>NW_008238361.1:1442011-1445798 GCF_000691975.1 Corvus brachyrhynchos
TCTTCGGGATCTGCTGACCCCGCTCGCTCTCACCCAGTGCTGCTCAGGAGGGAAGACTGGAGAGCCTTTGCTCCAACGGATATTTACTGGATGTCACTGGTAAGAACATTTTAAATGCATTTCACTTCTTTTCCTTAGAAGAGGCTCTTGAGCTGTTTCCCCATTGTGTAGTTTTTTGGGAGTAGTTGTCGTGCTTTGCCCGTGGAAGTCAGTTTTCTGTCTGAATAACCAGTTGCAGATTGGAGGAGGAGGAAAAGACTTGGCATGGTGTTTAGAAGTCTAACTGAAGGTTATAGCAGTGACAGGTTGAAGAGATACTGTTTATATGCAAACCCCACTTCCTGAGTTCATTCATACACCTTGGCCTACTTTTTCACGTGACTTGTTGCTCATTATTTGAGTTATTCTTAATTTATTTTAATAGTTAACAATACGTTTTTTCCAGTTAATGTTTTGGCCATTTTTCTCAGCCCATTGGGACTAAAAAGGGACAGTATTCAGTGTTCCTATATTTAACCTGCATTACTTGACTTCCCTTGCCTCAGAAGGAATTGCAGTTTAGCCAGCTAAACACAACCACCCCGTCAGTTGGCAGGATTAGCTTACACGGCAAATATCCCTGGACTCAGGAGCAGCTGTTCCAAAGCCTCATCCCCTCCCAACATTAGAAACAGGGCTGCAGACTCTGCTGGAAAATTGTGGCTTTGCCTCACAGCAAAATCAGTGTGTTAATTAATTCGTTCAAAGGTTCTGACACTAATCTGTGCTTTGTACTTCAGCCAACTCTATGGATTTTCATCTTTTCCAGGTCTGAAGAGATAGAAAGAAAAAAGCCACAAGAGCTTAAACAAAAAACCCCAGAGCATCTCTATAGGCTGATGCTGAGAAGACAGAAATTGCCGCATTAACCTAAGGTCACTTAAAAAAATATTTACAGTATTTTTCTACATTATGCTCTTACTATGAATGAACATAGTAGAACATAAAGCTCCCATTCAAACAGGTGCTTGAATGATATAATGAAATAGCATAGAATAGTCACAGAGAAAAGAAAAATACTTCAAATAATACTGTTGTAATGAAACAAATTAAACATAATGTTTCAAGAGATCTCTTTTATTTTCATTGGATTCCAATGTTATAACTGTTATATTTGATTCGGTGTTATAACTCCTGGAATGAAGTATTTGTCCAAAATTGTAATTTTTATCAGTATGTTTGAAACTTAATCCAATGTTTTTCCATAAAAGTCCAAGTAATGCCAGATCCCAACTCTGTTTAGGGTCTGACTAGTTACTAACCATGACCCCAAGTGCTTTATGAGCTTGACTTGTACCTTCTCATGGTACTTTCAGTCATGGGCTAATACTGTTTATTCACATTTTCACCTGCTGTGTGACCAGTGAGTGCGGGAGAGACAGAAGCAAACCCTCAGAATGGAGGAAGAAGAATATGAGGAAGTTGTGGAGGTAAGAAGAAAATGTGAGAGTAGAAATGTTTGCTTCCTGCCTTGTGACTGAATACATTAATCACCTTACTGAGACGCTGCTCAGGAGCATAGGTTGCTGTTTGCTCTCTGAGGATTAGGGGATGATTAGATATCTATTAAATGGTTTCATCAGTAAAACAACAACAACAACAACAGTTGTTCTCAGTGGAGCAAAGTCTCCTGGTTCCTGTCATAGTTTCTCAGTTTAAATAAAGACTGGAACCATCCCACACTCACAGTGCGAGGTTTTCTGATTACTCCCTGCGTAATTATAGATGCACTGGGCCAGCTCTTTTCCCTCCTGGCTTGCCCTCTGTCACCCAATCCATGCTGGAGAAGATGACTTTGGAAGCCCCTTTCTAGCCCTGCCTCTGCAGAAATGCAGCAGCTTTGTGCCACCAGGGGACCACAAACCAATTTAGCCTGAGACGTTGCAGAGATGGAGCCAGATTTAAGTGACAGGACAAGGGGGGAGGACTTTAAACTGACAGAGGGTTGATTTAAATTCGATATTAGGAAGAAATCCTTCCCTGGGAGGGTGGGCTGGCCCTGGCACAGGGCGTCCAGAGAAGCTGTGCCTGCCTCTGGACCCCTGGAAGTGTCCAAGGCCGGGCTGGAGCAGCCTGGGATAGTGGAAGGTGTCCCTGCCCATGGCAGGGGGTGGAAAAGAGGATCTCTAAGGTCCCTTCCAACCCAGGGCATGCTGTGATTCCATGATTCTGTGTCTGTGGAGGTGCATCACGGATTAATTTGCCAGTAGGTCATTTAAACTCCCAGTTAGATGCTGAATTATTTAGTCTCAGGAAACTGAATAAAAAATTCCCCAGGTACTGGGCAACCTACAGCTGGAGCCACGGGAACAATGACTTTACTATTGAAACAGTACACGAAATTAACAATATGGTCTCACTTGTTGCATTGCTACTACTCTGAAATTAACTTATGTGTTATGAAATACACAAAGTCTTGCAAAAAATCGCTCAGTGTTTGAGGAAAAGAACAAGAGTATAAATGTAAACATCCTACAACTCGTTGTTACCACTGTGTTCAGTGGACTGTTGATTTCAGGTGCGTGAGGGCATTGCCAGCTTTATATATTTCAAATAGTGAATGAAGTAAAGGCAAATGACTTGCCTGTCAGAGTAGTTAAATGCATTTTGCAAAATAAGTGTCACCACTCATAAAGTGCATTTTAAAGACCTTTTACTACCTAACTACAATGACACCCACCCTTCATTAAATTTCTTATTACCATATTAGTTGTAATTGCCTTTTTGCTTCCTGTGCATTGTGTGCTCTCTGTAATAGATATTTATTTGCTCTCATTGTTTATTTATTCCAACAGGAATTATGGTATTTTAGACTTTTTGTTCACACAGCCCCATTTAATCCTTTGTTTTAAATTTTCAATGACCGCCTTGCTGTAACCACATCCCTTGGGCCGAGGAGGCATTGCTTCAGTAGCTTCCCTTGGGATATTCATGGTGAGATGTTAAATAAAAGAGGAACAACAGCATCTGGTACAATTTTAAGCCTTTCCAGAATTTTCTTAATTCCTCTATCAATCCAAGATTTTAAATCTATGAGTTCTATCAGAAATTCATCTTCTGAAAGAGTAGGACATGATTGTTGACTATTGAGCAATTCCAGGGATTTAAAGATACTATTTTTTAACTTTCTCTGGAATTATGAGCCATTACTGGATGTTGTGGCTGTCTTGGGATGTGCAAAAATCCACAGTGAGTGATACAAACTTTTGCTGCTGAGGGACTTGAGGTTTTGTAGAAATTTTGTAGGAAGTTTGTGGAAGGGTTTTGTGGCAGTTTTGTGGGAGATTTTGTAGAAAGTTTGTGGGGGATTCTGAGGAAGGTTTTGTAGAAAGTTTGTGAAAGGTTTTGTGGAAAATTTTGGAGAAGGTTTTGTGGAAGGTAGGTCCAGCATGGAAATCACCTCAGAACAGCCCAATACATCTTGGAAAGTACGGCTTGGTCGCTTGAATTAACTTTGATGAAGAGCTCTGGGAAAGGGACTTAAATTTTAATGAGAAATTTTTTAAGTTCAAAGGGTTGTCCGTTCCCGCAGTTGTCGCAAGTGACCCCGAGCAAATATCGCTGAAGAGATTTTCCAACATAAACCCCGCACTTTCCATTTTCCTTTTGTCCAGGTGAAGCACATCCCGCAGGCAGCGGGTGCTGTTCGGCAGCAATGTCTTTAAAATGCTTTTCCCCGTCATTTCTGAGCGGGGCAGGTGCCGCACGCCGAGGCCCCGGGGGTGCCCCCCCCGCGCCGCCGCCCATG
>NW_008238361.1:1445810-1446265 GCF_000691975.1 Corvus brachyrhynchos
CCCTGGGAGAAAAGTCTGCCCCCCACATCAGGGGCTCCTGTCAGGGAGCTGTGCAAAGAGGGAATGTCCTCCCCGAGCCTCCTTCTCTCCAGGCTGAGCCCCCTCAGCTCCCTCAGCCGCTCCCGGTGCTCCAGATCCTTTCCCAACTCCGTTGTCCCGGCTGGGAAAGACGCGGTGCTCACAAACAAGTCGGAACTGGTGGGAAATGCAAAGATCGAGGGCTGCAGTGACCACGGGACGATGGAGCTGAAGATCCAGGGAGCAGTGAGCAAGATAAATGGAATTACAATCCCAGATTTTAGAGGAACAGACTTGGGGATGTTCAGGGAAGATCCCGTGGGAAACAACAAAGGGGCCCAGGGTAGTTGTGTGATCCTCCAGCATGATCATCCCTGAGCACGCAGCTCAGCCCAAAGTGCAGGAATCAAACAGCAGGAGGATGGTGTGGAGGAACC
>NW_008238361.1:1446345-1465666 GCF_000691975.1 Corvus brachyrhynchos
GGAGCAAGCCACTGGGAAGGACCTTAAAGACTTTGCAAACTCCGTTCCTGCATCCATAGGCAATGTTCAGCTGGATTTGGTCTCCAAGAAAGGCAAGAAGATCCAGGGAGCTACTTTGTTCTTTGGGAAGGCTGTGGAGCAAATCCTTCGAGAAGCTATTTTTAAACACATGAAAGACATGAAGGTCGTGTGGAGAAGTGAACCCTGAGTTATCAAGAGCAAAGCATGGCTGATGAACCTCATTAATTTTTGTAATGGGTTCACAGCTGCTGTGGACAAGGGGAGACCAGCGAAGGTTGTGTACCTGGGCTGCTTTAGGGACACCTCCCATTGGGGTTGTATCCCCAAATTTATGAGATGTGGGGGGATAGTGGGCAGTAAAGTGGGTGGAAAATCAGCAGGCTCAGAGTTGTGATCAGCAACAAAGTTTAATGGGCAGTCAGAAATTATTGGTGTCCTTGCAGCATCTGTAGGTAGGAACAACCCTGAGAACAACAGTCATGAGTGTCACCAAATAAAAAACCAGGAAAATCCTGGGGTTTAAGTGCTGATTCTTTTAATGAGGTCATCAGTGTCTTCCCTCTTGTGGGTAAAATTAGATAACAATCTTTCATTGATTGTTTGGGTGATTATTAGTTGAGCAATGCATGGAATAAAAATCCAATCATCAATGCAAAATGTGAACAACAGATATTCAGAACTACCAAATTCAGAATACAAATACAAGCACCTGTGAACTACAGCCCTGCTTCTCCAGACGTGTTTTAAAACAACTTCACAGAAGCTACAATTTGCTGATCTGGCCTAAAAATGATTTTTTTTTTCTCTTTTTTTAAAAGTACTACATTGAGGAGACAATTATTGAGGGGGGTGAGCCACATGAGGTAAGGGTCTTTGTCATGCTGTATGTAGTGCAAAAATGCATGTAATTAACACAGAACACTAAATTAGTGGCCTCTTGTATTCTGAGGTTTAATTTTTCACATTAAACACACAAATATCAGTGAACAATTGCTGCTTAATACTTTATTTTTGCTGCAGTTCCCTGCTGTGTGATGATCTAAGATCAGTTTACATGCATCAGTTCTGTTCCCTTCAGCTTGTGTAATTTCACTGAAAAATTACGGTTTTGCACATTTTTCATCATGTCACTGGTAACAAATATTTGGGTCACCAAGGAGTGATTGCCATAATTTGAAGTTCTACTTCTAAAACAGATAGAACCCAACTCCCTGCTGTGTTACCATGAAATATTCTTTATGGCATGGGCTTATGCAGAAACAGAAGTTATTAATTGTTTAATTCTTGGTGCGTTTTCAGCTCTGTCTCCTTGACTCTCAGAACTTGGACCTTCCTGAATTCCTTTTTAAAGGCAATTTTTTATAAAGCTAATTGATATGAAATGAAACCTGACACTTATTTGGGTGATTTTTGGAGCACATTTTTTTAGTTGCAATAATTATTTTTAGATGCTTTTCATTAGAATCTTGGTATTAAAATTACTGCTTGCAGCATGACTATGTCGATAAACAAGTATATAAACCATTTAAATTGATTGGAAGTTAATGCATGTAGAGCAGAGGCAGCTGGAGCCCCACTCTCCCAGATCCTCTGGAGAATAATTCCGTGAGTTTGATGCAGGAACCAGCCAGAGAGTTCATTCCTTATGGAATGTATAGGGAGCATAATGGTTAATCCCAGTAGGAACAGTGTCCCTGATTTTCTGTCTCCATGTGGATCTGGATGAGAGAAGAGCATCCTTTCACCAGCTGGGGAGGGATGAAAAACACTTATGATAATGAACTTTTACAGCTATAAAACGAGTGATTATTCATTTTTTTAATCCCCAGGTGGTCACTGAGATCACTGAGACCATTAGCACAGACTACTCAGGCCCTGAGACCATTAGGACAGACTACTCAGGCCCTGAGACCATCACCACCACCACCACCTACACAGCTGAGCACACCCAGCCCTCTGGGGAGGATGCAGCCCGTCCCATCAGGAAGAGGAAAATCCGCACAAAAGTGGACCCATCCAAGTTTTTGACACCTTACTTGGAACACAGCAATAAAATGAAGGACCTATTCAGCGAGGTAGGTTGTCCCATGTCTCTCAGTTCTTGAGGAACAGCAGCTTTAAAAATATTTTACAGGGACTGTGTGATAGTTACATTGCAAATAACTGAATTTATCAATAATAAGCTCACGGAGAGAATATAATAAATTAGAGGTGATCCAAATCAGGCTAAAGTTAGAGATGGATTTTTTCCTATTGTGTCAGATGGAATAACCTCAGTTGGCTAAAAAAAGCACAAGTGCAAATGTAATTGAGTAATTTTAGTTTATATTATTTAATAATCTGCCCCAAATTCATGTCCTAACCAGATAAATATGGCAATAATTGCTAATACAGTTCTGCCAGAGCTCTAGGAGATGTCTTAATTATTTTATCATTATGTTCTTCCAGAACAAGTACAAAGAAAAATTTAGAAAAGAAAAAGGAAAGCCATATGCTTCCACAATTGACACCCCTGAAATCCGGAGGATCAAGAAAGTGCAGGACCAGCTCAGCGAGGTGGGTAACAACTGCATGAGGAAAACAATATTTAGTGAGAAGTAAAGAAGCAAATTAAGTCTTGATTTTAAAGGTTAAGTAAGAAGTGGTGATTCCAACCAAGCTGCTGTCTTGCCGTGGCAATGTGGCTGCATTGGTTTGGGCCCTGCAGCCAGTGTTCACATGGGAATGGCCTGGGAAGTGGGGCTACACTGGGCATCTCTCGTAGAGCGTGGAAGTGCTTTTAGAGCTCTGTGATTACAGAAGGCACCACCTCTAACTTGGATTCCCATCTCTTGAAGCTGTCTCAAAGCTGCATTTCTCCCTCAGTTAATTCACAAAATCCATTTGCTTCCATGGGCTTCATTTCGAGGTTCATTTCGGTTCTGAATGTTTATATGGAGGGTGAAAATGTCAGTATTCTGATTTTTGTTTTAAAAAAAGGACTTTTTCTGTAGAATCAATGAATTTTGTTGTGCTCCAGGTTAAATACCGCATGGCTGGGACAGTTGCCAGAACCATTTGCCACGTGGATGAAAAGGCCAAGGATATAGAACATGCAAAGAAAGTGTCACAGCAAGTGAGCAAGGTGAGTAAGTTCTGACTTTCCCAGCATCAGTGGATCCTGAGGTTACTGATAAGAACAAAGTTTTGAGCTCAGAGTGCTAAAGCAACATTTATACAACAGTTTAGAAGCACAGGGAGGGACAGCAGAGAAGTTGGTAAGGCAAATACACTTGTAATCTTAAATATTTCCAGTTGCTCTCTTCAGATGTCACTGGTCTGAGACTTTCACTTTGAAAATATATCTTTAAAGCAGGCAGTTTATTCACAAAAGTAAATATTTCTTTAATGATAGAGTGACCAACTTGCTGATCTTTCCTTCCAGGTATTATATAAACAGAATTGGGAGGAGAATAAGGACAAGTACCTGCTTCCCCCTGATGCTCCAGAGCTTGTGAATGCAATAAAAAACACAGCAATGTTCAGCAAGGTAAGAATAAATAACCACGGGTCCAAGCAGCTGAAGTGAAAGAAGCTTTCAAAGCCAGAAATTAATTAATAATGAGCATTCTGGCATTTTTCTTGTAGAAACTCTATACTGAAGAGTGGGATGCAGACAAAACCCTGTTCTATCCCTACAATGACAGTCCAGAGCTCAGAAGGGTGGCACAGGCTCAGAAGACTCTGAGTGATGTGAGTATCAAAGCAGATATTTGCATGTGGGTACCAAAGGCTGTTGGGTCGTGGTGTAACTTGGGAGATGTCGTCGACTTTGGTTAGATATCAATGCTTCACAGTGGAACAGAAAATAAAAATGTGTAAGTGTGCACAGATAGCTCTGATAGTAGTGATGTTTCATAGACAAAGCTGTGCTTGATATTAGAGTACAAAGTAGAGCATATTAGAGTATAAATCCATTGGCAATTTGATGCTGGATTAGGAATGAACGAAATAATTAATTTGTTAAATCAGTAAGAGGACCTTGAGTATCTCCCCAAATGCAGGAACTCTCTGGGCTGTCTCTAAGTCCAGTGCACTATTGTGGGTCTGCGAATGTGCCTCTAAAGCAGTGATAAGAAAAGTCAGGAGCTGGTGAGACTGGCATTTGCTGATAGTTAGATACATAGAACTCTTCAACGGGGGAATTCAGCTCTTACTTGAAGGTTTCAGTGAATTTTGCAGATGTTCAGAAGTTCCCTGGTAATACACAGATTGAAAGAGTTCCTGCTGCAGGGGCTGTGGGCAGACCTACCCTGTTAATGTGGTGGTAGCAGAGCTCAGTGCTGTGATGCTCAAGTAAATGTTTATTTCTCCCTATTTTCAGATTGTCTACAAAAAGGGGCACGATGAAAGGAAGGCTAAATTCACCTCTCTGCCAGACCCCCCTGATGTGGAACAAGCCAAGAAGGTGACAAGGCAGCTGAGTGATGTGAGTAGAACATGCTGCCCAAACCTCACTCCTGCAGGTAGAGAGGCAAAAAAGGTACCTAAGGAAAGGGAAAGCAAAAGAAAAAACACACAGGAAGACCAACTTTTGCTGGAGAAAGTGGAACCAAGTTGCATAATCTTGTAAGGCAGAAATACGATTTCAACTCCATTCAGAATTTAACTATTATGTATTATTTTATTTTATTTATTTTATTGCATATTGAAAATTACCTGCATTTTAAGATTCGAGTTACAGTATTCACTCATGGTGGAGGAACCACTTAGAAAATTGCACTGAACCCGTTTGGAAGGTAAAATAATTAATTTAGAGACAATTTCTTTAATCTTATTTTTCCATAGCTTAAAAGCTAAATTGTCATCAAGAAAATTTTACAACATGGGAAAAAAAAAGGATCATAATTCTTTAAAATTAATAAAATAGTAAGCTGTCTAGGTATCTCCAAAACTATAAAATATAGAGTTTTTTAAGACTATTTTTGGCATATATGTTCTTTAGCAATGTTAAAAAGGCATTGGAGGAGTTTTATTTTTTATGGTGAGTAATGCAGCTGTGGCTGAAAATGCACCTGGAACACTGAGTCAAAACTCAGGTGTTTTGTTGTTAGACAAACTCTTTAAACATTTGATACTTGATTTCTGTGAGCTTGAATAAATAATAGAAATCAAAAATACCAGGTAATTAAAAGGGTTTGCTTATAACCAGTTCCAGCAGCAATACCAGTAAATTCTGACTTAATGGGCAATATCCCAATATTATGTGGCCAGTGAGAAAACAGAGCTAAAGGAATACATTAGAGATTTATTTATCCTTTTTTAGGTCAGGGAAGGTACTAAGAGAAATGGCTTAGCACTGAAATGGTTTGGTCAAATCATATTTAAGGTGTTTTTTACAATAACTACTAAAATAGTTATAAGGCAGGTGTAAAATATGAAGCAGCTTTAAAAAGACAGCTTTGAAAAATGAATCTCTCAAGTGAAAATGGAACTATGTCTTCAGGATTAAATTTTATTGTTTTGTTTCTTTATAGGTTATTTACCATGAGGACTATAAAAACAAAATCAAAGGCAAGTGGAGTCAAACTCCGTGCTATGACGTGGCAGTTGCAAAAATGAATGCAGAGAATCTAAGTATGGTGAGTGAATCCTGCAGAAAATCTTCAACAGCTTTATCCTTGTTTATGTTCATTTGGAAAATACTGATGCTCCATTTGTGGCATTGCTTATTTCCTAAATAATCCATGCTGTAGATGTCTAATTTACAATTAGATGATATGTTGTTTTCTGTCTGTCTCTGTTCCTAACAGAGGAAATACCAGGAAGACTTTGAAAACATAAAAGACCAAATCTACTTCATGCAGACTGAAACTCCAGAATATAAAGCCAATAAAAGAGCTTCAGAGAATGTCAGCAAGGTGAGGGACCTGTGTTCCACCTGTCCAGCTTGGGAACAGTTCTGAACTCACACAAGTTTGTGCTGAAATTGTTTTGTCAAGACCTTGCATGGTCCTTTGCCACCATAACTTAAATAACAAGGGCATTTTTCCTGAAAAGCTGAAGATTACATAGTAAAATAGATTCATCTCACAGAATGGTTTGGGTGGGAAGGGACTTTAAACACCACCCAGTGCCACCCCCTGCCATGGGCAGGGACGCCTTCCACTATCCCACATTGCTCCAAGCCCATCCAACCTTGCCCTGGACACTTCCAGAGATGGGGCAACCACAGCTTCTCTGGGCAATCACACAAGTTAGTGAGTGTTTGGCTTTTAATACTGATTTTTAAAACCTCTTCTTTTTTTATTTTTATTCTTTCAAGTTCAAATACAGAGCAGACTATGAAAAGAATAAAGCTATTGCAGATTATAATGTGCTCCCTGCTACAGAGAACCCATTGCTGAAGCAATTAAAAGCTGCAGGAGATATTCTGAGTGATGTGAGTATTATCAAAGTGCATTTTCAGTCATGTACCAGGAACCAAACCCATCATTTCTTCACAAGGCTTCTCCTTTGGATCTTGTAGTATTTTTAGTTTTGTAGACCCATATTTGTAATGAGATAGCACCAGCCAGAACAATTCAGGTAAAGAATGATTTCTCCACATATAAATGTAGCAACAGCAGTGGCACGTGGATAGCTAATTACTGTATAGTTAATTTAGATCCTTATGGATAATGAATCACAAGAGGACAGTTCTTCCCTTACTGTTTGAAGGAATTTCAACTAATGATGATAAAATACCTGGTACTTTTACATATTTTTATATTATGTTCTGGTTATTCACTGTAATGGTCTTCTCAGTTCCTCTTTTATTTGTATGAAAAGACATTGATTCTTTCTCAGTGTCAGAAGTTCAAAACCCATTGGTAAGATCTTTCTGTCTTCTGTTACAAACCTAAAAAGAGTTATTTTAAAAAACCATTGGGAAAACAGTGCCATCTGTTTCTCAGTCCTGTGGGAAAGCTTTTCTTTGGAACCGTTTCACAGTTTTACTCTTGTCATTTTTAACGTGGTGGAGGTGACTTGCAGTGAAATCTCCTGCATGATCTGGTGTTATTTGATTTGCAGAAATTATATAAAGAAGCCTATGAACAGTCCAGAGGAAACAGAATGAATTACTGTGAGACACCCAAGTTCCAGACTGATGCTGCTCTGAAGGACTTTAGTGATGTAGGTATTTCGTTTGGGGTTCATCCTTCAGTACTGACCCTCTTGATTACTTTTGCTTCTCAACTCGTGGTTATTTTGGCAGGTAAAATATAAAGATGCATATCAGAAGAACATTTTGGGACACTACCTGGGCAGCTTTGAGGACCCACATTACAACCACTGCATGCAAGTTGAAGCTATGAAAAGTGATGTAAGTGTGGCAATTGTTCTGTTTTCCCCATCGCTCTGGCCATTCAGACAAAGCTCAGTTGTGGTTCCTTACTGAATGCTCCTTTTGTTTCTAGAAAAATTACAAAGCAGATTATGAGGAAGAAAAGACAAAGTGCTACTTCCCTCAGACCATAACTCAAGAGTATGAAGCAATTAAGAAGTTGGAGCAATGTAAAGATGTGAGTACAGGACAGCAGTGGTTCACCACAGAAAAATTAACCAGGTGATCCCTGGTAACATCAATGATTTTGAATTTGGCCTCATTGCCATGTGACTTTTAAAAACCGTATCTATTTTAGGGCCTTTTGTGACATCTAGTGATCAAAACAGATATAGCACAATCCTTTTCATAAGTAAAACCAAAAGATTAGAACAGTAGTACCAAAATGAAGCATGAACCTCAAGCATTCACTTGCTTAAGTCAACATATTTTTAATTTATACTTTAAAAGAACTTAATTTATTAATAATTTTATTTACTTTATCAACACTTGGAAAATACTTTATATGCATTTTCTACAAATATTTTTTTATCTTCTTTCAGTACACCTACAAAAAGCATCCTGATCAAACCAAATTCACTTCAGTGACTGACTCTCCAGTACAGAAGCAAGCAGAGATCAACAGCAAACAACTGAGTGATGTAAGTAAACTTTGGAAACACTCTGACATTATCAGTTTCTGCCCTGTGCCCACCTTCACTCCATCCTCCGGCTTTAAGAGCACTCCTGAAACAATTGTTTGGGTGAATGTGTGTATTTACAATTTTATTCCAGCCAAAAATCACCTGGAAATCAGATTTTTTTTTTTTTTATATAGTTTTTCAATTCACAGTCTATAAATTGGGCTGCTAAATGTCTTTCTTTATTTTTCTTTGCAGATATTGTATAAATCCAAAGGGGAAGAAATTATTCACAAGTACCACCTCCCTCCTGATGTGCCCCAGTTCATCCAGGCTAGAGTTAATGCCTACAACATCAGTGATGTGAGTATATTTTGCATTTCAACACCATGAAGCTCTCCGCTGATAATACCAATTTTATTGCCTTTGTGATGTTAAATTTTTGATGGCATTATCAGCTTTCCAGAAATGAGATAAAAACTGACATCTCCCTTAACAGCCTTGGAATTTTAATAGTCTGGCCAGACTGATAAAAAAAATCAGCCAGGCTGCTTTCCCCAGTCCCTGCAGAGCACAAAGCCTGAGCTTGAAGCTAACAGGAAAAAAATTCTGAAGGTTCAGTCAGATGAAAAAGGGTTTTGCTTAAGAAAGGGAAAAAATGCCACTGATAGAGTTGTTCTAAACAAAAATTGCAAAAAATGCTTATGGAGTTCATGAGTATCTTTGTAGTAGATTTATTTATTATAATGGAACTGTAGTTTATGTACAGGTTGAAAATTTTTCCTTGAAATTACATGGACTAAACTGGATATTTTAATTCCTATAGCTATAATAAAACGTGGGCTTAAACTCTTTATTAGAATTGCTATTCCTGACGCCACAAACTCTTCCCTTTTTTCCCTCCAAGGCTAACTACAAAGCAGACTGGAAGAAAACCCTTGCCAAAGGCTATGATCTGAAACCAGATGCCATTCCAATTATTGCTGCTAAAGCTTCTCGGAATATTGCAAGTGATGTAAGTAGGATTTACATCCAGTGGAACGCATACCCCTCCTGCATTTCATTATTTATTATTATTTACCTGTGCTGGAGACCTGTACTCCTGCTTTAGCAAAAGTTTATAAGTGACTCTTCATTCTCCTCTTGAACATCCCTAATTGAATATTGGGATATTGCATTGTTTGGTGAGGCTGTTCAATAATTTATTATTATTATGGTCTTAATTAACAGCAGAATGTCCCTGGGAGTTACAAGCCTGTGTCAGTGACAATGGTGAGGGAGGGCTTCTAGCTACAGACGTGGGTTGAGATATGTACCAGGTGTCAAGACAAGCTGAAAAATCCAATAATCCTCTTCTTTTTTTGACCTAAATAATCCTGTGCTGTTGTAAAAACCATTTATGAGGTTACAGAATGAGCTGCAGTCGTTAGTGCTTTGGAACTCAGTGTTTTAAACCCATCCAAAGTGTGTTTTCTCTTTCACAAGTGGCTAAGGCTGTTCTCCCTTTGTCTCTAGCACAAGTACAAGGAATCCTACGAGAAAGACAAAGGCAAGCAGGTCGGGTTCCGGAGCCTGCAGGATGATCCCAAACTTGTTCACTACATGAAAGTGGCCAAAATCCAATCGGATCGGGAGTACAAGAAGGATTATGAGGTCACCAAGACCAAATATCATGCTCCTTTGGATATGTTCAGCGTGACAGCTGCCAAGAAAGCCCAGGAGGTGGTGACAAACGCTGGCTATAAGCAGCCAATTCACCATTACACCCTCCTGCCTGATTCTGTGAACCTGGAGCTGTCCAGAAACGTGATGCAGCTTCAGAGTGATGTATGTCATCAATAATCAGCTCCATGTTTAATTCTCATAATGACTGTGTGACATCATTAACCTTTTAAGGCTAAAAAATGTATTTATATAATCCAATATATTTTATACTGAATTAGCAGTAGATTGGGATGTAAATGACTGGTCTGGAACCATGTATTTTCCAAACATTACGAGAATTATGTGTAGCTATTAAGTTCTAGGAAACTTGTCTAGCAAGGAACAACTTTTTTTATATCTCTTCATATTTTGGCTTATTCCCAGGAAATGAGCATGCTTTACTAATTGATGTATTTTTGTAGTCAGTTTTTAATTACCGTGATTTTATTTCTCCTGTCAGAAATTGTAGGTTATGTACTAGGTCTAAATACTGACTCTATCATAGTTAAATTTTAACTAAATCTAAATTTCCCCTCTAAAATGAACCATGAGGAGAAGTTTTAAGGCTTTACCTGTTTTATGTATATAAATTTATGTCTTTTTTCTTGCCTCACTGTGTTTTTCTTGTTTATTGTTGAAAAGAATCTGTACAAATCTGACTTCAATAACTGGCTGAGAGGAGTTGGCTGGGTACCAATTCAGTCACTGGATGTAGAAAAGGCCAAGAAAGCCACAGAAATTCTCAGTGAGAAGAAATATCGCCAACATCCCGACCAGCTGAAGTTCTCCATCCCCATGGATGCCATGGAACAAGTCCTGGCCAAGCAAAATGCCAAGACCATGAACAAGGTGGGAATTGTTGGATTGACCCAGAGTTTGGGTCTTTGTCTTGCAAAACTGTGGGGCAAGGTGCATTCCCACTGAAATTATTAAAATTTCCAGTGGGTGTAGTGGTTCCTTGGTTAAGACTGGACACTGAGAGATCATGGAAGCCTCAGACTGCTCATAATTAAGGGAGTTTCATTTTCTGTTTCTGAAGATTGAAGATTTCTTCTCCACATTTGTAGTGCTTTAGTAACCTTTTTTCTGTAGGAAGTACTCACAATCAATGAACTGCAAAAAACCTGGAATTCTGTCAGTTTTGTACAAGTTTCCTTAAAACTGGAGTTCTTCACACTTGTCCCCAGTTATCCAGGACACCCCTGATCCTTATTCCATGTTTTCCATGGAAAGAGTGTGAAAATAAAAATACGCTTCCCATTAAAGCTGGGAAGAACACAGACTGAAAACTTCCAGCCTCAATATTTCTTAATTATCAAAACATACTTTGCAAATTTCTCAAAATACTAAATAAAGGAGGGAGCTAAGGTTGCTCCTCAGCAGCTCTATTTGTGAAGGTTATTTCTGGTGCTGATAATATTTCTATGAAATATTGCTTATTGCAAATGAGCAGAACAGAAGCAAACTCTTATTTTATGAGTTCAATACCTTTTCAATGCTAAAAATTTCTTCATAATTGCAGAGGCTGTACACAGATAAATGGAACAAAGAGAAGACCAGCATTCATGTTATGCCAGACACCCCAGAAATTCTGCAGTGCAAAGTGAACCAGATGACAATGAGTGATGTGAGTTACTGTGCTCGTGGTGGGCGTTCAGTGCCTCCTGCACAGAGCAAAAGTCGCTGTCATTTTAATGCCTTGTTTGAAAACATTTAACTTCAGAGTTCTGCCTTCATGACACCTGTTCTCTTTCACATCTGAACTTAGAAACTTTACAAAGCTGAATGGGAGGAGGACAAGAAGAAGGGTTATGACTTGCAGCCAGATGCAATTCCAATAAAAGCAGCCAAAAGTTCCAGAGACATCGCGAGTGATGTGAGTTTGGTTGGGTGATACCATTCCGGGACTTTATTTAAATTGAATGACTAAACCTGAGATCTTGTGATCTGTTTTTCCAGTGATAAAACAGAGCTTAATATTGCATGTTTAAATTGAGGTTTTTGCTGTTTTCTCTTTCCTGCTCTCAGTATAAATACAAACTGGCCTACGAGAAGAGCAAAGGGAAGCACATTGGCTTCCGCAGCCTGGAGGACGACCCCAAGCTGGTGCACTTCATGCAGGTGGCCAAGATGCAATCTGACAGAGAGTACAAAAAAGGTTATGAGGCGGCCAAGACTAATTTCCACACTCCAGTTGACATGGTCAGTGTGGTGGCAGCCAAGAAAGCTCAGGAAGTGGCTACAAATGCAAACTACAAGAACTTGATCCATACCTACAACGTCCTGCCTGATGCTATGAGCATTGAATTGGCCAAAAACATGATGCAGTTACAAAGTGATGTAAGTAAGAGGTTCTTCATCCTTTGCACTGTGAATACAAAGCTGCTTGGTTTATGAAAAAACACTGTAAGATAAATAGTGTTATTTTCTGAATGAAATTAGGTCACGTATATACTAAAATGTAGTAAATTAAACAAGTTTTTCAACAATTACAGCCATTTTGTTTTTCCTCTGAAATACTAAAGAATTTGAGCTTAGAAATAAGTCATTTTATGGATATTTACTCCTTACGTGTCCCATCAGGCTCTTCAGGAGCAATAGTCATGTGCAGACCAAGACAGGAAAAGCTTCATTTCCCTTAATACATTTTATCTTGTACTTCCAAATTTATCAACTATTTTATGTTTCATATTGATTTTTATCTACTTTCTGCCTCCAGAATCAATACAAAGCAGAGTATGATGAAACTATGAAAGGTGTTGGGTGGCTCCCACTGGGCTCCCTGGAAGCTGAGAAGAACAAAAAAGCCATGGAAATTGTTAGTGAGAAGAAATATCGCCAGCATCCAGACAAGTTGAAGTACTCTGTTCCTATGGATTCCATGAACATGGTCTTAGCTTTAAATAATGCCAAAATCATGGATGAGGTAAGAAAGTACTCATCAAAATTCATTTAAGCTTGCAGAAGTAGGAAACAATGTACATCATATTGAATAGTCAATCCTATTGTATGCAGAGCTTTAGAAAGCGTGATTTTCTTTCGTAGCTAATGTGCTTTAAGTGCTAAAATAAAAAGCTAAGTGTGCCTCCCATGGTAGTAACACATCATTGTCAAGGCAGTTTGGATTTCAAGTAGGAAATAGTCTTTTAAATTGTTTTATTTAATAATAAGAGATGTTGAGATCTCTATTGTTTAAATTCTTCCAGCACAAATACAAACAAGCCTGGGAAGAAGACAAAAAGAAGGTTCACATCACTCCAGATATTCCACAGATTGCTTTAGCAAAAGCAAATGCACTCAATTTAAGTGACGTGAGTATTGTTTGTAAGGCCATGACCTTGCTCTTGTTTTTTGATTAGGAATAAGTGAGATGAGAGCATGCAAAAGTCTCACCTTGCAAGCCTGCAGTAATTTCACAAAACCTATTAATTTTCCTTTTCCCTGCTTCCTTCCCCAAAATTAAATACCCAAAATTTCCAAGACAAAGCCATGTTATAGTCAGGTTGTGAAGTGTTCATGGAGGTCATTAAAATACAACAGCTGCTAACAAAATAGTAGACTTTGAGTACTATTCATGTTCTTTTACTGTATTTGTTATTTTATTATTGATTATTTTATTTCCCCATGCACAAAGTTTTGTACAGGATTCAAAATGTTTGTAGGTAGCACCTGTTCTTTTGGGAAAAAGATGACATTATAGACAGGTTTTGGTAGCCAGTTGTTAAATCTGCATATGCTAAATAAAGGACTGCTTGTAATTGTGCACATCTTCAACATGGACAGAAATAGATATTTTTATCTCTTTTTATTTTTTAAGCTGGCATCCTTATAGATGTAACTTTTCACCATTATTTGTGCGTGTGGAAAATATGCAAATTTTTGCTTTATTTAAAGATGTTGTTTTTCCTTTTTACAGAAAATGTACAGATCCTCATTTGAAGAAATCAGGAAGAAAGGATATGATCTCAGGGCAGATGCTATTCCTGTCAAAGCTGCCAAAGCTTCCAGGGATATTGCCAGTGATGTAAGTTCTTGGGAGAAAAAAGGGGCAGGGACACCTTCCACTATCCCAGGTTGCTCCAGCCTGGCCTTGGACACTTCCAGGGATCCAGAGGCAGCCCCCCCTTATTTTCAAATCTAAATTAATTAAACTCTCTCTTTCTGTTCTCTTCCAGTATAAATACAAATTAGGGTACGAACAAGACAAGGGGAAACTCGTCGGCTTCCGCAGCCTCCAGGATGATCCCAAACTTGTCCATTGCATGCAAGTGGCCAAGATGCAGTCAGACAGGGAGTACAAGAAGGCCTATGAGCAGAGCAAGACTAATTACCAGACACCTTCTGATGCCCTCAGCGTGGTGGCAGCCAAGGAGGCCCAGGACCGTGTGACCAACGCCAACTACAAACGCCTGATCCACCAGTACGTGCTCCTGCCAGATGCAATGAGTTTGGAGCTGTACAGAAACATGAATCAGATCCAAAGTGATGTAAGTTTTCTTTTTGTGACTTTTGTTTTTGCATCATGGCTGCATTTTGGAAAGAACAGGATTATTTTGTTTGAGATGTTTGTACATTGTGAACTTTGCTTTTGTGTCCTGTTTGGCAGAATGAGTACAAGCAGGATTACAAGGAGTGGTTCAGAGGGATTGGTTGGAATCCCATTGGTTCTCTGGATGTGGAGAAGTCAAAGAAAGCCACAGAGATTGCGAGTGATCGGAAGTACCGCCAGCACCCCAGCATATTGCCCTTCACCAAACAGAATGATGCCATGGACCTGGTCCTTGCAAAGCAGAACGCAAATATCATGAACAAAGTGAGTATTTAGGGGAAAAGCCAGGCAGGCATTCACATATAATCCTTTCCAATAACCAGTTTGGAAATCTCTGTCACACCTTTATGTAGCAGCATTTCCATGTGAAAAACAACTGTCACAGGCTCCTCTTTTTTTCATTTTTTCCTCAGTGAAACAGTTACCGATAAACAGCATTGGTTAAAGAAATATTTTCTCATTTTTCTCCAACATATGTTCTTCCCATTCTTATATAGAAATGACTGGTCCTGAAAATCTTGATAGCTGGGTTTCATTAGAAGCAAGACCAGACAACAATTCAGCTGATTCTGGATTAGGTCATTACATAGTAAAATAAATCAGAGTCAGCACCTTCACCTTTTTACCCATCCATATCCAAATGGAAAGGTGAAAACCCTGAAAGAATCATCTTTTGTCATTTCTATTAACACATCTTATGTAACTTTCTGTCCATAGCATGCTTATACTCAAGCCTGGGAGAAGGATAAAACTCAGGTCCATGTGATGCCAGACACACCAGATATTCTACAGGCCAAACAGAACAAGACAAACTACAGTCAGGTAGAGTATTTTGATAATCCTACCAGTATTTTAAATTAATATCTACTGGGGATTTAGAACACAGGCAAGAATTTCATGTGGGTAGTATTTTCAGAGTAAAATAAGTACCAGCTTCAGGCTAGCAAACTAACAGACTGAATTGCATTATAAAGTATGGAAAATATAAGTCCTGCTTTTGAAATCTGGAAGTGCGTAGTCTGTACTCTATGCTTAGCATAGAAATCAGTCATGTTAAAAATTCCTTACTATAAAATTACAAGTTAAGTGTGTATATTTTTAACTTAGCCTATGGGAAAAAGTAGACTCAGTGATTCCAGCTTTTCTCGCAGCTTTCAGATAGGAGAAAGTGACCATTGTGCCAGTAAAAAATACTCAGGTTTTGCTTTGCATAATTGCTTAGAGGCAGATCTTTGACTTAAGAATGCCTGTACTGAAAATCAACTGTGCACAAACTGACTTGACTGTTAAATGGCTTCATGAAAGCCTTATTAATTAAAATTTTGTTAAGCCAATCAAAAAGTGTTCAGTTATCTCAGATGGATATATTTCAGCTTCTCCAGATATGTTTCAAATCCTCAAGATAGGCTATAGTAGGAAGCTGCTAAAAAAAACTATTTAGTCCCTCTCCTAAGCCTTGGAAGACCAGCATTTCTTGTTTATCACTTTCCCATTTCTCAGTTCCCATTCTTGTAGCCCTTGTCTCATAACTGAAGCCTGTGAGATGACCAGAATTTGGTGATAGGGATCATTAGTGTATCTAAACAGCAGGTGAGGTACATATTACTGGTTTTAATTAATACTGTTTTCAATTTTAGAAACTCTACAAGCTTGGCTGGGAGGAAATGATAAAGAAAGGCTATGACCTCACACCTGAAGCCATGTCAGTGAAAGCTGCCAAAGCTTCAAGGGACATTGCCAGTGATGTAAGCAGCATTTTAACTCAATGTGACAAGCATTGATCTGGTTGTTACAACCTACAGATTCACACTAAATTGAAATACACCTCTCTGCTAAGGTGTGGCTTGGAGTCAAAACCAGCATTGCTGACAAATCTCCTTCCTGAGCTGTTTTTGTCAAATTTAACAAGGGTTTCTTTGGCATCTTAACAAGTCTGAAGTTTGGTCCATCCATAACATGGCTGGTCACACAAAGGGAGGAGTTTTCTGCTCATTTGGATGCTTCATTTTCAGAGCAGCACCAAATTTGGTCCAATTAGCTGAGCCCAGTGCCTATGCAGAGAAATCCTCGTCACAGCTCTGAAAGAGATGTGGTGACACATGCACTGCTGTTACCGTAACTTGGTACAAATACAACTCCTGCATTTGTGCAAGAGATTTTATTAATCATTAAGAAATGTTTTCTGTGCTTAAGTATCTTCGTATTTCATCGTTATTCATTGTTGATGATGTTATTCATCAAAATATTTCAGTGTGTCAGTGTCAGGGAGTTCTGAGCAGTGTGAGTGTTTGAATCAGATGGCACAGGAGACCCTTCCTATTGCCATGCTCTCTTCCTTCCCAAGGATTCTTTCTTTTTCAGGGAGAGCATTCACTGACACCGAGTGATGCATGCTATTTAATCAAGGGGCTGCTAAAACTTTTCATGAGATGCCATAACAAGTTGCTTATTTATAGAATCATAGAATCACAAAAGGATTTGGGTTGGAAGGGACGTTAAGGATTGTTCAGTTCCACCCTTGCTGTGGGCAGGACCACCCTCCACTATCCCAGGTTGCTCCAAGCCCTGTCCAACCTGGCCTGGGACACTTCCAGGGATAATTTCATAAGGAACATTAAGATGAGAAATCATATTGATATTTTGCTTGTGTATTTTACCCTTGTATGTTTGTTACTGTGATTTGAGTTGTGCCATCTTTGCCATTCCAGTTCAAGTACAAAGAAGGATACCGCAAGCAGCAGGGACATCACATCGGGTTCCGCAGCTTGCAGGATGATCCCAAGATGTTGTGGTCCATGCAAGTAGCTAAAATGCAGAGTGAGAGGGAGTACAAGAAGGACTTTGAAAAGTGGAAGACCAAGTTCAATATGCCTGTGGATATGTTGGGCTTCCTTCTGGCTAAGAAGTGTCAGGAGCTGGTCAGTGATGTGGACTACAAACGGATACTGCACCACTGGACTTGTCTGCCAGACCAGGTCGATGTCACCGAGGCAAAGAGGGTCAACGAACTGCAGAGTGATGTAAGCTCCCTCTGGGTTTAATTCACTTATTTTCATGTGAAATAATTACTGCTTATTGGAAAGTATCTTTGATAACTCACTTTTGATACCAATATAGATCAGATTGGAGCTAAACTGCCAGTTAGACTTTTCATAGGGTTTAATCAATGAACAGTGAAATAATCTACTATGGTTTTGATTGATTTTCATCCTTAACAGAACCTGTATAAGTCAGATCTGCAGTGGCTCAGAGGCATTGGATGGAGTCCTTTGGGATCTCTGGAGTCTGAAAAGAACAAGAAAGCTTCTGAAATACTGAGTGAGAAGAAGTACAGGCAGCACCCAGACACTATTAAGTTCACAAGTATCCCAGATGCCATGGATATCGTTTTGGCAAAATCTAATGCCAAAAATAGGAGTGATGTAAGTTGCCTCTAGAGACAGAATGTGGGATTAAATATGTGAATACATTAATACACATTTTTAAAAGGATCTCTCTATCAGAACATGTGCTTAAAATATACAAATAGCAGGTGTTTATAGTCAGGGCCTCACTGCTCTTTGTGCCTTGTTCAGAAGATGAAGAACTTGAGTGCTGCTAACTTATTCAGTAATAGCTACAAATCAGACCTTTAATAGGTAGTATGTAAATATATTGCCTTAATGCTGTTTCCCTGGCATTACATGGATGTAAAGAAAGAAGAAAGGCTGTATTTCAGTAAGAAGTCATTGTATTTTTTTATTTCAGTCTCTTTTGTTGTTAACATTCCTCTTGCTTGCTTAGTGCATCTTTGCTTTGCTAATGCAGAGAAAAGGTGAACTGAAATTATTGCTGTGCAGGTGAATCTCCGGTCAGACCAGGTCTTTATTTGTGTCTCCTTTAGATACTCTACCGGCAAGCTTGGAACAAGGACAAGACTCAGGTTCACATCATGCCTGATACTCCTGAAATTTTGCTGGCTAAATCAAACTTGATTAACACAAGTGATGTAAGTTTGCATTTGAAACTGGGTATAGAGAATCACGAGATTGTATTACTCGCCTCTGTAGAAGGCTCTGGGAATCACTCAGTTTACTATATTTGCTAAAAGAAAATTTTGATCTTCAATGAAATAATCAGAAAATATTCAGACTGTAGTTTTTAAATATTTTACATCCAAGGTTACAAAATACATGTCATTAATAGCAGGGTATGGAGTTGAATTTGATTAATTAAATTGTGTTTGGAAACTCATTCTTTCTTTTCAATAGTCGGAGGTGGAGAGTTGTAACATTGAAAAACTCTCTAGAGAGTTTTATTTACATTAATTCTTTTGAATGCTTCTCCAACAGAAACGTTACAAGGTAGGATATGAAGAGCTGAAGAAGAAAGGTTATGACCTTCCTCCTGATGCCATCCCCCTCCAGGCAGCCAAGGCATCCCGAGACATAGCCAGTGAGGTGGGTCTTGCAGAGGGAAAATGAGAGTGGGGTGCAGAGGAGGCACATAATCTTGGATAGAAATATATTGAACAGGAGTAGATATGTAAAATTTTATCATTGTTACATTGCTGCCCACCTCAAAGGTTGTATAGTTCTTAATGGTGTAAAGTTAATTAAATAAATACAATAATTTAAAGATGATAATATATAAGAAATACCGTAATATTTCCTGGACATTAAATGAAATGATAAAAATATTGTGAAAACAAACAAACAAAATATGTTAGATGCAAGATGATTAACCAATATATTAACAAGAGGGAAACTGAAATGGCAGCTTGGAAATAGGTAGTAATTGTTTCTTCTGTGTTCAATTAGTATAAATACAAAACTGCGTACAGAAAGCAGCTGGGCCACCACATTGGGGCCCGCAACATCGAGGACGACCCCAAGATGATGTGGTCGATGCACGTGGCCAAGATCCAGAGTGACAGAGAGTACAAGAAAGCCTTTGAGAAGTCCAAGACGCACTTCAGCAGCCCTGTGGACATGCTGGGAGTGGTGTTGGCCAAGAAATGCCAGGAGCTGGTCAGTGATGTTGATTACCGGCACCCTCTGCACCACTGGACCTGCCTGACGG
>NW_008238361.1:1469114-1475211 GCF_000691975.1 Corvus brachyrhynchos
TGGCTGCTCCCCACTTGGATCACTGGACGTGGAGAAGAACAAGAGGGCAAGCGAGATCCTGAGTGACAAGAAGTATCGTCAGCACCCAGACACCATCAAATTCACGAGCCTTCCTGACTCAATGCCCATGGAGCTGGCAAAGCACAACTCCAAAATCATGGACCAAGTGAGATTTCCTCATGTTTGCACCCTGAAGGAAACAGATGCCTTCTTTCTCAAGATGTTGGTCCTTCCATGGCCTGAGTTGTGCAAGGGGAATGTTGACTCCTCTTGCCTCAGGGATTTGTGTTCCTTGTTTGAGACAAGATTCAGTTTTGTGTGGTTGGAGCAGTAATGGGGTACAGGGTGGAAAAGGGTGAAGCATTAGAAAGTTCTGGGAAAGGGCGGGAGTTCCTTAGTCAGTGCAAAAATAGAGGCCCCTTGCTTTGGTTCATGGAGCTGACCTTCTTGTTGAGTTTGTTCCTGAGCCTGTGTGATCTGATCTCCCTCTGTCCTCCTCATTTTCCAGCGCTCCTACATCTCAGCCTGGGAGAAGGACAAAACCAGTGTTCACATCATGCCGGACACCCCTGGGATCCTGCTGGCCCAGCAGAACCAAGTGAACTTGAGCGAGGTGGGTGGGTGCTGTGGGTGCAGTGTCCGTCCCTGGGCGCTGCCGTGTCCCGGGAAGCAGCGTTGTCTGAGGGCACGGTGGTGTCTGTTTCAGAAACTGTACAAGCAGGCGATGGAGGAGGAGAAGAAGAAGGGCTACGACATGCGGGCAGATGCCATTCCCATCAAGTCTGCCAAAGCTTCCCGGGACATCGCCAGTGATGTGAGTGCACAGCAGCCCTTGTGGCCCACGCTGTCACATGGGTGCCACATGCTGGCAGTTGAACTCAGGGTTTGCAACTGTGCCAAATGGAGGCAACAAATCCATTACCTGTCACTGCTGTTTAGTTGCCCATCAAAATTTTTGTTCTACACTGTCCACCTGTAGCTGTCCCTACAAGTTATAGGTGTGCACTGTTGCAAGGGAAGTCCTGGGTGATGTGGAAGTGTAGCTATGTGAGCAGGACGATGGCCATAATCCAAAGCATGGTCCCTCCTGGGCTTGTGGCAGTGTCTCCTCATGCAACAGCCTGGGGCTCTGAGGTGTTGGGCTGCCCTCAGCACTGCCAGTCTGCATGGCCCTGGCTCTGCAGCTACACAGCTGAGCTGGGCATGAGGAAGGAAAACCCAAACTAAGTTTTCATGTAAAAATTAAAGCTATATAAAAGGACATTATTTTTTTTTAGTCTTAGGTATTAATACAAAATTGCATTCCTGTATGTGTTAGCTGTCTTTATTTAATTCTCCCAGTCAGTCTCTATGTTGTTATATTTTATTGCCTCAGTAGTTTGAGTAGGAGTTGATTTGGCCATCTCTCTTGAAGTTCAGTAAATGATTCTTTATGTAGGGAGTATTTATTGAACTTCAGGTCTTTGGTGTAGCTTCCATGATTTGGAGACTTTCTTCCTCTCAGTTATTGAACAGTTGCTCTTAATATATAGGCCAGGGAGATGTGAGTTTTGTCAGAAGGATGTTATGTGGATTCTTTTGTAGCTGTGGACTGCAAGTCATCAGCTGAACACTTTCTCACTGTAAACTCTCCGTGGTTTCAGCTGAAAAATTGGCTGGAGGTGGTGCCACAGGGGTTGGTAGGATTGTAAAAAAAACTAAAATAAAACTCAGTAGATACTTCTTTTTCCTACAGTACAAGTACAAGGAAGGGTATCGCAAACAGCTGGGCCACCACATTGGGGCCCGCAACATCGAGGACGACCCCAAGATGATGTGGTCGATGCACGTGGCCAAGATCCAGAGTGACAGAGAGTACAAGAAAGCCTTTGAGAAGTCCAAGACGCACTTCAGCAGCCCTGTGGACATGCTGGGAGTGGTGTTGGCCAAGAAATGCCAGGAGCTGGTCAGTGATGTTGATTACCGGCACCCTCTGCACCACTGGACCTGCCTGCCGGACCAGAATGATGTTGTCCATGCCAAGACAGTGTACGACCTGCAGAGTGATGTGAGTTGTTCTTTACTGGCTTTGTGACAACCTTGTGTTGTCTGTCCTGTGTTCTGTTCTAGTTTTGAAGGAGGGGTCTGTGTGGCAGGGGAAGGGCAAGGGAGACAAGTTTTTTTTATGGTGAACCAGCAGCTGGGAAAGGCAAGGCCTGGGTGCAGTGGAGAATGATATGAAGAGCCTTAGGGGATGGGTATAACCGTTGGCTGGGTGGCTGGTGGGTTGACCCAGAAGAACGTGCTCCATTCTGAATAGGTCCCCTTGATAGGAGTTGGAGTTGCTTAGAATGAGGAGGTTACTGAGCTGTTTCTGTGTTTCCTGTCCTTCCAGAACGTGTACAAGTCCGACCTGCAGTGGCTGAGGGGCATTGGCTGGTCCCCACTTGGATCATTGGACGTTGAGAAGAACAAGAGGGCAAGCGAGATCCTGAGTGACAAGAAGTATCGTCAGCACCCAGACACCATCAAATTCACGAGCCTTCCTGACTCAATGCCCATGGAGCTGGCAAAGCACAACTCCAAAATCATGGACCAAGTGAGATTTCCTCATGTTTGCACCCTGAAGGAAACAGATGCCTTCTTTCTCAAGATGTTGGTCCTTCCATGGCCTGAGTTGTGCAAGGGGAATGTTGACTCCTCTTGCCTCAGGGATTTGTGTTCCTTGTTTGAGACAAGATTCAGTTTTGTGTGGTTGGAGCAGTAATGGGGTACAGGGTGGAAAAGAAAAGAGTGAAGCATTGGAAACCTTGCGGAAAGGAAAGGTGTTCCTTAGTCATTGCAAAAATAGAGGCCCCTTGCTTTGGTTCATGGAGCTGACCTTCTTGTTGAGTTTGTTCCTGAGCCTGTGTGATCTGATCTCCCTCTGTCCTCCTCATTTTCCAGCGCTCCTACATCTCAGCCTGGGAGAAGGACAAAACCAGTGTTCACATCATGCCGGACACCCCTGGGATCCTGCTGGCCCAGCAGAACCAAGTGAACTTGAGCGAGGTGGGTGGGTGCTGTGGGTGCAGTGTCCGTCCCTGGGCGCTGCCGTGTCCCGGGAAGCAGCGTTGTCTGAGGGCACGGTGGTGTCTGTTTCAGAAACTGTACAAGCAGGCGATGGAGGAGGAGAAGAAGAAGGGCTACGACATGCGGGCAGATGCCATTCCCATCAAGTCTGCCAAAGCTTCCCGGGACATCGCCAGTGATGTGAGTGCACAGCAGCCCTTGTGGCCCACGCTGGGGCTGAGTCTTTTCTCACTCTAAAGTCTCTGTGGTTCCAGCTGCTATGTTTTCTGGAGGTGGTACCACAGGGACTCTTGGGGACACAAAAAACCCCTAAACTGACACTCACTGAACATTTTTTTGTCCATAGTACAAGTACAAGGAAGGGTATCGCCAACAGCTGGGCCATCACATTGGGGCCCGCAACATCGAGGACGACCCCAAGATGATGTGGTCGATGCACGTGGCCAAGATCCAGAGTGACAGAGAGTACAAGAAAGACTTTGAGAAGTCCAAGACACGCTTCAGCAGCCCTGTGGACATGCTGGGATTGGTGCTGGCCAAGAAATGCCAGGAGCTGGTCAGTGATGTCGACTACCGGCACTATCTGCACCAATGGACTTGTCTGCCCGACCAGAACGATGTGATCCACGCCAAGCAAGCCTATGACCTCCAGAGTGATGTTAGTACTTGCTGATAAACCCTGGGTTACTGAAATGTTCGTAATTTCCTTGGAATATGAACTAGACAAGTTGCTCTTGTGTTTTTTCACAATGTATTTTTCTTCCCCTGTTCCAAGCAATGTCATTAGATTTTGTGTAGTGAATGAATCTGTGTGTAAGGACATTACAAAAGTTTATATATGGCCAAACAGCAGTATTATCTCCGTATAATCCTTCCTAATTGGTAATTGTAATACATTTAAATGCTAATTAACATATAAAGGGGAAATTTTTAACTGCTGCCTTTATATTTTGTAACAGAACTGCTACAAGTCTGACCTGGAATGGCTGCGGGGCATTGGTTGGGTCCCGATTGGTTCCTTGGAAGTTGAGAAAGCCAAGAGAGCAGGGGAGATCCTGAGTGATAAAATTTACCGCCAGCATCCGGACACCATCAAGTTCACCAGCATCCCCGATTCCCTCCCAATGGTGTTGGCCAAGCAGAATGCAGACAACATGAATAAGGTGAGGCAGATTTGATCAGGTAACACATTAACAGTTTCTGCTTAAACCCTTGAGACAGGACTAGGACCACAGACCTGTGCTTGTGCTGTGAGATTTCAGCACAGTAAGGCTGTAAATTGTAAGTTCCATTCTTGGTAATCAATGGGAAACTTACTTTTATCAAGAGTTGATTTAATAATGTCTTCCTAAGATAATTACTAAGTTAATTTGTCACAATTATCAATTGTGAAGGTCTCCAAATACTCTGCTGTGTTTCTCCTGCAGCGTCTGTATACTGAGGCCTGGGATAAAGACAAGACACAAATCCACATAATGCCTGACACGCCTGAAATCACACTGGCAAAAGAGAACAAGAAAAACTACAGTCTGGTGAGTGTGGGAGCTCTCCAAATGTAACTGCTCTGGGTCATGGCTGGGTCAGCAATGTTCTGGGAAACCTTCTGTAGATATCACCATCAACTTCCTTAAGTAACTCCCATATTTATCCACAAAATTGTGACTTCAAAAGTATTGTTTGGATATTTGTAGTAGTGTGTACATAGAGCAGTGAGCAATGGTGAGAAGAAATTCCATAAATTCCACACAAGTTGTGTGTTTCCACTGAATTTTTGGGAGTCATTTCTGCCAGTGTGCATAATGTTGGGAAGGCAAAAATTAATACCAAAAAGGCAATTACCAGCACAATTCTGAAATGCTGTGATGCCAGTGTTCAAAGTTATTTTAGGCAAACAAGTTCACAATGGTAAGGCACATTGGTGGCTTTAAAAAGTAGGTTTTCTCCACTTGTATAGAAGAAAAAGTTAGCTCTAAATTGTAGTCAGTGTTACATTATTTAAAGCAGTAAAAGAAAAATTAATTTACAAATGTATTTAGCAAAGGTATTCCTTTGATATGAATTTGTATCTGCTACTGATCTGAGGCTTTGAGTTAAAGGTGGATAAAACTGGGTGTAATAAATCTAAACACAATGTTTAGATCTACTTCCAAGCAATTTGTTTTGCATAGAATATAATATATGAAACTTATATGAGTCCCATTGTTTAATTCTTCATCTAGAAACAATACAGACAGGCCATGGAAGATGCCAAGAAGGAAGGCTATGATTTGAGAGCTGATGCCATCCCCATCCAAGCAGCCAAAGCATCCAGGGAAATTGCCAGTGATGTAAGAATCTACTTTTCTTTCTATGTTGACCTCTCTCCTCTGCAACCTGAAAATTATCAGCTGAATTCTGTAAAAGATGCTGCAGCTAAACTATGACCTTAAGTAATAGATTTTTTGCAAGCAAATTATCATGTATGTTTAAAAAAATAGATGTTGATAATTATAAGAACAATATAATTCTGCTATCATGATAATTGTATAGCTCGTAACCCCATATGTGTAAATAAGTATTTACATTATATGTAATAAGGATTAAATGCATTTAGTAAGACCAGGATTATTTCTCACTAATATTAGTGAAGCATATTTCTTCAAAATACAAAATGATAAAAAATTTCTGTTTAGAGTTCTAACTCAAGCAGCAAAAAACTTTAGTGCCAGAATCCGTGTTATTAGCATGAGAATTGATCTGACTATTTAGGTTTTTTTTAAAGGCAGGCTATAAATAAGTTTGGAAAGGTTATTGGCAGAAATATTTAATATTACTAACTGATATTTAGAGGTGATACAGAAATGTAATATCTTGGTTTGTGTTTCAGTACAAGTACAAGGAGGGGTATCGGAAGCAGCTGGGCCACCACATCGGGGCCAGGAACATCGAGGATGACCCCAAGATGATGTGGTCGATGCACGTGGCCAAGATCCAGAGTGACAGAGAGTACAAGAAAGCCTTTGAGAAGACCAAGACACGCTTCAGCAGCCCTGTGGACATGCTGGGA
>NW_008238361.1:1475592-1480987 GCF_000691975.1 Corvus brachyrhynchos
TGGCTGCTCCCCACTTGGATCACTGGACGTTGAGAAGAACAAGAGGGCAAGCGAGATCCTGAGTGACAAGAAGTATCGTCAGCACCCAGACACCATCAAATTCACGAGCCTTCCTGACTCAATGCCCATGGAGCTGGCAAAGCACAACTCCAAAATCATGGACCAAGTGAGATTTCCTCATGTTTGCACCCTGAAGGAAACAGATGCCTTCTTTCTCAAGATGTTGGTCCTTCCATGGCCTGAGTTGTGCAAGGGGAATGTTGACTCCTCTTGCCTCAGGGATTTGTGTTCCTTGTTTGAGACAAGATTCAGTTTTGTGTGGTTGGAGCAGTAATGGGGTACAGGGTGGAAAAGGGTGAAGCATTAGAAAGTTCTGGGAAAGGGCGGGAGTTCCTTAGTCAGTGCAAAAGTAGAGGCCCCTTGCTTTGGTTCATGGAGCTGACCTTCTTGTTGAGTTTGTTCCTGAGCCTGTGTGATCTGATCTCCCTCTGTCCTCCTCATTTTCCAGCGCTCCTACATCTCAGCCTGGGAGAAGGACAAAACCAGTGTTCACATCATGCCGGACACCCCTGGGATCCTGCTGGCCCAGCAGAACCAAGTGAACTTGAGCGAGGTGGGTGGGTGCTGTGGGTGCAGTGTCCGTCCCTGGGCGCTGCCGTGTCCCGGGAAGCAGCGTTGTCTGAGGGCACGGTGGTGTCTGTTTCAGAAACTGTACAAGCAGGCGATGGAGGAGGAGAAGAAGAAGGGCTACGACATGCGGGCAGATGCCATTCCCATCAAGTCTGCCAAAGCTTCCCGGGACATCGCCAGTGATGTGAGTGCACAGCAGCCCTTGTGGCCCACGCTGGGGCTGAGTCTTTTCTCACTCTAAAGTCTCTGTGGTTCCAGCTGCTATGTTTTCTGGAGGTGGTACCACAGGGACTCTTGGGGACACAAAAAACCCCTAAACTGACACTCACTGAACATTTTTTTGTCCATAGTACAAGTACAAGGAAGGGTATCGCCAACAGCTGGGCCATCACATTGGGGCCCGCAACATCGAGGACGACCCCAAGATGATGTGGTCGATGCACGTGGCCAAGATCCAGAGTGACAGAGAGTACAAGAAAGCCTTTGAGAAGACCAAGACACGCTTCAGCAGCCCTGTGGACATGCTGGGATTGGTGTTGGCCAAGAAATGCCAGGAGCTGGTCAGTGATGTCGATTACCGGCACCCTCTGCACCGCTGGACCTGCCTGCCGGACCAGAACGATGTTGTCCATGCCAAGACAGTGTACGACCTGCAGAGTGATGTGAGTTGTTCTGTACTGGCTGCATTACCACCACTGGTCTCTCTTGTGTTCTGTTCCACTGCTGGACAAGGTCCATGTGGGGATAATAATTCTTGGCTGATTCTGAGGGACTGAGGTTGTGTTGTGGCGCTTCTTTTCGTGGACAGTCAGGGATGACATTTGTGTGGGCTCATACTTTATGGGCATGGAAGAGTCCTGTCTTGCCACTAACACTTTGCTGGGAGAGTTGTGGACAGGGTCTACAGTACAAGGGAAGAGCAAAAGAGTCGAATATTTGCTTTTGGAGGACCAATACTGGCAATGTCAAGCCTTGGGTGCAGTGGTACATGGTACAAAGGGTGTTCTGAATTGTGCTATAAGGTTTCTCCCATGCCTCTGCCAGCTAGAGGTTGCCAAATGGGGCAGGTCTTTGCTGGAGATAGTAAGAAGATGGAGAGTGAGGCTTTGTGAACTGCATGATAGCTCCTTGTGCTGTTGAAGTAGTGGGGACACAGGCTGTGGAGAGTTGAACATAACGGGAGTCTCTTATCTGACACAGGCTGGTTGGTTAACTCAGAGGAACATGTTCTGTTCAGCAAAGTTTCCCGTGGAAGGGAGGTGAGGTTGCTTGGAGTGAGGAAGCTGCTAAGCTGATCGTGTCCTTTCCTGTCCTTCCAGAACGTGTACAAGTCCGACCTGCAGTGGCTGAGGGGCATTGGCTGGTCCCCACTTGGATCACTGGACGTTGAGAAGAACAAGAGGGCGAGCGAGATCCTGAGTGACAAGAAGTATCGTCAGCACCCAGACACCATCAAATTCACGAGCCTTCCTGACTCAATGCCCATGGAGCTGGCAAAGCACAACTCCAAAATCATGGACCAAGTGAGATTTCCTCATGTTTGCACCCTGAAGGAAACAGATGCCTTCTTTCTCAAGATGTTGGTCCTTCCATGGCCTGAGTTGTGCAAGGGGAATGTTGACTCCTCTTGCCTCAGGGATTTGTGTTCCTTGTTTGAGACAAGATTCAGTTTTGTGTGGTTGGAGCAGTAATGGGGTACAGGGTGGAAAAGGGTGAAGCATTAGAAAGTTCTGGGAAAGGGCGGGAGTTCCTTAGTCAGTGCAAAAGTAGAGGCCCCTTGCTTTGGTTCATGGAGCTGACCTTCTTGTTGAGTTTGTTCCTGAGCCTGTGTGATCTGATCTCCCTCTGTCCTCCTCGTTTTCCAGCGCTCCTACATCTCAGCCTGGGAGAAGGACAAAACCAGTGTTCACATCATGCCGGACACCCCTGGGATCCTGCTGGCCCAGCAGAACCAAGTGAACTTGAGCGAGGTGGGTGGGTGCTGTGGGTGCAGTGTCCGTCCCTGGGCGCTGCCGTGTCCCGGGAAGCAGCGTTGTCTGAGGGCACGGTGGTGTCTGTTTCAGAAACTGTACAAGCAGGCGATGGAGGAGGAGAAGAAGAAGGGCTACGACATGCGGGCAGATGCCATTCCCATCAAGTCTGCCAAAGCTTCCCGGGACATCGCCAGTGATGTGAGTGCACAGCAGCCCTTGTGGCCCACGCTGGGGCTGAGTCTTTTCTCACTCTAAAGTCTCTGTGGTTCCAGCTGCTATGTTTTCTGGAGGTGGTACCACAGGGACTCTTGGGGACACAAAAAACCCCTAAACTGACACTCACTGAACATTTTTTTGTCCATAGTACAAGTACAAGGAAGGGTATCGCCAACAGCTGGGCCATCACATTGGGGCCCGCAACATCGAGGACGACCCCAAGATGATGTGGTCGATGCACGTGGCCAAGATCCAGAGTGACAGAGAGTACAAGAAAGACTTTGAGAAGTCCAAGACACGCTTCAGCAGCCCTGTGGACATGCTGGGATTGGTGCTGGCCAAGAAATGCCAGGAGCTGGTCAGTGATGTCGACTACCGGCACTATCTGCACCAATGGACTTGTCTGCCCGACCAGAACGATGTGATCCACGCCAAGCAAGCCTATGACCTCCAGAGTGATGTTAGTACTTGCTGATAAACCCTGGGTTACTGAAATGTTCGTAATTTCCTTGGAATATGAACTAGACAAGTTGCTCTTGTGTTTTTTCACAATGTATTTTTCTTCCCCTGTTCCAAGCAATGTCATTAGATTTTGTGTAGTGAATGAATCTGTGTGTAAGGACATTACAAAAGTTTATATATGGCCAAACAGCAGTATTATCTCCGTATAATCCTTCCTAATTGGTAATTGTAATACATTTAAATGCTAATTAACATATAAAGGGGAAATTTTTAACTGCTGCCTTTATATTTTGTAACAGAACTGCTACAAGTCTGACCTGGAATGGCTGCGGGGCATTGGTTGGGTCCCGATTGGTTCCTTGGGTTGTCCATGCCAAGACAGTGTACGACCTGCAGAGTGATGTGAGTTGTTCTTTACTGGCTTTGTGACAACCTTGTGTTGTCTGTTCTACCGTTGGAGAAGGGGTCTGTGTGGCAAGGGAAGGGCAAGGGAATTCAAATCCTTTATTTTTCTGGAGAATCAAGAGTTGGCAAAGGCAAAAAATCATGCAGCTGACAATGGTATGAAGAGCCTAAGGAGATTGGATAAAAGGCTCACCCCATGTCTCTGCCAGTTGCAGATTGCCAAATGGGTCAAGTCTTTGCTGGGAATAATGGGAAGAAAGAGTGAGGACGGTTTGTGGATTACTTGACAGTCGCTTGTGGTGTTCCAAGAGTGGGGAGCCAGGTTGTGGGGTGCTGAGCTTACTTGGAGTCGCTTTTGTGGCACAGGCTGACCCAGGGGTTGGGTCACCCTGTTGGTTGACCCAGGAGAACATGCTGGAGTAAGCAGAGCATTTGTTGGTAGGAGATGGGATTGCTTGGAGTGAGGAAGTTGCTGAGTTGCTTTATATCCTTACCTATCTTGCAGAACGTGTACAAGTCCGACCTGCAGTGGCTGAGGGGCATTGGCTGGTCCCCACTTGGATCATTGGACGTTGAGAAGAACAAGAGGGCAAGCGAGATCCTGAGTGACAAGAAGTATCGTCAGCACCCAGACACCATCAAATTCACGAGCCTTCCTGACTCAATGCCCATGGAGCTGGCAAAGCACAACTCCAAAATCATGGACCAAGTGAGATTTCCTCATGTTTGCACCCTGAAGGAAACAGATGCCTTCTTTCTCAAGATGTTGGTCCTTCCATGGCCTGAGTTGTGCAAGGGGAATGTTGACTCCTCTTGCCTCAGGGATTTGTGTTCCTTGTTTGAGACAAGATTCAGTTTTGTGTGGTTGGAGCAGTAATGGGGTACAGGGTGGAAAAGGGTGAAGCATTAGAAAGTTCTGGGAAAGGGCGGGAGTTCCTTAGTCAGTGCAAAAATAGAGGCCCCTTGCTTTGGTTCATGGAGCTGACCTTCTTGTTGAGTTTGTTCCTGAGCCTGTGTGATCTGATCTCCCTCTGTCCTCCTCATTTTCCAGCGCTCCTACATCTCAGCCTGGGAGAAGGACAAAACCAGTGTTCACATCATGCCGGACACCCCTGGGATCCTGCTGGCCCAGCAGAACCAAGTGAACTTGAGCGAGGTGGGTGGGTGCTGTGGGTGCAGTGTCCGTCCCTGGGCGCTGCCGTGTCCCGGGAAGCAGCGTTGTCTGAGGGCACGGTGGTGTCTGTTTCAGAAACTGTACAAGCAGGCGATGGAGGAGGAGAAGAAGAAGGGCTACGACATGCGGGCAGATGCCATTCCCATCAAGTCTGCCAAAGCTTCCCGGGACATCGCCAGTGATGTGAGTGCACAGCAGCCCTTGTGGCCCACGCTGGGGCTGAGTCTTTTCTCACTCTAAAGTCTCTGTGGTTCCAGCTGCTATGTTTTCTGGAGGTGGTACCACAGGGACTCTTGGGGACACAAAAAACCCCTAAACTGACACTCACTGAACATTTTTTTGTCCATAGTACAAGTACAAGGAAGGGTATCGCCAACAGCTGGGCCATCACATTGGGGCCCGCAACATCGAGGACGACCCCAAGATGATGTGGTCGATGCACGTGGCCAAGATCCAGAGTGACAGAGAGTACAAGAAAGACTTTGAGAAGTCCAAGACACGCTTCAGCAGCCCTGTGGACATGCTGGGATTGGTG
>NW_008238361.1:1481672-1573516 GCF_000691975.1 Corvus brachyrhynchos
TGGCTGCTCCCCACTTGGATCACTGGACGTTGAGAAGAACAAGAGGGCAAGCGAGATCCTGAGTGACAAGAAGTATCGTCAGCACCCAGACACCATCAAATTCACGAGCCTTCCTGACTCAATGCCCATGGAGCTGGCAAAGCACAACTCCAAAATCATGGACCAAGTGAGATTTCCTCATGTTTGCACCCTGAAGGAAACAGATGCCTTCTTTCTCAAGATGTTGGTCCTTCCATGGCCTGAGTTGTGCAAGGGGAATGTTGACTCCTCTTGCCTCAGGGATTTGTGTTCCTTGTTTGAGACAAGATTCAGTTTTGTGTGGTTGGAGCAGTAATGGGGTACAGGGTGGAAAAGGGTGAAGCATTAGAAAGTTCTGGGAAAGGGCGGGAGTTCCTTAGTCAGTGCAAAAGTAGAGGCCCCTTGCTTTGGTTCATGGAGCTGACCTTCTTGTTGAGTTTGTTCCTGAGCCTGTGTGATCTGATCTCCCTCTGTCCTCCTCATTTTCCAGCGCTCCTACATCTCAGCCTGGGAGAAGGACAAAACCAGTGTTCACATCATGCCGGACACCCCTGGGATCCTGCTGGCCCAGCAGAACCAAGTGAACTTGAGCGAGGTGGGTGGGTGCTGTGGGTGCAGTGTCCGTCCCTGGGCGCTGCCGTGTCCCGGGAAGCAGCGTTGTCTGAGGGCACGGTGGTGTCTGTTTCAGAAACTGTACAAGCAGGCGATGGAGGAGGAGAAGAAGAAGGGCTACGACATGCGGGCAGATGCCATTCCCATCAAGTCTGCCAAAGCTTCCCGGGACATCGCCAGTGATGTGAGTGCACAGCAGCCCTTGTGGCCCACGCTGGGGCTGAGTCTTTTCTCACTCTAAAGTCTCTGTGGTTCCAGCTGCTATGTTTTCTGGAGGTGGTACCACAGGGACTCTTGGGGACACAAAAAACCCCTAAACTGACACTCACTGAACATTTTTTTGTCCATAGTACAAGTACAAGGAAGGGTATCGCCAACAGCTGGGCCACCACATTGGGGCCCGCAACATCGAGGACGACCCCAAGATGATGTGGTCGATGCACGTGGCCAAGATCCAGAGTGACAGAGAGTACAAGAAAGACTTTGAGAAGTCCAAGACACGCTTCAGCAGCCCTGTGGACATGCTGGGATTGGTGCTGGCCAAGAAATGCCAGGAGCTGGTCAGTGATGTCGACTACCGGCACTATTTGCACCAATGGACTTGTCTGCCCGACCAGAACGATGTGATCCACGCCAAGCAAGCCTATGACCTCCAGAGTGATGTTAGTACTTGCTGATAAACCCTGGGTTACTGAAATGTTCGTAATTTCCTTGGAATATGAACTAGACAAGTTGCTCTTGTGTTTTTTCACAATGTATTTTTCTTCCCCTGTTCCAAGCAATGTCATTAGATTTTGTGTAGTGAATGAATCTGTGTGTAAGGACATTACAAAAGTTTATATATGGCCAAACAGCAGTATTATCTCCGTATAATCCTTCCTAATTGGTAATTGTAATACATTTAAATGCTAATTAACATATAAAGGGGAAATTTTTAACTGCTGCCTTTATATTTTGTAACAGAACTGCTACAAGTCTGACCTGGAATGGCTGCGGGGCATTGGTTGGGTCCCGATTGGTTCCTTGGAAGTTGAGAAAGCCAAGAGAGCAGGGGAGATCCTGAGTGATAAAATTTACCGCCAGCATCCGGACACCATCAAGTTCACCAGCATCCCCGATTCCCTCCCAATGGTGTTGGCCAAGCAGAATGCAGACAACATGAATAAGGTGAGGCAGATTTGATCAGGTAACACATTAACAGTTTCTGCTTAAACCCTTGAGACAGGACTAGGACCACAGACCTGTGCTTGTGCTGTGAGATTTCAGCACAGTAAGGCTGTAAATTGTAAGTTCCATTCTTGGTAATCAATGGGAAACTTACTTTTATCAAGAGTTGATTTAATAATGTCTTCCTAAGATAATTACTAAGTTAATTTGTCACAATTATCAATTGTGAAGGTCTCCAAATACTCTGCTGTGTTTCTCCTGCAGCGTCTGTATACTGAGGCCTGGGATAAAGACAAGACACAAATCCACATAATGCCTGACACGCCTGAAATCACACTGGCAAAAGAGAACAAGAAAAACTACAGTCTGGTGAGTGTGGGAGCTCTCCAAATGTAACTGCTCTGGGTCATGGCTGGGTCAGCAATGTTCTGGGAAACCTTCTGTAGATATCACCATCAACTTCCTTAAGTAACTCCCATATTTATCCACAAAATTGTGACTTCAAAAGTATTGTTTGGATATTTGTAGTAGTGTGTACATAGAGCAGTGAGCAATGGTGAGAAGAAATTCCATAAATTCCACACAAGTTGTGTGTTTCCACTGAATTTTTGGGAGTCATTTCTGCCAGTGTGCATAATGTTGGGAAGGCAAAAATTAATACCAAAAAGGCAATTACCAGCACAATTCTGAAATGCTGTGATGCCAGTGTTCAAAGTTATTTTAGGCAAACAAGTTCACAATGGTAAGGCACATTGGTGGCTTTAAAAAGTAGGTTTTCTCCACTTGTATAGAAGAAAAAGTTAGCTCTAAATTGTAGTCAGTGTTACATTATTTAAAGCAGTAAAAGAAAAATTAATTTACAAATGTATTTAGCAAAGGTATTCCTTTGATATGAATTTGTATCTGCTACTGATCTGAGGCTTTGAGTTAAAGGTGGATAAAACTGGGTGTAATAAATCTAAACACAATGTTTAGATCTACTTCCAAGCAATTTGTTTTGCATAGAATATAATATATGAAACTTATATGAGTCCCATTGTTTAATTCTTCATCTAGAAACAATACAGACAGGCCATGGAAGATGCCAAGAAGGAAGGCTATGATTTGAGAGCTGATGCCATCCCCATCCAAGCAGCCAAAGCATCCAGGGAAATTGCCAGTGATGTAAGAATCTACTTTTCTTTCTATGTTGACCTCTCTCCTCTGCAACCTGAAAATTATCAGCTGAATTCTGTAAAAGATGCTGCAGCTAAACTATGACCTTAAGTAATAGATTTTTTGCAAGCAAATTATCATGTATGTTTAAAAAAATAGATGTTGATAATTATAAGAACAATATAATTCTGCTATCATGATAATTGTATAGCTCGTAACCCCATATGTGTAAATAAGTATTTACATTATATGTAATAAGGATTAAATGCATTTAGTAAGACCAGGATTATTTCTCACTAATATTAGTGAAGCATATTTCTTCAAAATACAAAATGATAAAAAATTTCTGTTTAGAGTTCTAACTCAAGCAGCAAAAAACTTTAGTGCCAGAATCCGTGTTATTAGCATGAGAATTGATCTGACTATTTAGGTTTTTTTTAAAGGCAGGCTATAAATAAGTTTGGAAAGGTTATTGGCAGAAATATTTAATATTACTAACTGATATTTAGAGGTGATACAGAAATGTAATATCTTGGTTTGTGTTTCAGTACAAGTACAAGGAGGGGTATCGGAAGCAGCTGGGCCACCACATCGGGGCCAGGAACATCGAGGATGACCCCAAGATGATGTGGTCGATGCACGTGGCCAAGATCCAGAGTGACAGAGAGTACAAGAAAGCCTTTGAGAAGACCAAGACACGCTTCAGCAGCCCTGTGGACATGCTGGGAATTGTGTTGGCCAAGAGGTGCCAGGAGCTGGTCAGTGACGTTGACTACAGGCACTACCTGCACCAGTGGATCTGTCTGCCCGACCAGAACGACGTGATCCACGCCAAGCGAGCCTACGACCTCCAGAGTGATGTGAGTTCTCTGGCATTTAATTTTTGCTGAGGAATGAGTTTATTTTACATAATTGGATCAGGCCATCATGTTCTGATGTGGTAGAACCAACTTCTTGAGATTTATTATTATGTTTCATGGTTAATTGACATTCATATCTCCTACGTGTTATATTAACTAACTGATATTTAAATGAAATCCTGTAATTCCAGGATTTGGACTATTTATCATTTACAATTCTGTGAAACTTGGATAATGGTTTCACCCTTAATGTAGGTGAAAATGCAGTCAGTTTTTCTACAGTTTTCTCTACAGCTTTGCATTTATTTGAATGAAGAGCTGATAGGAAGGTTATTTTCCTTTGGAAAGTTGCACGGTGTAACATACATTATTATAATTATGACTGTTTTATTAAAATAACTTGTGTAACGTTTTCTTGTAACAGAACTGCTACAAGTCTGACCTTGAATGGCTGCGGGGCATTGGTTGGGTCCCAATTGGTTCCTTGGAAGTTGAGAAAGCCAAGAGAGCAGGGGAGATCCTGAGTGATAAAATTTACCGCCAGCGTCCAGACACCATCAAGTTCACGAGTGTCACGGATTCCCTGGAGATGGTGTTGGCCAAGCAGAACGCAGACACCATGAACAAGGTGAGTCCTGAAGCCACTGGGTGACACATCAGAGGTCTGTACCTCATCCCTGGAGACAGGACTGGGAATCAACTGAGCACAAGCAATGCTGCAGTTCAGACATGATGTATTTTCAATCAGTGTGCTCTTGTTATTTCACTCAAAACTCTTGGGCCAGGTAGTGGAAGACTCAAATTTGTGTGATATTCAGCATTTTACATTTAAATCTTTTCCTTGATTTGTGTGTGCAGTGTGCACTAATGATGCTTTGGATTATTCATTATTCTGAAGCAATGTGGCAGTTTCCTTAATGTTTTTAAACTCCCTCAGATAAATTCTCCTTTTGTTGATGTTATTTCTACCAGGTTAACACATAACTGTCTATCCATCTTATATTTCATAGTATCATAGAACGGTTTGGGTTAGAAGGGACATTAAAGATCATTTTGTTCCAACTCCCTGCCATGGGAAAGGGCAATTTTTACTAGACCAGGTTCCTATCATTTTAATTAATGGGTTTTCCATGGTTATTGAGACATGAACCTGGTTTGGAATGTCCTATAAATCTCTTCCTGTTTTCCTTCATAGCGTTTGTACACTGAAGCGTGGAACAAAGACAAGACCACGATTCATGTCATGCCTGACACCCCAGAAATCCTGCTGGCCAAACAGAACAGATTGAACTACAGTGAGGTGAGTGCAACTGAAGAGTTGAGACAATTAAAGGGTTTCTGATAAGTACACTATATTCACCTTTGATTATTTATTAATATTAAAATATTGTCAGGTTGTTTAGCTTCACAAATTGCCACTTCCAGTGATGAAATCAAAGTTGTTCTTTCATTGGAATTTACCTCTTGGATATCTAATGGGTCTTTTAAAATATATTATCTGACATAAATGAGAAACTATTTCTACAGCAATTTGTGGAAATAGGTAATTTAACTTTTTAAATGTTCCAGTCTTTGCCTTCCCTAAATGATTTCCATTTTCCAAACATCTAAAATAAAATTACAAGGTCTTTGAAATCCGCTTTTTTTTTTTTTTCTTTTCTAGAGAACAGTATTAAATTTGTCTGAAGATTAACAATATTGTTTAGGGACTTCATTTGTTTTACTGCACAGTTGTGCTTAACTGAAATGCAATTTGGTATTTTGTTTTTTAAACTAAAATGTGAATTTTTTCTCACAGAAAATGTACAAACTGGCCTTAGAGGAGTCGAAGAAGAAGGGCCATGATTTGCGTTATGATGCCATTCCCATTCAATCTGCCAAAGCCTCCAGAGAGATTGCCAGTGAGGTAAGCAGGCTTTGTTCTCATTTCTGTGAGGATTTGGTAATGGGAAAAGGCTTTGTTTTTATTTCTGTAAGGATTTGGTAATGGGAAAGAATCAGAATGGTTGTTCCATTGTTTGTTAATGTCATATTTCACAGAATAGATAATATTGAAATCTATTTTTATGGTGATTCTAGCTCATGCCTTAGTGCACAAAAGGAATGGATAGCTACTATTTTTGCATGAGTTATGTATCACAGTAACAAATAAATATAATAACATGAAAATTGTTTCTATGGCCCCCATTGCCATCCATGGATGATCAAAAAGATGTAGGAGTCCATGCTAGAGTTTGTCAAGTTAATTTTTGGTTCAAAATAGGAAGTACTTTAAAATATGTCCCCAAAAGAGATATGTAAGTAAATAAATTCTAAAAGTCTATATGCTTGTCTTTTCTGGAGGAAAGAAATTTGTTTCAGTGTCACATTGAAATTCAAAATGTTGGAATACAAAACCAGGAAAAAACTCTGCAGTGACTGAGACAGGTTTTGCTTCTGGCATGAGTCAACATCACTAAGAGACAGAGGATAACAGATTTTTATGCTCCTTGTTTTTCTACCAAGAAATCTATTTAAATGCTTTGTGTTAAAAAAAGATAAAATATATAAATATATATGTGTATTTTTTTTCCCTGCAGTACAAGTACAAGGAGGGGTATCGGAAGCAGCTGGGCCACCACATCGGGGCCAGGAACATCGAGGATGACCCCAAGATGATGTGGTCGATGCACGTGGCCAAGATCCAGAGTGACAGAGAGTACAAGAAAGACTTTGAGAAGTCCAAGACACGCTTCAGCAGCCCTGTGGACATGCTGGGAATTGTGTTGGCCAAGAGGTGCCAGGAGCTGGTCAGTGACGTTGACTACAGGCACTACCTGCACCAGTGGATCTGTCTGCCCGACCAGAACGACGTGATCCATGCCAAGCGAGCCTACGACCTCCAGAGTGATGTGAGCAAATCCTTACATTTGTCATACATAATTAAATACTCTGTGTCTTGTAAATCTAAGTTTTAAAGTATGGATTATACACCTTAGTCACTTGCATCAGACTTGCTGAAATGTTTATTATTCTTTCATCAAATTTATGTTTAATTCTATTTTTTCAGCCCTTAACCTGAGGTATATTTATTAACTATTTTATTTAATCTTCAAAAATAACAACTGTTTTCAGAACCATATCCTCAGAAACATACCCAGTTGTTCATATAGGATGTGCTCATTTATATTAATTTTAATATTTGATCACACTTGCATATATGTAACAAACTTTCAAATTTTTTCAGGCTGTTTACAAATCAGACCTGGAATGGCTGAGAGGCATTGGATGGGTTCCTATTGGTTCCTTGGAAGTTGAGAAAGCCAAGAAAGCTGGAGAAATCCTCAGTGAGAGGAAGTATCGCCAACCTGCCGACAAAATCAAATTTACCAGCGTGACCGATTCCTTGGCCATGGTCTTAGCCAAGCAGAATGCTGAGATCATGAACAAGGTGAGCGTGGTATTGCCAGTTAATAGAACTTGTTCATGAGGTGAAAAGTACAAAATACAAAGTAAAGCTAAAGACTTGTGGATTTAAGAGAAAATCAATGTCCAGATTCAGCCATTATACAGGAAAGCTGTTCCTTCACGGCTCAATCTGCCGTGAGCAGTTGGTAAAAATCTCCAGAAAAAACTCCCTTAAATCACAGATTTTCCAAGAATAATACTGCATGATGAACAAGTTATGAGGAAATATTGTAAGTTCTCTGAATGTGAAACTCCTGCAATGTATCTCAGATCTGGAGGGTGAAAGTCACTAAGTACCTCCTCCTTTATAAGTAACATAATCAAACAACTTACACAGAATAATTAATAGTTTTCCTCCTATGGCTGTTTCTCCACAATCCAAAATCAATCAATTGCTGCACCAGCTTAGCCTGAGAAATAATCAGGAGGGACAAAGTTTCCTTCTTGAGCTGTTTCAGAGAGAAGCTTTGCTGAGTCAGGGTATTCAGAGCTGACTTGAGCTACCCATAGCAGTTTGTAAAATAATTGTAAAATAATTTAAAAATAATTTCATAAAGAACTGTTTGTAAAGGGCTGTTTTCCTCTCTCATAGCGCTTGTACACAGAAGCCTGGGATGCAGACAAGAAGTCCATCCATGTCATGCCTGACACACCAGACATCCTGTTAGCAAAGGCCAATGCAGCCAATGTTAGCCATGTAAGGACATTTAAACATTCACTAAACTAGTAGAAATTTAGAGTTAAGTCAGAATTTCTTTAATCATAAAGATGTTCTAAAATACGCATTCATGAAAACTTTGAGAAAAAATGATGAAATGCAGAAATCCCATCTTTCAAAATATTGATAAGTCATTTTCTGTCTTCTTTTGTGTAGAAACTTTATGTACAAGCCTGGGAAGAGGCCAAAAAGAAAGGTTATGACCTGAGAGCTGATGCAATTCCAATCAAAGCCGCCAAAGCATCAAGAGATATTGCGAGTGACGTATGTTCATCCTTTACATTTATTTTCAATTATCTTAAAAACAAGAATATATATTTTTGTGATCAGTAGCAATAGGAAATTATGGCACCTTCATCCCAGATTCACTTCTTTTTGTATTTCCAGTACAAGTACAAAGAAACCCACGAGAAGCAAAAAGGCCACTACATTGGGTGCCCCAGTGCCAAGGAGGACCCCAAGCTGGTGCAGGCCGCGCGCGCCATGGCCCTGCAGAACGACCGCCTCTACAAGAAGGCCTACAATGATTCCAAGACCCATATCCACATCCCTGTGGATGCCCTGTCGGTGCAGGCAGCCAAGGAGTGTCAGACCCTGGTCAGTGATGTTGACTACAGGCAGTACCTGCACCAGTGGACCTGCCTTCCTGACCAGAACGACGTGATCCATGCACGGCGGGCCTATGACCTCCAGAGCGACGTGAGTGACAATAACTGTAGGAAAGCTTTAGGGTGGCTGTGTGAGGCTCTGTTTGTTAGTGACTGGCAAATGCATTTCTAAATGCATGTTCATGAGCCTACGGTCTGTCCTGGTATGTTATCCTTTCCAAAGGATTTCAGCCTGGAGGCCAGAAATATTCGGGGCAGTTCATAGGGAAGCCATGTGTTCTTGGTCTACTGTAGAACGTTTGCTTGCAGAGTACTTGCATATGATGCCCCTGGTTTGAATGCAGCATCTTAAGAGTATTGTTGTTGCTGTGCAAATCAGGGGTTCTGTGTCTAGAAAGGACCTTCTCCACCACAGTCTCATTGGCTGCTTGTTGTGTAAGAGTATGAGGAGAAGTTGGGGAAAAAAACCTTCTTGCACTTAGTTAGAACTACAGAATCCCAAAATGGTTTGGATTGGAAAAGATCATCTTATTCCAACCCCCTGCCATGGGCAAGGACTCCTTGCACTAGACCTGGTTATTCAGAGCCTCATCCAGACTGGTCTTGAATGTCCTCATGGACTGAGAGTCCACAAGCTCTCTGGGCAAAAAAGTTGTCTCTGCAATGCCAGTAACCCTTGATTTGTTTGTAGAACGTGTACAAGTCCGACCTGGAATGGCTGCGAGGCATTGGCTGGCTAACAGAAGGTTCTGTGGATGTGGTCAAAGCCAAGAAAGCCCAGGAGCTCCTCAATGAGCGCTTGTACCGCACGCGGCCGGAGCAGCTGAAGTTCACCAGCATCACTGACTCCCCAGATGTTGTCCTGGCCAAGACTAATGCCATGCAGCTCAGTGATGTAAGCTCACCTTGCACTCCCCTTTCACTTACGGGATTCATTTCTTTTCTTTGTGGTCTACCACAGGAATGTCGAGTTGAAAGTTTTGCAAATTGGAATTACCAAAGAATTCCTGTTGGTGCTTTTTTCTCACCCTATTGAAATGCCATTATTCTTCCTTTCTTTTCTCCTCAGCGTCTGTATCGTGAGGCCTGGGATAAAGACAAGACCCAGATTTCCCTCCCTTCGGACACTCCTGTCATGCTGCAGTCCAAAGTCAACGCTATCAACATCAGCAATGTAAGAAAACAAAATGAAATCCGTTTGTAAAGGGCTGTTTTCCTCTCTCGTAGCGCTTGTACACAGAAGCCTGGGATGCAGACAAGAAGTCCATCCATGTCATGCCTGACCCACCAGACATCCTGTTAGCAAAGGCCAATGCAGCCAATGTTAGCCATGTAAGGACATTTAAACATTCACTAAACTAGTAGAAATTTAGAGTTAAGTCAGAATTTCTTTAATCATAAAGATGTTCTAAAATACGCATTCATGAAAACTTTGAGAAAAAATGATGAAATGCAGATTTAACAAAGGTGATTAATTTTCCTTGCAGAAACATTATCAGAAGGCCTGGGATGAGGCCAAGGCGAAAAGCTATGACCTAAGAGCTGATGCCATTCCCATCAAGCAAGCCAAGGCCTCCAGAGATATTGCCAGTGAGGTACAGCCTTCTCTTCATGTGGTGCTTGTGTCTCAGTAGAACTGAGTGAAGCTCAGGCTGACAGCCTGGGGAGCTGGAAGCCTTTTGTCTGGTGGCTGTGTCCAGGTGAGCAACACGCCTTTTGTTCTCTCTGTATTTCCAGTACAAGTACAAAGAAATCCACGAGAAGCAAAAAGGCCACTACATTGGGTGCCCCAGTGCCAAGGAGGACCCCAAGCTGGTGCAGGCCGCACGCGCCATGGCCCTGCAGAACGACCGCCTCTACAAGAAGGCCTACAATGATTCCAAGACCCATATCCACATCCCTGTGGATGCCCTGTCGGTGCAGGCAGCCAAGGAGTGTCAGACCCTGGTCAGTGATGTTGACTACAGGCAGTACCTGCACCAGTGGACCTGCCTTCCTGACCAGAACGACGTGATCCATGCACGGCGGGCCTATGACCTCCAGAGCGACGTGAGTGACAATAACTGTAGGAAAGCTTTAGTGCGGCTGTGTGAGGCTCTGTTTGTTAGTGACTGGCAAATGCATTTCTAAATGCATGTTCATGAGCCTACGGTCTGTCCTGGTATGTTATCCTTTCCAAAGGATTTCAGCCTGGAGGCCAGAAATATTCGGGGCAGTTCATAGGGAAGCCACGTGTTCTTGGTCTACTGTAGAACGTTTGCTTGCAGAGTACTTGCATATGATGCCCCTGGTTTGAATGCAGCATCTTAAGAGTATTGTTGTTGCTGTGCAAATCAGGGGTTCTGTGTCTAGAAAGGACCTTCTCCACCACAGTCTCATTGGCTGCTTGTTGTGTAAGAGTATGAGGAGAAGTTGGGGAAAAAAACCTTCTTGCACTTAGTTAGAACTACAGAATCCCAAAATGGTTTGGATTGGAAAAGATCATCTTATTCCAACCCCCTGCCATGGGCAAGGACTCCTTGCACTAGACCTGGTTATTCAGAGCCTCATCCAGACTGGTCTTGAATGTCCTCATGGACTGAGAGTCCACAAGCTCTCTGGGCAAAAAAGTTGTCTCTGCAATGCCAGTAACCCTTGATTTGTTTGTAGAACGTGTACAAGTCCGACCTGGAATGGCTGCGAGGCATTGGCTGGCTAACAGAAGGTTCTGTGGATGTGGTCAAAGCCAAGAAAGCCCAGGAGCTCCTCAATGAGCGCTTGTACCGCACGCGGCCGGAGCAGCTGAAGTTCACCAGCATCACTGACTCCCCAGATGTTGTCCTGGCCAAGACTAATGCCATGCAGCTCAGTGATGTAAGCTCACCTTGCACTCCCCTTTCACTTACGGGATTCATTTCTTTTCTTTGTGGTCTACCACAGGAATGTCGAGTTGAAAGTTTTGCAAATTGGAATTACCAAAGAATTCCTGTTGGTGCTTTTTTCTCACCCTATTGAAATGCCATTATTCTTCCTTTCTTTTCTCCTCAGCGTCTGTATCGTGAGGCCTGGGATAAAGACAAGACCCAGATTTCCCTCCCTTCGGACACTCCTGTCATGCTGCAGTCCAAAGTCAACGCTATCAACATCAGCAATGTAAGAAAACAAAATGAAATCCTTGTGAAGCATTAGAAAGTGAAGACTGGCAATTGTTCTTTCAGTTTTTGCTGTAAATTGTGGTGTACAAATCCACCTTCTAATGTGCTTGTAAACAGGAAGGGGCTCTTTATCACCTTTCAGCCTATCAACAGGTGGTGTGTTCATGAGCAAACACCCAAGCTCAGTGTGCAATCCCACACAACTCCTGCTCCCTTTGGCAAAACCTGCCAAGTAATTTCCATGGAGGAGTTGTTGGAGTCTGCAGACATAGTAGTCGCACGGCGGGCCTATGACCTCCAGAGCGACGTGAGTATGCATAGAGATGTGTGGTTACTACTCCTATTATTTAATATATTATAGCCTTACTCTGATTGTTCAATGCTATACAGTCACAACAGATTTCTATTTACATTGTTTTCTTCAATTTTTTGCTACTGCTATTATCTGCTCCTCTACACCCTTAAAAAGATTGCTTTTACCTCTAAATGTTCTGAAACTTCAGTTGATAGCTGCTGTGTTACATTATACTTTTGTGGTGGATTTGGATTTTTTGAAGTGGTGTTGTCTGGAGAGGATGAAGGATTTGCCTTTCCTGCTTTGATGGGACTTAGGAATAACAGCTGTTTGCTGCCTTGGAATCAGGTGGCTCTTGTTACTTCTGTTTGCTTGAGTCAGCTGGGAAATTTATTTAATTGGAAGAAAGCTCTGTGAGGTAGCCAATGAGAGGTTTTAGTGGCTGATTGCAAAGCAGAAGGAGTCAGTGCAGCTGATTTCCTGACCTGGCTTTGCTACTTAACAGTCAACATCAGTCCCTCTTCCACTGTTTCAATTACAAGCTTTGGACATGAGGTTCCTGTTCCTTACTTTTTGCCAATTTTCCTGGTAGGTAGCTTGGGGTTTTGTTAGGACTTGTGAATTGTTGAAATGACTAGAAATAAGTATTTTGGAGATGACAGGAAGACTCTTCTAAGCTCTTAATATTTATCATCTTCAACTGCAACTCCTTCCAATTGTTTCCCCTTACAATGTTTAGAATGTGTTGTTTAAGAAATGAACTACTTAAAACCTTGGTGCCAGATTTAATTTTACTTATGACACCGAACATCTCCTTTATGTAAAAAGGATTAATCTGACTCTAGCTAGGTTTATAAAACATAATCTGCTTTGCATAGCTTAAAATAATTAAGACAATCATTTTGAACAATGTTTTCCTTTTCTGACCATCTCACACAGGCTGTGTATAAGTCAGACCTAGAGTGGCTCCGTGGAATTGGCTGGTTACCCAACGACTCTCCAGAAATTAAGAGGGTGAAGAATGCCCAGGATCTCCTGAGTGACAACGTGTATCGGACCCCCATTGACAGCCTGAAATACACCAGTGTTGTGGATTCCCCAGATGTTGTTCTGGCCAAAACCAACGCTGAACAGATCAGCATTGTACGTTCCAACCTCCTCAAAGCAGCTTCCAGACTAGAAACTAAAGCTGAAGAGAAATCTCACTGCTAAAATATAAAACTGATGGTGTTTTAAGTGTAATGCTTTTCCAAACATTTTATTCTTTAGAGATGATAAGTCAGGAGAGATTTACGGGATTTTATGTTATTGATAAGTAAAATTCCACAATTCTGATGATATTATTAAATTGCTGTTTTAACAGCCAAAATACAAAGAAGCCTGGGAAAAGGACAAGACTATGATCCACATTATGCCAGACACACCTGAAATCAATCTAGCCAAGGCTAATGCTGTTAATTACAGCCAGGTATGTTTATCATTCTGTTTTCTCTAAAGTAGTCTGTGAATTATATCATTCTAACATGTTGAATCTCTTTGAATCTCAGTGAAATCTGTCCTCATACAGGGCTTGCAACATTTCCCTTCCCTGTACTGAAGATCCTTAAAGTATTTAGCCATTTAAAAGTAAATACTTACATACAGCTATTTAAAAATTATTAATATCATGCCCCACTGAGGGAATATTTTATTAAAATGAATGAGAATCCAAGGCATATAAATATTTTCTACAGTTTTACAAACACCCTTCTGTGCTTTATAGGTTGCACAACCAGTCTTGCGTGTTTCAGAGGCAGCTGCATTTATGGTTAGGAGCAGGAGTAATGCTCAAAAACATCCAGCAAATAAATGGCTGGAAACTGTGTTTCTATAATGGCAGATGCCAGAGCATTCAGCATGTGTGTGATGTTTTCTCTGTCTTTTCAGAAACATTATAAAGGTGCTTGGGATGAGCTGAAGGTGAGCTACGATTTGAGAGCAGATGCAATTCCAATCAAGGCAGCCAAGGCTTCTAGAGAGATTGCCAGTGATGTAAGTGCCAAAAGAGGCGTGTCACATGCTCCAAGAGCTCTTGCATGTTAACTGTTACTAATGGTGACCTCTGCTCTTCACCCAGTACAAATACAAGCTGGACCACGAGAAGCAGAAAGGACACTATGTGGGAGTGCCGAACGCAAGGGGAGATTCCAGAATCCAGTTTGCCCTGGACATAGGCAAAGTTCAGAGCGAACGAGAGTACAAGAAGTACTTTGCCAAGCTGAAGACCCAGTGCCACTTGCCAGTGGACATGATGTCCATTGTGTCAGCCAAGCATGGGCAGAGCCTGGTGAGCGACACCGATTACCGGCATTACCTGCACCAGTGGATCTGCCTCCCCGACCAGAACGATATCATTCACGCCAGGCAAGCCTACGACCTCCAGAGTGATGTAAGTTCACCTGAGAACACCCCTTAACTTAATCCTGTATTACCTCTTCTTATTCTGCTTCAGCTCTGAGGAGTGGAATTGTCTGAATTCAGGGAACCCACCATGCTCTTTGTCAGAGTTGCAAAGTATAGGTCAAGTATAAATTGCCACGATTGAAGGGTGATAAATTCAGATGTAGTGCTCATGTTGGAATTACTGATCCCTTTTAACCACTGGAAGTAAATGCCTGCCTTTATTAATCTTGCTGGATTGCACTGGGAACTGTAGCTAACAGCATGGACCCTATTTTGTTTTCCCAGGCTGTTTATAAAGCTGATCTGGAATGGCTGCGGGGAATTGGATGGTTGCCAAATGATTCTGTTGGAGTCAAGCATGCCAAACATGCTGGAGATCTCCTGAGTGAGGTAAGCAAATGTTTTTCAGTATATCAATTTTCTTCAGGGATATTTTTCACTCAAAGTATTTTAAGTGGTTAAACACATCATGTTTTTTTTTTTTTCAAATGGAAAATACAGCTGTAGTGTTTTCACAACATTCATTGTGTATGGAGAAGTTTTTCTTCATGTGAACTTCCTTGTCATGTGTATCTATTCAGACTTGCTGTATTAAGTGTCAGATATTCCGGGGTAATTTGTTCTTCTTTTGCCTTGTACAGAGAAAGTACCGCACAAAAGTTGAAACTCTCCCATTTACTCCTGTGGCTGACAGAGTTGATTATGTCACAGCAAAGAACAGCACTGAAATTCTCAGTGATGTAAGTTTGCTCTCAGTTTTGGGCTACATTTGACTTCTGTGAATTTGTATTTAATGTGCTTTTAAGATCTAATGGCCTTGCAAATTCAGGGGTTGGTTCATTATTTCATGTGTAAATTATGGTGTTTTCCTAGTTCTGTGGTGGTGCTACCAAGGCAGTCATTTTTTTGTGTGTTCTAGGTTAAATACCACAAAGAATGGAATGAGGCCAAGTCAAATTACACTCTCACAGATACACCACAGCTGGATATGGCCCGAGAGGCAGCCAGAATTCTAAATCAGGTACATGGTCACTCCTTGACAGCTTCTACTCACATTTTTTAGGTATTTAGAAAACATGCCTTATTAAGAACAACCTGAAAGAAGGATTTGTTATCCTCATACTTCTATATAAACTACATATATTCAGTAATCATTATCATTGTAGTAGTGTTGAATTCCTCATCACTTTTGTTTTCCACAGAATTTATACAAGGAAAGTTGGGAGAAAGAAAAAGCCACTGGTTACCTCTTGCCTCCTGACACGGTGCAGATCTCTCATGCCAAACACTCGAGTGATGTCCAAAGTGAGGTAATGATTTTTCTCCTTAGGAAGATGACTGCTTGGAAGCCTGAAATGTTAAAGGCTTTCAAAATTCACTGCCAGGCTTTAAAAGCTTTCCATTTGGGGTAACACGCAGACTTTTCATGACTCATGAATTCCACTGTCCTCCAAACAATTCAGCCATCTTTGTGATTATGGCGTTTGGAGATATCAGTGCTGAAAGGTCAGCTTGACCCTTCCACATTCACTGTCTCCAGAAACAAGTCTTCCAAAATCAACTGAGCTGGACTTCTGTACTTTGTGTTACATAATTGAAGTGATACTATGATTGTAACATACATGGCTCTGGTTTCACCTTTTGGCCTATCCAAACCTGTAGGCCAGTACACACCATACATTTTAAACATTTGTATAATGGATATTGAAAATATTACATGACTCTTATTTGCAATAAACATTTTGTCAAAACAGTGTGATGTAAATACCTTAAATAAGCATCCACTCTTCAGACAATCTGAAGTAATTTGTTGCCAAAATGAGACTAAATGCGCTTGTTATAAAACATTTTCTAACAAGTATTTCCTCTTCTGTTGACGATACTATTTACTGAAAATTGGGAGTATATTAGAAAATGCTATATTTTGAACTGGAAGGCCTATACAAAGTAGTATTATTGTTTGTGACACGATTTTTATCTGGTCGTGTACCCATAACCTAAGGCTCTGTTTGACAACTCCCTGTCTCATCTGCTCTTTGTGTTGACAAACCTGAAGCTGTTCTCAGGTTAGAACCAGAGTGGATACAGCCAGTGCTGATTTTATCCGTATTTCTCCCCTCTTCCATCAGCTGAAATACAAAGCTGAGTATGTCAAGCAGAGAGGTCACTATGTGGGAGTTGCCAAGATGAGGGATGACCCCAAGCTGGTGTGGTACGAGCACGCGGGTGAGATCCAGAATGACAGGCTGTACAAATCAGACTACAACAAAACCAAGTCCAAAATCCACATGCCTTCGGATGCCATGTCAGTTGTGGCAGCAAAGGAGTGCCAGAACTTGGTCAGCGACATTGAGTATCGCCACTACCTGCACGAGTGGACCTGCCACCCTGACCAGAATGACTGCATCCAGGCACGGAAGGCCTACGACCTGCAAAGTGATGTGAGTGATGGTACAGCCCTACGAGGTCATTTCCACGTGGTCTGGCCTAAGGATATTGCCCACAGTACACAATCCATCCTGAGTTCAGTAATTTCTGTCCTTTTGCATTTTCTTTCTGACTTAGAACATTTACAAAGCTGATTTGGAGTGGCTTCGTGGCTGTGGTTGGATCCCTCTCGATTCAGTGGAGCATAAGAAAGTTAAGAATGCACAAGAACTGATAAACAAGGTAAGAGCATATATTTCAGCATTTCCACAATTAGCCCTTCTTTCTCATACACAGTGTCTAAGACATTTTTCTACCTCTTTGCAGAGAGCATACACAAAAGAAGCGCTTGAGAACTTTTCTAACTACACCAGCGTGGTTGACACTCCCGACATCGTTTTGGCAAAGATGAACTCTGTCAATCAGAGTGATGTATGTACTTTTTTTTTTTTTAAATATAAACTTATTTACAACAATGAGTAGGTGATTTAATTGCTTTTGCTAGCCTATACTATATTTAGCCATACATATGTGTGAGCACATGCTGCTTCATTAATAATGGGCTTTCCTGGGGTAAATAAGTTTAGTAAGAAGTGATATGAATGAACAACACAATCTTGCTGTATTTCTATAGCAATAATAATTCTATATTATTCAATATTTCTGTATTTCTAATCTCCCTATATTATTGAATAGTATTCTATATTATTCAATAATTTCGATATTTCTAATATTTCTATAGGAAAATTTAACATTTTCCTACAGAAGAATATAGCATGTCCCTGACTTAGAGTTTGCAAAGATTTTTCTTATAGTAGTTGAAAACTGAGTCCTGTTCTTGGTGAACAGTTTGTGGAGTTCCTGATGTTGCTAAACTGTATTTGCTGAGCAGTATCTTAAATTTTTTAAGAATACCATGTGGATTTTGAGGTGACACAGGGACATTTGCCTGGGTACTACAGTGGCTGGAATGTCCTACACAACATTATTGCATGATAACTTAAGAGAAAATTAATGTCTCCTTCTAATAGATGGAGTAGTAGTAATAATAATGATAATAATGTATTTCTCCTGTGGAATTAACACTGTGTTTGTTTTCTTTTGTAGCTAAAATACAAAGAAACATTTAACCAGGAGAAAGGTCAGTATATTGGGTCTGATGATACTCCTGCTCTGCACCACGCCAAAGACATGGCCTTGCTCCACAGTGAGGTGAGATCCCATAAATATCAACCTAAGCACTGATTCCCTTGCTTTAAAAGGGATGTGTGGTGGACTCGAGGAACTGTTGTACTCTCAGTAGAGGCACTGGGAAAGTTATTTAATCCCTTTTTATTTCAGCTTTTCCCAGTTTGGATTATTGGAACCAGGATAATTTCTTTCCTTATTGAAGTGATCTTAAGGCACAGCTGTGTGATGCTTGGAAGTCATAATAGTGTGACAAAACCAAATATAATTCCATCCAATAATACCTTCTGAGACTACTGATAAATTTTAAATTTACTTTTTTCATAAGAAAGGAAAACTGTAGATGATTTACATTATTAAGCAGTTACTTTTGAGTTGTCTCACTAATTTTAATGAGAAACCTCTATTTTTTGAAAATATAAGTGATTACTCCTTCATATGACTAGGCACTTCATAATTTTGTCTGAAGGTGAATATATTTAATATTTAACAAAATACGTATTAGGAAAGTGCCACTGGCACTAATGTTTCTTTAATAAACACCAGTATTTCTTGAAGATTTTCACAATTTTGATCATCTTTAAAACTGTCAATCTCAATTCTATACTGCACTTTTAAACAAGAGTTCATATCTATATTTTGGATATTTTTATTACTCTTCTGGTGTAAATATAGTAAAGAAAGAAGAAATCAGCTCAAATTTGTGCTCAGGTAGCTTTCTGAAGTGAACACTTGTTCTGTGTGCCTCACATTGAATGACTTTTCAAAATGAACATTCTCCATTTAATTTATTGGGACCCACTCTGTAAAAATATCCTGTATTCCATGTCATATCCCATGTGTGTATGAATGGCAGAGTCAGGCTTCTTGGGAAGTAAAATTGATTTTTTTCATCAAAACCTGTATGTGCTTTGTTTGTCTAGAAACATTATAAGAAGGCTTGGGAACTGAGCAAGCCCATTGGATACACTCTGGATGAGAAATACATTCCACTTGTGGGAGCCAAACATGCAAACCACATCAACAGCGAGGTCAGGAGGGATTTCCCATTCTTTCCCTTTTTTTCCCCCAATATGTTGTTAGAATGAATGTTTAAAATTTCCACGTGAATATTTTTCAGCTTAAATATAAGGAAATCTATGAGAAGCTGAAAGGCCATTACCTGGCTGGGAAGGATATTGGTGATTTCCCTGGTGTCATTCACTCCCTGGAATTCCAGAAAATGAGGAGCGCGGTAAGGAACGAATGAGTCTGACTGGAATATTTTCCATTTGCTTTATTGCACCATTTATTCCAGTGATGAAATTCACTATTTCATTACTTAAGCATAAATATTGCAAAGCTTAATAGAACTATGGAATCACAGGATCATTAAGGTTGGAAAAGATTTGCAAGACTAAGTCCAACCTCAACATCAATCCACAATAATATCAGTAAAAATTATTTCAATGTGTTTATGTTTCCTGAATGCTTATTTTATATGTGGGTTGAATAATTGAATTTTAAATGATTTAGGAGATTGAGAAGGTATTTTTTTAGCTATTAGAAATATTAGAATGAGGAAAAAACCCTTATTCTATTTCAGTGTAAGGATCTGAGCAGTAAAAAATGCCATGTGTGTTTCATTTCCTTTACAAATAAAAGTGTAGATTTTGAGTAGAAATAGGAATTTAAGAACTGGAAAAGTAAATGCACATTTGGTGTGTTGCTGTTCTCAGCACTGCACATACAGCATGTCATGCAGGGCATAAAATCAGTGTAATCCCAAATATTCTGTCTTTAATTAGATAAAAACCATGTTTGGAGCATGACTTTTTTAATCCTGAAGACTTGTTAGTTTTCTCATCCGCTGTTAAAACTGCAAGTGGAGGTAATTCTTGTCCTTCTAGAACCTCATCAGAATAAAGGGTTATTAATATGCAAGTTAAAATTTCATCCTGTTGAATCCCATGGGAGTTTAGCTACTAAATCCAGGAAATTTATCTCAGATTGTGCTGTCACCTTTTAGTCCAAAATCCAAAATGATGCAGAAAATCACTCTTCTTTTCTCTCACCTTTTCCCCAATCTTTGCTTTTCAGCTGGCCTACAGAAAGAATTATGAAGACACCAAGAAAAATGTCCATATTCCAACCGACATGATGAACCACGTCCTAGCCAAGAAGTGCCAGTACATCCTCAGTGACCTGGAATACCGCACTTACTTCCATCAGTGGAATTGTTCACCGGAAGAAAATGATGTTATCCACGCCAGAAAAGCCCAGGAGATTCTGAGTGATGTATGTTTATCTTTTATTTAGAATCACAGAATAGGCTGAGTTGGAAGGGACCCATCAGGGTCATCCAGTCCAACTCCTGGCCCTGCTCAGGACGCCCTAAAAGTCCCACCAGGAGCCTGAGGGTGTTGTCCAAACCCTTCTAGAACTTACATGAACTTACTGAACCCATTTGTTTGACATTATAGAAGCCTTTCCCATCATTTATTCCAAGTTATTTAAATATAAAATACTTTCGAATATCTTCCATGATATTTAAATATGAAATTAATAACCATGGCTTTAGATTCTTAGTACCAATCACTGCAGTGATCCTTATTTATTGTAATTGGGAATGCTGGAATTAGCACAGGGGCCAGTACAGCATCAAGAATCCTTCTGGATCCAGTGGGTCTGGAAAAGAATTCCCCTTGTTTGTTGGGATTGTATCAGCCCACAGCTGAGAGAATGGTGCTCATATTCTGCAGTCAGTGGTGTCTCAGCTTGGGCCAACCAACCTTCCCAATAAAATCGGAGGGTGTGTTAATTGCCTGGCTAATTAGTATGCAGAATTCCTTGGTTTGATTGGCAGAAGGCAAATTTCTTCCTAACTTAATGTTCTGTTCACTTCCATGTAGACTGTGTATAAAGATGACTTAAATTGGCTGAAGGGACTTGGATGTTATGTCTGGGATACTCCACAAATCCTACAGGCTAAGAAATCCTATGACCTCCAGAGCCAGGTAAGTATGTTTTCCTTAAAAAAATAAATATTTATATATATATATATATATTTTCCATTTATGTTTCCTTTTAGGTTGACATGTCCTAGTCCAGAGCAGAAGGAAGTGACTCCTGTTACATCAGAAATATTTTGTTCAAACTGTGATAGTACAATCTTTGAATTGCTTCTGTAGAGACATCACTTGTGTTATTGGAGGAGGAGAAAACTTAGGAGAATGGAAAGACAACTGTGGTTTTTAATTTCATTTTTCCTTGGTTCATCCTGGCTGTATATTGAGTATTTCTATTTTATGACCTGTCACTTTTAGAGTTGGTCTTAAGTGAGCTGTAATCCTCAATTTCAGTTGTAAAGATGTGATTTTAAAGGAAGTTTTTTTTAAAGGAAGGCAGGGGATTTCCAGGTACTATATTTCAGCACTATAATGAGTGTTTTGTTGGTTTTGTTTCCTTAGATAAAATACACCTCTGCAGGGAAGGAGAACTTCCAGAACTTCAGTGTGGTTACAGACACCCCTGTCTATGTGACTGCTCTGCAAAGTGCTGCCAATGCCAGTGAGGTGAATCCCCACCTTTTCTACTCAGGATTGTCCTTCTGAGCATTGAAACAATTCACTAAACCCAGCTTTCATCTTCTAGGTGAAATACAAGGAGGAATTCCAAAAAACTAAGGACAAGTACACAACTGTGACTGACACAGTGGATTCAGAAAGAATTCATAGTTTGAAACATCTCTATAGTGATGTAAGTGTTTCTACAGGATTTTTTTTTCTCTTCAGACCTTTAATGTGGGTTTTTTGTTTTATTTTGTTTGCTCACTCTGTTTGAAGATAAACATCCAAACAAGGAGCTTATCAAAGCCAGTGCTGGCCCTCTGCACTACCTGATCTCGGGGGAGATGTTGTATTTCAGGCAAGGGCCATATTTTCCAAATGTAATGCCAGTCTTGGCAAAACACCTGGATTAATAAATGGATTCCCTGAACAAAATTACACCTGAACAAAACTAAAACCCTCATATGAGAACAGACATGAATAGTCAGAAAGCATTTTTATCACCCTTTACATGCACTGTCAAGATTAAACTTCATATTAGGTATTAATGTCTTGTTTACAATATTTTACTGTGTGGTGTCTAAATAAAAGCAAAAGGGCTTTTGATTTCTATTGGTTGTTGGTTATTATTTATGAGAATTATTTTTCCACTCACACAAACTTTCTATTTCCCCACAGAATCTCTACAAGAAAGCCTGGGAAAAAGTGAAGGCCACCAGCTATGCAATGCCCTCAGATGCTGTAGCCTTAGCACGTGCCAAAGAACTGAAGCACAATGCAAGCATTGTAAGTGAATTAAATATTTTTTTAAATCAGATCATGAATTCTAACAATTAAATCCTTCATGTCGTGCATCTACTATGGATATAAATATTTTTTAAACTTTAATTTAGCTTCCCTTTTTTGCTGAGACGTAATATATATCTGTAGATAATAATTTTTCTCTGATAATTGTTTGGGTAACAGTCCTTTGTGGCTTCTTGTCATGGAGAAAAAAGTCATTTTTTTATAGTAATCCAAACTGAAAATGTTAGGGTTTTTCTAGTCTAAATGTCATGAGCCTCCAGGTCAGAAAAACACCAAAAATCTTCAAATAATGCTTATTAAGTATAGAAAACAACTTAGGCTTTACTGAACTTAGAATTAAGAGAGACCACTCCACAGATCTCTCTAAATGAAAGAGCTGGAACAATAAATAAGTACCTTACACTACATCTATTGATTTTTAAAATGCTCTAGTCAGCTGTTATTCTTACATTCTTATGATGTGCTTTCTTTACCACTTCAGACAAAACAGAAAACCAAAATCCTGCTTTAAAGCCTTTCTCTACTTGTTGGACTCAACTTCTTGCTTAATGATGATGAGTTTTGTTCCAAAAAACACAACTGACCCATCAGAGCCAGTTAATCGTTGCATTTCTTTGCTTCTGCTCAGGTCAAGTACCGTGAGGAATATGACAAGTTCAAAGCCCTGTACACCCTCCCCAGAGGTGTTGAGGATGATCCCAATACAGCAAGGTGCCTCAGAGTTGGGAAGTTCAACATTGACGTAAGTGTTGCTTCTGGACATGAGTTTTCCTGATAAAGCCATGCTTATCTCAGAAGCCACCCCTCAAAGAATCCACGTGCTATGATCCAGACATTACATTCCCACGTGCATTTGGCAGTGTTCAGTATTTGCCAAATTCTAGGATACAACCATAAATTTCAGTTTTAATTCAATTATTGCATTGCCTGCGTGGCCAAACCTTTAGTGTAATTGTGGGTAAAATCATCATCTGCCTCCTTTTAACCCATCAGCACAATGAAAATTGAACAAATAAATATTTCAGCTGCATTGCTGAGATTCTGCAAATTATTTTTAGAGCAGGCCAGATACAAGTTTTAGTCATGGCCAAAGCGATCGCTCTCCCACTGACATACCATGAAAACAGCAATGATTTCCTCCAAATTTACTGACAGTTTGTGCTTTGACTCCACAGCGTCTGTACAAAGAAACCTATGAGAAGACCAAAGCCAAGGTCCACATTATCCCAGACATGGTGGACATCATTTCAGCCAAGGATGCCCAGAAGAAGATCAGCGAGGTCGATTATCGCACGCGGCTCCACGAGTGGATCTGCCTGCCAGACCTGCAGGTCAACGCTCACGTGCGAAAAGTCACCGACCAAGTCAGTGATGTAAGTCCACAAATCACCTCTTCCTGGCTCACTGCTGAGATCGTTCCTTCATTTATGCTCTGTTAGAGGAAATAATTTAGCAAAAATTTCGCAGGAGTGCTCTGAAGTCGTCACTTCACTTCGTTGTGTTGTGGTTTTGTAACACTTGGCAATGAATGTGTAGTTGAGATGGGGCTTAGTTGAATAGAATCAGAAAATCCTGGAATGGTTTGGGTTGGAAAGAACCTTAAAGCTCATCTATTCCACCCCTTGCCATGGGCAGGGACACCTCCCACTGTCCCAGAGTGCTCCAAGAGCCGTCCAACCTGGCCTTGGCCACTCCTGGGTGTGGGGAGTCCACAACCTCTCTGTGCAACAATTTCAATAATTTCAATGCTATCAGTGTAGGCATTTGGGTCATAACATTACCCTTCTACCCATGCAGCCATCCCTGTCTCTAAATTGTCCTTTATTTGGTTGCATGAGGTGTGGAAACTTTGGAAGTCTGAGAAAATCCTGGTTGGGCAAAGCTTCTACACACTTGCCTAGGTAGGTCAGCCCAGCAGTAGGATCTGGCAGTAAATCAGTGCCCAGTAGGATGTGCAGGTAGTTTTTTAAAAAATTCATTGGATTTTTAATTTATTGCCCAAATTGAAGCAAATTGAACAAAAATTATTTAAATTCCAAAAGGGATAGTTTTGATTTTCTCAAACAAAAAAAAAAATCAGAGTGGTAGAAACTCCCCTTGCCATCATTTGACAGGGTATTTCAGAGTGATTTAGAAATGAGGGGTTAGATCCTAATGGGATTCTTACAGGTTCCTTCTCTGATTCCTTAGGTGGTCTACAAGGATGATCTGAACTGGCTGAAAGGCATTGGCTGCTTTGTCTGGGACACTCCTGAAATCCTCCATGCCAAGCACGCCTATGACCTTCGCAATGATGTGAGTGCATTACTCTGGGTTTGCTTCTTAGTCTTCTTTTTCACTTCACTGTAGCTTTGTTCTACTCCAGGTGTAGTCTGGAAAATGTTATTTATCCTTCTTGGTTGAAGGATTCATTAAATAACCAGCCATAGTTTCAATATACTTTCTGTTTCAGTGCTGCTTTGTTAAAAGAATAATTATTTGATAAAATAAATAGTAAATAGAGCTCTTTTATTTCTCTCTGCAGATTAAGTACAAATCTAAGGCAGAAAAAATGAAGAAGGACTTCACTGTGGTCACAGACACTCCTGTCTACGTCCAGAATGTGCTCAGTGCCTTGAATTTAAGTGAAGTAAGTGCTTGTCTCACCTGCCAGCCGCTATTTCAAGTGCTGTTACCTCACCACCTTTAGAAATGTGACTCTTAATATTTTCTAATAACTTAATTTTAATAATTTATTCATTGCTGGTTATCTACACTTCATTGTAGACACAATCACTAAAACCATTAGTTGCCTGAAGCCAGAAAACCTTCATCCAGTTTCTTTAGGATCAATTCCCATTGTGTGCAAACAAAACATTCTGTGAGAGAACCTGGCAATTACGACTTTTTCTCTTTCCCAGGCTGTCTATCGTGGTGATTACAAGCAGAATGTCAAAGGCAAGATGATCTCTACTGATAAAACAGTGGATTTGGAGCGGGCATATAATGCAAACAAAATACAGAGTGAGGTAATTACAAAACTGGGTTCCACAGAGTTTCTGATACTGAAACACCAAATTCTTTGGATGTCAGTATCTGGTTTTAGCTTTTCAGGTGAAGCTGCATGTCACTGCTCTAAAATGAAAGTGGGAAAATATCCTCATTTAAGCAACAAGGATGCATTTTAATGCAGACATGAGGGAAATCTTTTGCCAGTTGATTGAGGGATTTCTGAGATGAAGGGATTTTCCTCTCAGATATGGCTCACAGTTGCACAAAGTTTTCCTCTCTCCTCTTGCAGAATTTGTATCGCTGGGCTGGTGTGAATGCTCTGCCCACTGGATACAGCCTTCCCACGGACACTCCACACTTCCAGCATGCCAAACACGTCCAACACATCGGCAGTGATGTAAGTCAGGGACTAAAGCCTTCTACACCATGGGAATGATCAGCAGCCCCAGATAAGGGACTCTCAGCTTGGACCTTTGCTATCAAAATATAAATTTCCTCAGCAATATGCAAATACCTTATTAGAAGCAAGAGAAATGGAATATATTATTAACCTTGGGCCATATGATAGAGGGAGAAATAATTATGATGTGTTTATTTATTTAACTCTGATACAGCTACATCTCACTTGTTTATCTCTAAAAATGTCTCTTTATAGAGCATAAATTGCTGTCAGAAGTGCAGTGTAAGTAGAATGATGGTCAAATTTAGTTTCTGTCTTGTTTTTGTTGTACTTTTTATAGCTGAAATATAAAGAAGCCTATGAACACATGAAAGCCAAGGGCTACACTCTGGGACCTAAAGATGTTGGCTTTGAAAACGTGAGGAAGGTCAATCAAGTCATTAATGAGGTACAGTAAATATATGTATTTGCTTTCAGTTGTATTTGCAGTGCCCAAAATATGCATAATGAGAGTACATTGACTGGGAAGTTGTAGGATCCCTCTTCCTTTAAGCTTTTATTTAGAGAAGTATCCATCAAGAATGGTGAGGGATCATTGATCCAGGCTGAAACTGTTACCATAATATAAAATTGCAACCTAAGTTTATTAGCTGTGATTAAAGTTGAATAGAAATTATTGTATCTGTGTAAAATTGGGTTGCAATAGTTTTGGGTTTTATATATATTTTTTCACTTTTTTGATAATTGGCTTTAACAGCATGAAAATTAAATATATGTATTTACATGTTTTTAGGATTAGAGTCTGAGATTCTCCTACTGAAAACAATTATGGAAAATCTCCACCTGGGTAGAAAATAGTAATTTGTCTAAGAAGTGCTTATGGTGTGCTGAGCTTCTTTGCCATTCAAGGTTTTCCAATGTTTTAAACTATGTTAAAGTGCAGAATGTTGTCTCTTGTGACAGAGGCTGTACAGGGCAACGTACCACAAGAACAAGGACAAGATCCACACCACCCCTGACACGCCCGAAATCCGCCAAGTCAGAGCCACCCAGGAGGCTGTCAGTGATGTAGGTGCCCTCCTAACAGAACAACAGAAGAAACTGGGATTATTCCCTGAGCAAACATGTGAAATGCTGTTTTGTTCTCTCTTTTCAGCTGATCTACAAGTCAGATTTCTTCAAGATGCAGGGACACCTGATCTCCCTGCCCTACACCCCTCACGTGCTGCACTGTCGCTACGTCGGGGACATCACCAGTGACGTAAGCAGCTGCTGCTCACACACCTGGTGTGAGGCCCAAAACTTCTCTACTGGGAGTGGGATTGGGTTTCTCTCCCTTCCATTCTATTCTGGAACAAAAGAAATGTTCTGTAACTGTGTTTAAGGACTGACGATTGAAATTCTCCCAAAAGTTGACTGTTGATTGTGGTGTCTCTCGTAGAATAAATACAAAGAGGACCTGAGGTGGTTGAAGGGCCTGGGTTGCTTCCTGTATGACACTCCTGACATGGTCCGTGCTCGCGAGCTCCGGAAGCTCTGGGTAAGACTTCTCCTCTGGGAAACGAGTATGACAACAATGGATTTGTTTCTGTGCATGCAGGAAGTGAAACACATGAAAACGAGCAAAGAATGAGAGGATTTTGTGCCATGCAGCCAATTAGTTGTTTTGAAGCACTGCTGGGTAGCACTATAACATTTCCTTTATTAATACTGCTTTTCCTTTCCAGTCCAATTATATCTACACAAGTACTGCCAAGAAAATGTGGCCTAAAGTCAACGTGGTGTTGGATACCCCTGGATACAGAGCAGTGCAGGAACTGAAAACCCATCTGAGTGAGGTAAATTCTGTTATTTCTGCCCAATTTTGCAGCTGTAATGAACCCTTCCCTGTGGTTTTTTTCTGAAATAAATGAGAAGTTATAATTGCAAAGCTGTGATTGTGCAGCTTCTAAATAACAGCAGAAGAAATAATTCCTGGACCTGTCTTTTCCCAGCTGGTTTACAGAGCTGCAGGCAACGAGCTGAAGACAAAATACACTTCTGTCCTTGATACACCTGACTTCATAAGAGCCAAGAAAGGACAGAAAATACAGAGCCAGGTGAAAAATTTGTGCTGATATAAAACCAGACAGGGGATACTTCTTAATATGTTGTTAAAGTACAGCAAAAGCTTTTCAGACCTTTTAAAAATGACTTGAAATTCTTAAAAGAAGCAGTGGCTATGTGTATATTGTGAATTTGCAGCTGCTTTTCAGAGACATAAAGTAGAATTTAGTTGAAGTGTGTATTTTTTTGATTATTTTCTTCTTGCTGCAGTACTTGTATGTGGAACTTGCCACAAAAGAGAGACCCCACCATCATGCTGATGGTCAGACTCCAGCCTTTACACATGCCAGGAATGTCAAGGACATGATTAGTGAGGTAAAGTCTTGGTTTTTAAATTTGGTACCATTATGCTGAACTCCTTACAAGTTTTTTTTATAATTTTAGTGGTAATTTCAAGGCTCAAATCTGTTTAGCTTTCACTTACTTTTTTTCTCTCTTATACTCAAATTCCACGTTTCCTTTGTAAGTTCTGATAAAATAAAACCTTCTGAAAATATGTTTCAGTATTTTGTAAGATAAGCTTTTCTGCAGATTGGCAAATGCTTCTAAAATTGCAATTATCACTCCTCACTTTTGCTGTGTCTCTTAGAAAAAGTACAAAATCCAGTATGAGAAGATGAAGGACAAATATACCCCTGTCCCTGACACCCCAGTGCTGATCAGAGCCAAGAGAGCCTACCTGAATGCCAGTGATGTGAGTACTCCAGGAACACTCCTGCTGCTGCTTTTCCATGGATTCTTTATGGAAATAACAGAAAAAAGATCACTGGGGAAAAAACATGCAAAGCAGAGAATATCTCAGTGTGGGTCATAAAAATGTGCATGTCCATTTCCATTTGAAATTAGGGTTGTTAAGTTTTGATTTGATTCCACTTTAAGGCCTTTCCCCCCCAGTTATTAGAATTCATTTTCATTTCCCATTGCACTGAAGTGTGGTCTTACAACAAAGTAAAAATAGACTTAAAATAATTTGTTTACGCATCAAGTCTCCAAATAGAGCAGACTGGAGTGAAGTGATTGATGCTGGGGCCAGGATAGAATAACTTTTATCAGCTTTTTCATCTTAGTTTTGTGTTAGAAGTAAACTGCCCTGCCACTGAGAATGTGTTCATTTTTTAATTCAGAAGTAGATTAGAGAGAAAAATTACCTGAGCTGCTGCACAGGAGGTTGGTAAGGTGAAATGGATTTTTTTCAAGCGTGGAATAGTTATTTGTGATTTAAGGCAATTAAAAAATGCTCATTTGTGAGAGCTTTTCCATATATTTCAGAACTAGCAGGATATGAAAGGACATGTGCAGGGCTGGTGTTTTGTTCTAGGGTTATTTAGTCTTACTGCTCTAAGAGTGATTTTTGAATACTGCCAAGGAACATCCCAGCTCTTCTGTACATGGGAATTTCTCCTCTGAGAAAGTCTTTCTCCACAGACTGGGATGATCTTCCTGCTTTCTTCTGGATGAGGACAGGGAAGAAGGGATAAGTAGTTTTTTATGCCAGAAGAAGGGATAAGTAATTTTTTATACTGAAAGTGGCACTTGTGCCATTCTAGAGAGCAGTCCTGTGATGCAGGGATGTTTTTTCTTCAATCTGAAAATGAATTGGGTGAAATTTTCTCTATTTTTCACCATAAATCTCAGTGAAATTACAGCTGATTATAGGCAATTGCAGCCTCTTAAAATTCCTCAGGGCTTACTTTGGGATGTCAGGCAGCAACACATCCCTGGATATCATTCCTGAGAAGTGAGGAATTTAACTGAAACAATTCCTGGCACGTTAATCCCTTCTTTTGTGTGTTATTTTCTTCCCAGCTGCGCTACAAAGAAACCTTTGAGAACACCAAGGGCAAGTACCACACAGTGAAGGATGCTCTGGACATTGTCTATCACAGGAAGGTCACTGATGACATCAGCAGTGTATGTACAACATCTTCATTCCTAATTAGTGTTTGCCACTTAATAACCTAAAATAGGCCATTTATCCTTCTGTTCCATTTAAATATGACAAATAATTAGAGAAATATCAGCATTATTAGTGTTGATTTCTTTCCTTCTCTGGAATATTGATTGCTGTTGATGTTACAAATTAATCTCTTTTCCACTCCTTTAGTTCTGATGTTTCAGAAAGAGAGGGGAATTGGAGTGTTCTCTTCAATTGTTTTACTTAATTCTTCCATTTTCTCTATAGATCAAATATAAGGAAAATTACATGAGCCAGCTGGGAATCTGGAGATCCATCCCAGACCGCCCAGAGCACGCCCATCACCGCCTGGTCACGGATGCCATCAGTGATGTGAGTTCAAACAGCTCCTGCATGGCACAGGCTCAAAGTTACCAGTGGTTTCCAAAATGAAACCCAAGCCTTCTTTCTCAACAAAGGGAAAGGAGGTGACGTTTTTCAGTGATTTACACTCTGCCCTGGCAGATCTGGGAACTGACAGAGAGAATCTGATGGCTAAAATTGCAGCACATCCCCTTGTCAAATTAGCAAATCATCTTAATTAATTTCAGTTGTATTTGCTTAGGTTTGTTTAACCCTGTAATGACCTTCAATTGTACATTTCTGGTCATACACAATGACCCCTTAACTGTACAAGATTATTTGTAATGTCACAGGAACTCCAATAGCTAATGTTAGATTAGGTGTGTGAATAAACTGAGTCCATCAAAAAAATATGAGAAACTAATTTATTTTATCATGGATGCAACTCTGTTTGCCACACCTTGTGTTGAGGTTCATTTCAACACCGATTATCTGCTTAAAACTGAGTCTTTTTACTTCTTTTCTAAAGATCAAATACAAGGAAGACCTGGCATGGCTCAAAGGCACTGGCTGTTACGTGTGGGATACTCCAGGTTTTGTCCTGGCAGAGAAGAATAAAGTGCTCTATAGTGGGGTGAGTGAAACCCTCTGAATTGTTGCTGAATGGCTTTTGACATTTGCTGTACATTTACAACAATTTGTTGCTGTTAGAAAAGTTGAACTCACAAATGTAATAATTCCCCCTTGATTTTGCCACAGGTTACCTCTAAAATCACATTTTCATTGCCTTAATCCTTCTTCGGATTAACATGGGCTGGGTTTTGTGTGTTTGATTTTCTTTTGCTCCAGTGTAAGTACAAGGAGAATTTTGAGAAGACCAAGTCCCAGTTCAAGTACGTGGCTGACTCTCCAATCAATGAGCATTTTAAATATGCAACTCAGCTGATGGATGGGGTAAGTAAAGATTTCTCTCGTCTCAAGCTTAAGTAGTTAGTCTGTGAGTAAATACAGAGTTGAAGGTTGTCCTTCTTTATATTCAGGCTTGAAGATGCCTTAAGATCAGCCTGAAGTCATGAAAGACAAGGTTGTTGTTTTTCTGAGTATTAGCACACAAAAGGTTTGCAGAGCCTAGAAAGTGAAATCCCCACCCTTGTTCATTAATTTTTCATGGCAAAGGAGCTTTTCCTTTGCTGACTTAAATAATGCTGATGGTGTGGTAACACTGTGTTGGTTTCCATCTGAAAAAGGCATAGAGAGAATTCCAATTGCTTTCCTAAAACATTGACAAAACCTTTATTGGTATTAGGAAGACAGTTTTGTCTTTTTGAAGTTACCACAGCTTGTTTAATTTCAGTGATTTTTCAGGAATTTTTCCACTCTACTACTCAACTTTTTCTTGTTTTTCTCCTGTAGTGCTAAAGAAACAATTTACACAACCTAATAGTGAAGGGGGTTAATGAACACCTCTGGGTTTAAAAATCAAATCACCACTGTAGGATTGCTGTTCTACACCCCCAGGACAAATTCCATGGTAAACACCATGTTCAGGGTGACTCCTGTCAGCTTAGAGTTGGAAAAGCACATCAAAATCTGATGCTTTTCATCAAAGAAGCAGATATTTAGATTTATATCTTGATATTTCTTTCTATTTCACCAGCCATTATGTTGTATCATTTCCTGTCAGTAAGTTTATTACTGTATTACCTGTTCTAGGTAGGGAAAACTGTTTCACAACAAATACCAGAGTTTTCATTAAAATTGTTCAGTCTTTTTATTGTTCATAGAGCGAATAAGGAAAAATTTAATATCACAAACATAAATGGGTAAGAGTTTACCAGTGGGGGCTCCATACATTAAACTGAACTTGCCTAAGTATCTTTTGTTATTTAAGTGATGTTTTTAGTAACATCTCATTGTGTTCTCTTTGGACTCAACTCAGGAATCTACAATACAGAGTTGCTTCTGCAGTTACTTTTCATGAAGAAAGTCAGCCGTAAAATTGCTTATTGAAGGGATGGAATATAGACATCCTTAAATTGTAGGCCTTCCAGAGGCAATTTAGAAATGCATTTACCATTTGGAAATCCCTTCCCTTCCCTTCCCTTCCCTTCCCTATTTTTTCTCTTTTGGACATGAATTTCAACCCCAGCCTGTAAAGAGGTGATAACAGTGATCTCTCTGTATCTTAACTCTCTCTTGTTACACTGTATTATGCTATTCTGAGCAGAAATTATATAAAGCTGCCTATGAGAAGCTCAAAGATAGGTACAGCGTTATTGTGGATGATCCCAGGAATCTGCTGGCCAAGTGGGGCAGCACTCTGAGCAGTCAGGTACTGTGGGAGCACCTGGAGCAGCCCAGAAGCTCTCTCTAAAATCTCTGTGTGCCACGTTCACACCCAGCAGTATCACAGCCCTGTGATACTGTGATGGTTCTTCACTCGCTCACACAGTCTCCATCCTGCCACCCAAAAAGGAGTCACTTTTTGTGTGAGCTGCTCTGTGCATCTGTCCTGTATGTACTCCCATGATTGTGCATCAATGGACATCAGGAATCCAGTCCCTCTTGAAGCCACTGGAGAGGTTTTAAAAAATGCAGAATCAAGCATTTATTTTTTAAAACCTCTCTTTTCAAATCATTTCTAGATGAAGCAACAGGGACATATTTGCCTTAATCTCTAATTTACCTTCATCTCCCCCAAAAAATTATTAATCTCCCTAATGTGAGTGTAGGCAAATTTTTTAGTATTGACTCTTGACAACAGTGCTAATTATTCAGATGTAAATTGTATGCACATGTGGATGAATACATACAGCAGCTTGCCTAAATCTCTCCACTCTCCAAGTGCCTGGGATCTAGAGCTGTGTCGTTGTTCATGTTGTTCATGGGTCTCTCTTGTCCTTGGTTGCCATTTGCATGGACAGAAAAGCTATAAATCCTTTGCCAAGATGCTCCTGCAGCACGGATGCAATGAAATTCTGAGGCCAGATATGCTGACAGCACTCTACAACACATACCTGTGGAGCCAGGTAATCTGCAGAGCTGCTGCTCTAGGACACCTTAGATACCCACTTTAGCTGCTTGGACTTGTCATATTTACTGCTCCCTAGATTTCCATGGAGTTCAGACCCCAGAGCTTCCTCACTGTGCTTAATGCTGGCTGTGATAAAATAAAACAGAATATCTGAAACAATACTTGCTGTCACGTGGACGTCGCTCAGCTCAAGCTGAGCTTGTCCCCATTTTCTCCTTGCGTTATAAAAAAATTGGTATGTATTGCACATATTTGTATAGAACAGCAATTTTCCATACATTTCAGATACTGGATGTTAGCTCTTCCTGGTATTTCCCTAACCCAATCCTCATTCTGACACCACTTCTTGGCCTGGCCACCTTTCCATAACCTCAGTTCCTTAATTCAGAAAGAACATGATGGATTTGACAAGGACATTCCAACATTTATCTCCCACTCTGCCCAGAATGGTATCAGACACCGAACAGTTATTTCTGCTCTGAAATCACAGCTGCTTGCAGTGGGAAAAATGATTCCTCATCAGGAACTGGCATATAAATGATAGACTGGAAATGCAACAGTAGGAAACAATTCTGTGCGAGGGAATTGTAATTCTTTGTTATTGCCTGTGCCAGTAGTGACACTCTTCAGTAATAAATTACTGAAGGTCTTTCAGACATTTCTCTTTCATTTTTCTGTGGATTTCTATTCTTTCATTAAAAACTCCTTGCAGGTAACTTTGAGTATGTTTGAATTCAAAAAAAGAAATGTCTGACCTGCATGTCCCCCCGAGTTCACTTCGTGTTATCATCGATTATTTGTTTATCATGTTTCATATTTTGTCTGTCACAGTCCCGTTTCAAATGCGTGGTTTTATTTTCTGATAAAGGGTAGAGCATGAAAATTTGTTTTTAAAAAATGTGTTTTAACCTTTTCCAGCTGCCTTCAGGCTGTCTACAATGAATTCCCATTCTTGGTGAACAGCCTGTTCTCACTGAACTCTGTGAAAACAGGTTTAGAAACCCAAGCAGGGCAAGGTGATCTTTAAGAAAATCATTACCGAGCACAAATCCTGCTGCCAAAGCCTTTAAAATATCCTGGCATTGTGATATATTTGGTATTGTTTTTATCTTCTGCTGTGCAAGATGATGAACATTTCATTCTGATCACAGAATCATTAAGGTTGGAAAAGACCTTCAAGGTCACCAAGTCCAAGTTTCAACTGAACGTGATGAATATTTAAGAATGAGATACTGTCCATTATGAAGTTTAAAAGTCACTGCTCTGCCAAGATTGATTTTTTGGCTCAGTCATGGAGATTTTGGCTTGAAATAACCATAAAATTAATCAGACAAATAAACAGGCAGCCTCTTAGGCAAGGAAGGAGTTTGCAATTCAGCTCACGGTGCATGTTCGGCTTTCTTTGGCTTTGTGGGAGGGTTTTGCAATTTTATCCGTGGGTATAATCCCACCTCTGGAAGAGATTTTGTCCTGCTCTGTGTGATTAACTTGGAGCCTTCCCCCATCTCCAGATTCAGTACAAGAAGGACTATGAGAAGAAGAAAGACAAATACACCACAGTTCTGGATACTCCAGAATATTTACGGACCTCAAAGGTCAACAAACAGATCAGTGACGTAAGTGTGGATCCTTTGGCGTGGGATAATCACCCCCAGGGAATTTCCAGCTGACACCAAGGATTCCAAGAAATAATCCAACCCCAAATTTGTCCCTTCAGATTATTTACAAGTTGGAATACAACAAAGCCAAGCCCAAGGGCTACACCACCATCCAGGACACGCCGATGCTGCTGCACGTGCGCAAGGTCAAGGACAGGATCAGTGATGTGAGTAAATCCTCTGTGGCTGTGGCATCAAAACCACACAAAATTAACTTTTTGACTTGATAGCCGATGTTTTTAACTCCTATGTAACACTGTCAGTGAAAATCATCACCTACTTAGACCATATTGGCCTGTAAAATGATATCTGCATTCAGTGCTTTTTCAAAACCCCCAGTTTTTCAGGAAGTTTTTCATATAATTTTCTCCTGGAGCTCTTGGAACTTTTTTTTACTGGGGCAAACCACCCCTCACTGGAAATAAAAGCCATGAGCTGGAACTGATATCTAAATCATTAATTTGGAGAAGTTTTTTTCTGGGTTTTCTTTTTTTTTTTTTTTTTTTTTTTTGAGGATTGAATAAAATATTTCATGCATTGCTGTGTTTATTAATTTCTTGTATAGATATTGTGAATAGGTAAGGTAAATATTCTGATCTAAAAGAAATATGTTTTAATTGTGGGGCAATAGAAGAGTAAAAATGAGAGAGAAAGGAAGAGGGAGTGGATAGAATAATATGGGATTTAGGAGTCCTGGTCCTAATTCCTTCTCCCACCCTTTCTCTCTGTCCATTGTATTGTTGTTCCTTAGGTATCCACAAATAAAATGAGGGTACTAGCACTTCTGAAACTCAGTGTGGTACTGGCAGAATAAGTAGCCTGAATGTCATTCAGATGCTCCATAAATTTCTACCTAATTAGTAAATCTAGTAATTAAAAATAACCATTTTATCCAGATGCTAAAGTGGATCATTGAGAGAAAGAGATGTGAATTGAAGGACATTTTCTAAGTTCCAAACTGAATGCTGAGATTCTCTGAAGGAGTTTTTAGTTAGTGTAACTATCAGAAAATACATTTCTTTCAAAGATTTCTTTTAGCTGCAAAAATCTAGAAACAGGCAGAATTACTGCCCATGAATAGATCCTGTTACACCTCAGTCTGTGCCTCGTGGTGAGTTAGAACTGCCACATTTTCTGCTTAAAGAGAAGTGCTACTGGAGAGGACCCTCCTTCAGGCAGGTGCTTGATATCAAGTTGCATCAATGGAATTTATTTTTCATGGAATCCCAGAATCATTGAGGTTGGGAAAGCCCTCCAAGACCATCAAATCCAACCTGTGCCCAATCCCCACCTCGTCACCAGCCCAGAGCCCTGAATGCTTCTCCAGTCATTTTCTCCTGTTAAGATTTTATCCAGACAGGAGCAATTTTAATTAAGTTTTTCACATTTTGATGCTTTTTTTGTTGATGCTGATATGATCTTTGTAAACTTTTTTACATCTTTGCCTTTCTTTAGCTGAAATACAAGGAAATGTATGAGAAGAGTAAATCTCACTGCAACGTCGTGGCAGATTCAGTTCACATTAAAACTCCCAGACACGCCTACAAATTGAACAGCAACGTGAGTTCTGTCTTGCTCATGTTTTAATTTTATTCTGGAGGGTGTTGGGAACTGGCAGTGGAAGCCACAAGGAATTATTTCCAGTTCCACTGAATTTTTTGGGCATTGTTTCTAATCCTATCTGCTGCTAGGATAAAGTGTATTTTAATTCATTTCATACTAAAGTGTTCACTCGGGCAAGTTGTCCTTGAGGTCCTTGTATGTCACACAGCCTGTTCTTCCTGTTGTCCTCTGCTTTCCTGGCAGAGACACAGCTGTCCCAGGAATTCCCTGGAATGATGCTCACGGAGACAAAGCAAGAGCTTTATGGGAAGCTGTCCTGTGTTTTTTGTTATTGGTGACCCATTTCAGTAGGAAGGATTTGAAAGTTCTCCCCTTCTCCAAAGTCAGGACATCATTTCAGTCCTTCATATTCCTTTCTCCGCCTTCATTTTCCTTTCTGCACCCAGCAGTGGAAAAGCTGCAGTGTGCCTGACCCAGAGGAAAGCCCTAATCTGGTGTAGATGCATTTTCTTGCCTCTTCTCACAGACCGAAAGAGAATTGGCCTCTGTATGTTGTGTGCAAGGTACCCAACTTCCAATGACAACTCTGTCTGTTTGGTTTTCCCTGTAAACAGCTGGATTATAAGAAGAAATATGAGGCAGCCAAGGCCCACTGGCACCTGATCGCTGACAGGCCTGACTTTGTCCAAGCAGCCAAGTCCTCTCTGCAGCAGAGTGATGTAAGAAAATCAGAATGCCCTGAATATTCCCTTTTCTCATCTCCCCTGTTCAGAATTTTTAAAAAATTGGAGAAGATCTGAGACTCTCTTACTTTATCTCTTATTTTTTCTTCCTGCAGTACGAATACAAACTGGACCGGGAGTTCCTCAAGGGGTGCAAACTTTCTGTCACAGATGATAAAAACACAGTGTTGGCCCTAAATAATGCCATCCTGGCCAGTGATGTAAGTACTCAACTCACCTTTCCCCTCCAAGTTCTCTGCTACCACTTTACTCACTACTTAACTGTTGCATTGGAAATACAATTGGATGAACCATGAAGCTTTGAACAGATGTTCAGTCTCACTTCATTTGAATTGATTTATTTAATTAACAAATTGACTGAATAAATTTCAATTAGTTTGGTCTTGTAAATGCCACAGGCCTAGTTCATGGATTAAATTAATATTCAAAGTTAACATTGCCTGAACACCCCTAGACCTTACACCCAGGTGCATCTCTGCATTCCTGGTATTGAAATGGAAATGTCTGGAGAAAACCACCAAAACCACTGCAGGTATAAATTGGGAATAGCACAAAATATATTTGATAACTACCCAAAAGATTGTTAATAATAACACAAAATATCTTTAATAATTACTAACAATATGTTAATATTGAGTATATTAAAAATATTCTGAGTGAGAGCCATAGGAATATATGGACTAGGCTGTAAAATGTCAAAATATGGGATTTTCTACAAAATTTAGCACTAAAAACCAAACACAACTGTAGTAATTATTTTTTGACCTGTCAGAAGACAAAATGCTCATTATTTAAACTGAGATCTTTCCTTCCTGCTAGATAAAATACAAAGAGAAGCACAACAAAGCCCGAGGGACCTACCACGTTGTTCCAGACACCCCTCAGATCCTGCTGGCTAAGAATGTCAGCTCTCTGGTGTCTGAGGTAAAACATCAGCAATTATTTATTCATTTCATTTCCTTCCATCCTTGAACTGCTGGGTTTTACCTGGTTTTCCCCTGTGCTTGCAGAACAAGTACAAAGCGCAGAGCAAGAAGCAGCTGCCCCATGGCTCTTTCACAACCCTGCCCGAGACGCGGGACACCGTCCACGTGAAGGAGGTGACCAAGAACGTCAGCGAGGTGAGTTCAGACCCAGCTCATTATCTCCAAAGATAAGCTAAGCTTTGGCAACCTGAGCTCCAAAAACTGCAGCCACTTTTGGGAATGAGGTGTTTCCTCTTTATGCAGCTACAGCAGTCTCAGGGAGCTTTTTGCAAGTTTCTGTAGCATTTTCCTTCATGTGACATTAAAAACTCACACGTGGCCCTTTCTGCTCTTGACAGACAAACTACAAAAAGAAGTTTGTGAAGGAAAAAGGCAAATCCAATTATTCTGTCATGCTGGAGCCTCCTGAGGTGAAACATGCCATGGAAGTAGCTAAAAACCAGAGTACAGTAAGTTCTCCTTCTTTTTCCAATAATTTCGTAGGTTATGTAAGCAAATTCAGCTGGAAAAACCCAACTTTATGGATTTCTGAATTTCCTCCCAGCCTCCATGTTCAGGTGTAATTTTGAAAGATGAAGGTACAAGTATTTACAAATATAAAAATGCACTAAAATAAAGGATTTGTGCTTCAATCCCATGGTAGGATTTCAAGTAATGTGGTGCAAATCACATCTAATAATTTTTTTCATCCCTTCAGACACAGACAGAATTTCCCACATTTATTTCTTCACTTGTAGACAACTTGCAAAACCAGATTTCCAGATCCATTCCTTGTGAATTATTTCCAAAATAAACCCATGCACTTTCTCAGCAACGTTGCTGTGTCCTTTACTGTGTATTCCCCATGAATAAACCTCATTAATTTTCTTTCCTCTGTCTTTTTCCATGGGTTAGATTGAATACAAGAAGGATGCCAAGTCCAAGCTCCACTACACACCCATAGCAGATCGACCAGATATTAAGAAAGCAACTCAGGCTGCCAAGTTAATCAGCAATGTGAGTGTTTTCAAGTCCTCTGGATAATCCTTTAGCATTAATTTCACTACAAAATCCAGTAGAATAATTAAAAGAGGATTTCATCACTGCCAAAGGATTTATTTCTTTTATTAGATTGAGTATAAGAAGCGTGGAGCAGCAGGTGTGGGTGTGACCATGCTGGGACGTCCAGACATTGAGCTGGCCAAGGAGGTGTCCAAACTGACCAGCCAGGTAAGGGCAAAATGAAAAGTTGGTGAAACTTCAAAGCAATGAGAGAAATGAGAAATAAAATTAACTTATAATGTTGCTGTTATAACTGAAATTATTGCCAGAGTAGGGGAAAAGGGAAAGGAAAGGAAGGCGCTAAAATAAAAATTAAATACCTGTACAAGGTATTTCTTTGTTAAACTTTTCCAGTGTCATTAATGGAGGTATAAAATCTTCTTAAAATGATGTTGTGACAAGATCTTTTAAATGCTGAAGTGTTTGTCCTGCTCTTTTTTAGCCCTTTTGGGTACTGGCTTTACCAGAACCAGCCTTTACCTGACTCTTATTTTCCATCCTTTGAACGGACACTCGGTTTCTTTCAGCCACTTTCTTTCTACTTTGTCGTTAAAAGGATCTTGTGGCAGGACCTCAATCCCTCTTGGTTCTTTGTCTCCCCTTCCTGTTTGAATTCTGGATTTTTGACTTTCTGACCTTGCTTTCTTGCTGCTGGTTGTAGGCAGAGTACCTCAAACACCACATGAGAGGCCATGGAGCTGCTTCCTATGACACGCCCTGGATGAGAACCTTTAAGAAAGCAAATATGCTTAGTAGTCATGTAAGAGAATTTTTATTAAGTGACATTAATGCCATCGTTGTGCATCTGTCTCTTGCTTGCATAATTATCTTGCAATTCTGTAGCACCATGTGAAGCTTGAAATGTTGTTCTGTCCTTCATAATGGTTTTGGAGCTTCCAAGTTTTTTAATGGAAGTTTCTAGTGCGCTCACCTAATGTGAAAACTCACCTTTTTCACCCAAAAACCCGTCAAATTTGAGCATTTATTGTCTAAAAATGCAAAAAACCCCTGGAAATATATGTATAAATAAATGTGTATGACCAGCCTGAGCAATGGTGCTGGTAATTTTCAGTAAACAGTCACCAGAACATCATTTTAACTCTTCTAACTATTCTATTAAAACTTCATTTAAACTTTAATGAAACTATTTTATTGGCTGGAATTTCATAATGGAAGAACAGACTATGACTGAATCAGTCCCACTGAGAAGTGCAGCCTGGGCTGGTTTGAGGGCTCCTTGGTTCTTAGACTTCTTCCCACATCAAAACCTTTGGAAAACAGAAAACCAGAGCCTGGATTGCCCATTTGGAAGTGGCAGCAGACAGGTCTGTGCCATTTCAGTTTTACACATGTATTTCCAAGTGAAAAAAAGGAGGATTTTGGTTTTTCCACGTCTGGCTGTGTCTGCTGCCATGTTTGAATGTTTGAATGTCCACCACGGTGTCTGCAGGAAAACCAAGGATCTCCTCAGGGGAACCAAGGATTCTTAAACTGATCTACAGGAAAAAGAAGAAATTCTGTTTATTCCCCTTTAGTGATGAGATCCTGGTTTTCCATTCTTTTACCACTCTTGAGTCTTTTAAACATTCTTTGCTGAGATGATTTTGGTTCTGAGAGGAAATGAACTGCTGGAGGGGCACTGAGGGAGCAAAGAATGGTCAGCATCATCTTTAACTGTTGGTTTTTTCTCTTGGACATCTCTTCTCATAAACTTTGTAAAGCATCACGTCCACTTTGTTTATCCAGTTGAGTTTTTTAGTTGGATTTTGTCTGTCTGGCTTGCTTGCTTTTAATTTTTCATGGATCTCATTCCTTTCAACATTTCCGTGCCTCCAGCCTGGATCTGCTGGATTCTGATGGCTCACACTGCTATGTTTTACCTGGCTGAAGCTGATGTGGTTTGGAAGTGTTACTAAACCTCTTGCAGAATCGAATTAATTATTTATCATTAGTAATTAATTGTGTCACTGTTCTGTTTGTGATCATTACTGTCCTCCTTTATCCCTAATCCAGTCAGAACACACTGTGTGCATAACAATGTACTGAAATCTTTAGTGCTCTGAAGTCTTGAGGTTTTTAAAGCTCTTATTTTTCCAAGAATTATGTAATATATAATATTATAATTATATAAGATATAATTTTCTTGTATTTTACTCTTATTATACCTGTCACTGTTTTTGTCTCTTTGTGAAACATCTTAAATCAATGGACTGTTCCCATCAAGTGAAGAATTCTTCACCTCCAAGGGTCACAATTTTGGCCACACGATTCTCCTGGCTCTTTTATCTTTACAGTGAGGAGATGTAACTGGAAGAAAAATCACAAGTGGCATCTTGTAAATATCAAACAGATGTCGATTCTCTTTCTGTGTCAGGTCTATTTTAAATAGTCTTTATTCCAGTGGACACCTTCGAGTTCCTGCACTTTTGTTCTTCTCCTAACCAGCCCCAGTGGAACAGGGGGTGCTGCAGCCAAACAGGTGAGTCCTGCACAGCAGCTGTGACACCTGGCTGTTCTCTGTTTAGGTGAAATACAAGGAGAACTTTGCCAAAGAGATGGGTAAAAAGCCAAAGTATGATTTGAAGGAGGCCAAAATCTACAAGACCCTGAAGGATGCCCACAACATGGCCAGCGAGGTACGTTCGCGGTTGCTTTTCCTGGGGGGAAATCCCAACCCGCCTTCCCAAATCCCTCCTTTGTGTTGTTGGAAGCTCTCCCAGCCCAGGCTGGACCAGCAGGGCCCTCTCCTGATGGGGTTTGCTCCCTGTGTCCCCAGGTGAAGTACAAGGCAGACCTGAAGAAGCTGCACAAGCCCGTCACGGACATGAAGGAGTCGCTGCTCATGAACCACGTGCTGAGCACGAGCCAGCTCGCCAGCGCTGTAAGCTCAGAGTGATCCCACAGCTCCCACGGGTGGGAATTCCCTTGGGAATTCTCTGCTAACTCCTCCTCCTGTAACAGCTGCTCCCTTCATGGGCATCACCTGGTAGTGACCTCTTCCTTCATTTCCTAATGACTCCTCCTTAACCAGCGGTGTCCCCATGTTTGTGCTCTGGGGAGGGAAATCTTCATCACCTGTACAACTGCTAATATTTTAAACACTGATCATTTTTACTGGATTGATTCTTGATCCCATTTTAACTGATTGCACTACACTAACAAATACTTCTTTTTATTTTTTCCTTTTTTCTTTACTGATAACTGTATTTAAATGTTTTATTTTTATCTGTTTTTTTTATTTTGTGCTTAACACTCCCCTATTGTAAATCCACATAATTGTGCCTAACAAAGTAATTGATAATGAGAAAAGGCAAAACCCTTTATTGCCTGGTACAGCCTTTTCATTACCCACTGTGTTTTCTCTCTTCTCTTTTTTTTTCTTCTTTTAATCCTGGTTTTTACAAAACCTTTCTTGCAATCCAAATGACCATAAAAAAGATAACTATTCCTCCACATCTTTAACCCCCATTATCAGTTCTAAACTTCTTGGTTTTTGTTTTACTTCTTGCATTTCTAATTTCTCTTTGATGTTCCGTTGAAATGTTGCTTTGATTGGACCTAAGAAGTAAATTTGCTGAGGGATTTTTTTTTTGATTGAGATAATTTTTGACACCTTCCCTTCAGTACCAGTACAAGAAGCAATATGAGAAGAGTAAGGGTCACTACCATGTGGTGCCAGATAATCTTGAACAGGTTCACTTCAGGGAGGCCTCAGAACTCCAGAGCCACGTAAGTTGGATGTGTGTTTGTCATTATCCCAACTCACTGAGCACCAAATTCCATCAAAATCCTCCCAGTAAATCCTCCAGGCTGTGACAGTCCCTGTGCTTCTCTGCCCCACCAACGCTGCACACCTGGGTAAGGATCCAGGGAGAAACACCTGCACATGTCCAAGTTCAGAACACATAAAATACACAGATAAGATCTCAGTGTGATTCCTTCATTCCAGAGTCAATCCCTGTTGCTCACCTCTGCTGCACAAGGATCTTTTTGCACAGGATGATACATTTCTCAGGGGGATTTTTGTCTGGAGAAAAAAGGACCTGGAAGTCACAGAAAATGGGAAGTGAAGGAATTAGGGTTGTTGCTGACAGTGTATTTCCAACTGCTTCATCCATTCCAGTGATCCAAAAAAGAGCTCTGCTGTCCTTTCCTGCATCCAAAAAGGCTTTATCCAAAACAGCACCTCCTGCTGCTTTGAAACGTGCCTGGAGTTTTTCCCTCTGGAACAAAACAGTGAATCCCTCCAGAGAAATTCATAGTGTGATTTAGACTCTGATCCTCTCTGTTCCAAGTGTTTACTGGCTGTAAAGCAAGAGAGAAATTATGGCTAGAACACAGCTAGAAATTATGGCTGGTTGTTCTGGTAGTTGGCATGGAATTCCAGAATGGTTTGGGGACACTAAGGATTATCCAGTCCCACCCCTGCCATGGGCAGGGACACCTCCCACTACCCCAGGTTGCTCCAACCTGGCCTTAGACATTTCCAGGGATGTTCAAGGTATGGAAAGGCAAAAAGGTCACATAGCAAAGGACTGTAAGGAAATGGTTGTTAATCAGGTTGTTGTTAATGAGGTTGTAATTAATTTTTAAGTCAGTCCTTGTTGCTCCAGTTTGGAATCAGGCTCTGACTTGGCCACAGCCACAGCATTACCTCATTCAGCACTCTGAAAATCTGGATAATAGAACTTGAAGCAGGAATCTCTTCATCTTCATGGACATTTTACTTCCTGGACACCAAATTTTACATTTTCTGGTCAATAATACAAATTTCAGGAAGGCAAACTCTATTAGACATTAGCTTTTACCACAGAACTGTTGATAGTAGGCACATGCTGCTCAATTAATTAGGTCTTTGATTATTTAGGAGCGTGACTTTTTATCTTTTCTTCTCAGGTGAAATACAGAGAAAAGTATGAGAAGGAAAAAGGAAAACCCATGTTGGACTTTGAAACTCCCACATACCTGACTGCAAAGGAGTCTCAGCTCATGCAGAGCGAGGTAACATCAGTACTGATAAGCTGAAAAGCTTGAAAATGTCTTTTTTATACCTAAACTGTAATAGGGATTTAACAGGCAATTCTACTTGCACCTTGTGTATGCTGATAGACTGAAAAAATAGATCAGATTCCTTTATGATGGTTGTTAAATGCTACATTGAACATTCATGACCCCTTCCTGTCAAGAAATGAGTCAGATATTATCTGTAATTTTTATCAGCTCTCAGTGAATGAAGCTTAAACAAGTCCTTGAATAAGAAATGTGGTACAAAACTCATTTCACTTAAACTTCTACAACGTGACAGTGTTTGTGTGATATCACAGGACAGACAAAGTGCCCTGCTTCTTTTTTTTCACCTCAAAACTCCATTTTTCGGAAACTCTTTTATTCCCTGCATGTCTCTGCTGTCACAGGTTCTCCCCAACCTGTCATTCTCTTTTCATGAGCAGTTTTTTTGTGTTTATTTGAAGTTTAATCCTGCTCTGGCCCAGATGGAGGCTGCAAAGCAGCTGTGTAAGGCCGTTGGTCCTTGTGGTACCTTTTGAATGTTTTCTCTACATAGACAAATGAGTAGAAAAATAAAAACCAGAGGCAGGATCAGGTCCTGTTTCCATGGAAAGCACTGAGCTGCTTCACAAGTTTTAGTGGGAACAGGGTTTAGGTGCCCATTTAGCCTCAGCTGTACCCAGTGGCATTGATACCCTTCCAACTTTGCACATAATGAAAATATTGTAATAAATATTTGCTGGTTTACTTTTTTTTCTTCTTCTTCTTGCTCTGTTTAGAAAGAATATAAGAAGGACTTTGAAGAGTCCATGAAGGGCAGGAACCTCACTGGCCTGGAGGTCACACCATCCCTCTTACATGTCAAATATGCCACCAAAATAGCGAGCGAGGTACCAGCTCCTCTGGGCTTCTTTCCTCTGCCTCCTTCAGCACCTGCAGCATTCCCAGCACCAGTTCTTCTTCCCCACTCTCCTCCCCATGCACACTGAGCATGTTTACTTGGATTTTGTGCTGTGAGCTAATTTGCCATGGACATTTCTTCCTTGTCCTTTAACTGTATTCCCATTTCCTGCCCCTCTCTGACTTCCCTCAGCCTAACTGGTCCATATGTGTGTGCCTTGCCAATTTCTCTTCCACAATAATCCCTGTCTTCTGTTGGAGTAGTTCTTCTATAACCCTCTACAATATTCTTTCTTGTTTTCCAAATTGTTTTCCAAATGTCTTTCTTTTTTTTTTTTTCTTTTGGAGATTTTGCAATTTTTTTTTCATTAATTTTTTTGCAACAAAGTTGGTAGAGTGTAAAACTCTCTCTGGTCTTGCTTTGCAGTGTTTTTCTTTCTCCTTCTCCTGCAGAAAGAGTACAGGAAGGATCTGGAGGAAGGAGTCAAAGGGAAGGGACTGACAGCCTTAGAGGAGACTCCAGACATGCTGAGAGCCAAGAATGCAACTCAGATCCTGAACGAGGTATGGAAGAGCTGCTTGGGAAGTGCCTGAGTGGATGGGACAGCCCCCCACTCCGCAGGGACACCTCCCACTGTCCCAGGCTGCTCCAAGCCCTGTCCCACCTGGCCTGGGACACTGCCAGGGATCCAGGGGCAGCCCCAGCTGCTCTGGGCACCCTGTGCCAGGGCCTCCCCACCCTCCCAGACAGGAATTCCTTCCCAGTATTCCATCCATCCCTGCCCTTCCACTGGTGTGAACTTCATCATTCCCTAGAAATTCTTGAGTAGAGGGAAGAAAAGAACACGGATGAGGGGCTAAGGACCAAAGTGGACTTTGAAGTGAGCTCTTTCCTGTGTTTACAGTCACTGTCAGGAATTCAGATGGAAAGCAGGAGCTGGGATCAACAGTCACTCAGGGGACTCATTAGTTAATTAGTCAAGGGTCTAAACCAAGATTTAAATCATGAAGCACACATTGAAATAATCTGGAATTATATAATCTGTGTGCATAATTATGAGTTGATATTAGAGGTATCCCTGCTTTGGGATTGGCACTGGTCCTGCTTTGGGATTGGCACTATTCTTGGTTTGGGATTTGTACTGTTCCTGGTTTGGGACTGGCACTATTCTTGGTTTGGGATTTGTACTGTTCCTGGTTTGGGACTGGCACTATTCCTAGTTTAGAGTTGGTACTATCCCTGCTTTGGGACTGGCGCTGTTCCTGCTTTGGGACTGGCACAATTCCTGGTTTGTGGCTGTGAATCTGGAGCTGCTGAAGCTGTTGCACCCCTTTGCTGTGATCCATTGCTGTGTTCCCCTGCAGAAGGAGTACAAGAAAGCCTTGGAGCTGGAGATCCGCGGGAAGGGCCTGAGCGAGCTGGCCCTGGAGACGCCGGATTTTGTGAGGGCCAAGAACGCCACCGACATTGCCAGCCAGGTCTGTGGCACCCCCCGACTCCCTGAGCTCTTTTTAAAGGAAAATGGAGATTTTTCTGGTTCAACCCAGTGCAAGTTGTTGTGCAGAGATGATCGAGGCACCTAAACGTGAGCTTTGCCCGACAGATCAAATACAAACAATTGGCAGAAATGGAGAAAGCCAACTACACCAGTGTTGTTGATACTCCAGAGATTATTCATGCCCAGCAGGTCAAGAACCTTTCCAGCCAGGTATCTTGAGTGAAGCAATTAATCCTGCTCCTGTGGGAATCCAGGAAATACTAATTGAGCACCCAAATAACCACCTCTCACAACGTTCAGGAGGCACCAGGGAACAAACCTCTCCAGAGCTCTGGAATTCTATGGCAATAATCAAATTAATTTTACTACTGTACCAAGTGACACAATAATTTCTCTTGCTTTGCAAAGCTAATTCTTTTTTAAGCAGATTCTTCTTAATTTCCTACTCCTAAATAACCTGCTGTCTAAAATAAACCTTGCACACAGGCGTAATCTCAGTTTGTATCAGACAGAGAACTCACATCTCCACAAAGATGGGCGCTGTTCAACAAGCAATAACTCCAGTTTGTTTATTGCTGGTTTTGTGTTTTCTATTTTTAATCCATTTGGGCTTTTCCATCAGAAAAAATACAAGGAAGATGCAGAGAAGGACATGCCCTACTATGTGCCTGTGGCTGACACACCAGAAATGCAGCGGGTCCGAGAGAATCAGAAGAACTTCAGCATGGTAAGTACAGAAATTTTAAAAAAAAAAAGATATATTTCTTATCTTCAAAGGAAACTGAGTGAATTTGTACAGCACAAAGTTAACATCTGACATTTTCCCTTTTCACAGCTTCAATATCAGTCAGACCTACAGAACAGTAAAGGAAAGGTCACAGTGGTACAGGACACCCCAGAAATTCTGAGGGTGAAGGAGAACCAGAAGAATTTCAGCTCGGTATGGTCACCTCTGTCTTCACTTCTCAGCCCAAAAAACAGAGTTTAATATCTTTAATAAAATTACAATTTTTTGGTGCTTCTCCTACAGATAACAGTACGTTTAGTTGGGCTTTACAAGGTGCTTTTCCCTGCTGTTTTTGTGGGGTGATTGGCTTCTTTCACAGGCACAGCTGTGATAGAGTTAATCCCTCCTGTAATTAAATTAATATCATTATTGTCCCTTTTCCTTTGTGCTGTTCCCATGCCAGTCCCTCCCTGTCCCTCCTCGTGCTCTGTGTGCCTGAGTCATTGCCCAGTTCCTGTTGCCACAAAGTGCCTCAGGTCTCCTGTGGCATTTTGCCTCCAGCACCATTAGCAAAGTACAAAGTGGAAAATCTTTGTATAAATCAAATTAGAGCAAATAATAACCTTCAATCCTAAATTAGCCCCTAAGTGTTTTGATTATGGAATCATGGAATGGTTGGAAGGGACCTAAAGCTCGTCTTCTTCCATCCTGCCATGGGCAGGGACTCCTTCCACTATCCCAGGAATATCCCACTGAAATATATTTGATAATTTGACTTATTGTAGAAATAATTTTCTACTTAAAATGCATTAAATATAAAAAAATCAGCTTTTTTTTTCCCACAAATGGTGCTCACTTTGGACACCTTCAGAGAGGCAGTGACCAGAGTGGATCCTCTGGCTCTCAGCTGCTCTGTTGTGTCCAAATTCAGTGTCTGGGAGCAAGAATGTTGTGTTTTGGATGCTTAACCTTGTTGTCTTCATTCTAAACGTTAAGATTTTGTATAAAGAAGATATTGGAACTGGAACTACAATTGAAAAGACCCCAGAGATGCAGAGGGTTAAACGAACCCAGGATAATATCAGCTCGGTACACAAGAATTGGTTTTTGATACTCACTCTACCACTGCTAATTCAACTTGAAATAATACTTTTTTTTAATATTTTTTTCTTTTCTTTACATCTTGCTAACAGTGGTTTGGCAATAACCCACCCAGTTAAGGGTGACTTCCTGAAAGTTTTTGCCCATCCTCGTTACTTTAACAGCAACCTCTCTAATGATTAACATCCCATTTCTTACTTACAACCCATTTCTAAACCATGGAAGCTCTTGTTGTCATTTTGAGCTCATCCCAGATACAGTTTGGACAGGATAAAAACCCATTTATGTTGAGAGGGATGTGTTGAAATATCTATTTCAACCCTGGGGCTCAGCTTTAGGATGAGTTGAGTTTTGAGTATTCCACATGATGAAGATTCCACCACCTGTTCCAGGGTGGGACCATCTCCCAGGAAAAAGTGTTTTACTCTGCTCAGACTGAATTTTCTGGTGATGGTTTTCTAGTTTGTTTTGTCCTGGCAAACTTTGGTGTTATCTAAAAGGTCACAGTACTCTAAAATTGGAATAATTATACTTAGTAATTTTATTTTGAAGCTCCTAAACCTCCTCCATGCTTTTTTTGAATGCTGTTGTCATTTAGTGTCAGGCACTAACTCTGCAGCCAGTTTGTTCATGCAGAATGTGTTCAGTATGTTAAAAATGTTCTTGTGAAAGGCTTTTTTTGTTGTTACCCAAAGCAGAAATGCTTTGGTCACTGCTGAAATGCTGTGAGATGATTCTCACCCTTGTTAAATATGAGGGATTCTCACAGATCCCAAATTCTCCTTTGGTTGGTAGAAAGGCCAAATAGTATCAGGTTCTAAGGAGTTTACCTGGTTTTATAAACCCCTTTCAGTGCCATTCCCAGTGACTCAACGGCTGAAGTTGCCTTGTCACAGATTCCTTGGGAAGGTGAGGGGAAGGTGTTGAATTCCATGAGATCCTTTAAACTTCCCCTCTGCACGAGATCAGGATAAAGCTCTTTATGCACCATGGAATGCTTTCCTGTCAATCCTTTCCTTTCCCTAATTCCTGTGCCCTTGCAGGTGAAGTACAAGGAGAGCATTGGGAAAGGAACTCCCATTCCCGACCTGCCGGAGGTGAAGCGCGTCAAGGAGACCCAGAAGCACATCAGCTCGGTAATGTCCCTGCTCCTGCCCCATCCACAGCCCTGCTCCAGCCTTTTATTGTTGGGAAGGCACCAGCTCTCCCAAATCCCTGTGGCCAGCAGCAGGAAATTGAAATACCTGGATTTTACAGGAATTATCCCACATCGGTCACTGCCTGTGTTCCTTCTGTGGCCGTTTCTAAACACAGAGCTAGAAACTAGAATTACCCAGGTTATGTGTTAAAGTTTGTCTGGGAAAGAAAGGATCAGGGAGACAGAACTTTGTGGAAAAAACCCACAACAATTGGAGCCTTTTTGTGTGACAGTTATAAGGGAAAACAAAACCTTCCCCTATCCAGTCAAGTGTAGATTTTACTTGTGTTTCACAGCTCACTTTTGCACAACTGAGTTGTTTTTCCAAATGATTCCTCATTTTTTCTGGCCTTTTCCATAGGTTCTTTTCCCTTGCTGTGATTGCTTTATTTTTGTATTTGTTTCAATGACATCAAGCAGTGAAATTGTTTTTGTTGGTTTGTTTTGGTACAAGGATTTTACTATTTGCAAGAAGAGCTGTGAGTGCACTTGTCAGGTGTTCTGTTCCCACATGGTTGGGGTTATTCCATAAGCATCTGCTTGCATGAAAAATACAATTTTTTAAAAATCAAATCATTACAGGTTGAATTAAACCTCATAACATGAGGGCTGATACTCAGTTGGTTTTGTTTCCTAGACATTTAACCCAAAGTAAAGCAGTGGTGCAAACAAACAGAAATGAAAATGAATAAAGCCCACAATGAAGTCTTTGTGTGTTGAACAATTGCAGAAAAGGTTAAACTGTTTATTAATCCCATAAAGAAATGCTGACTGCCTGAAAAGTAATTCTGTTATATTTCCTAAACTAAGATAAAAAATAAAATGCCCCTCTCCAGGTTGGGTCAGGGGAATATTTGTGTCCTTTAAATGAAGGCACATTGAAGGCAAATTACTCTGAGCTGGTGGCTGTGCTGATAAAGACACTGAGTAATGTGAATTGTGCCCTTATTTCTGTGTAATCCCAGTTTGTAATCCCAGTAAACAGGTCAGAGGTGTCTCCAAAGGTGGTCTCACCCCGCTGGTGCTTGTGTCCCACAGGTGTTGTACAAGGAGGAGCTGGGCACAGGCACCCCCACGCCTGTGACCCCAGAAATGGAGCGAGTCAAACGCAACCAGGAGCAGATTAGCTCGGTATTTACACCTTGGAGGAGTTATAACAACATCTGTGTTGTTATAATCCTGTGCTCATAACATCCTAACCTTGTTCTTCCTCAGGGGTTTAGTCCTGGCTTTGCCCTGGCAGGATTTTAACTCATTGATCTTCCACTGTTTGTGCTTTTGGGGGTTTTACACCTTGATGTGCTTTTCTTCTAAGAACAAACCTGCCTGATAATAATACTGGCATTTCCTGAACTAAGCTGGGCAGCAGAACATCCCTTTGGAGCTGTGGTGTTTCTCCCCATGTCTGTTTTACCCTGGGCCTTTATCTCCTCTCTGCAGTCACCTATTGACAGAATAATCCACCACAGCCTCTTCCTTAATCTTTGCCTCTGGAACAAGTGTGCCATGAATCCCAAGTGATCCTAACACTAAACATAATCCCATAAACGGTGGGATTTGGTGGGTTTGGCCTGTGCTGAGTGGGGTTTTTGTGGCAATGCTGTTGTCCCTCACAGGTGTTGTACAAGGAGGGTTTAGGGGCTGGCACTGCGACGCCGGTGACGCCGGAGATGGAGCGAGTCCGACGGAACCAGGAGCACATTAGCTCGGTACTGAGGGATAAACCACACCTTCCTCCCCTTCCAAACCCAACCCCAACCCCCTTTAAGTCTTCCATGTCACATTCCTTCAATCCTTGGGTGAGCTGTGAGCAACTCTTCCTTAATCAAACCACCAAAGCCCTGTCAGGATCCTGATGTTTGCATTTTCCCCTCAATTTCATCCATGCTGTTGTTCCAGCTGGGAGATTCTAACCTCACTAATTAAAGCACTGGAGCGGGGCCTTCTTTTGCTTCCCAAGGAAATATTAATTGTGGGAGCAGTGTCACTGCTCCTCAGGAGCAGAGTCCACCCTTGCAGCACCTCCAGGCTCACCTCTGCCAATGGAAAATGGACTCAACCCTTCCCGAGTCACAGGATCAGGGAATGGTTTGGGTTGGAAGCACTGAGATGTCTCTGCCTGTTCCTGCTGTGCTGGGGCTCTCCTGTGTCCCAAGGTCTTTGTGAGGAGCCCGGGTGGCATTCCCAGGTCACAGCAGTGAGGGAGCATCAGGAACATTCGGTGTAGATGGGAAAATTGCTGTAGGAGTGAAGTCCTGTCTGGAATTCCTACTCCTGGCACATCCACTCAGATGAGCACTGTGCTGCCACTTCGTTCTCTATTTCTGTTTCCATTTGTGACCCATTTGGGTTCACTCTGCCCCAATCCCACCAGGAATTCAGTTCTGGCAGAAATCCCTGGGACAGTGACAGGCACTTCCCTGGCTTGGGCTCCCTGCAGCTCCCTCAGCCTGGCTGGAACTCTGAGGCAAAGCTGCCACATCTGGAGCTGGAGTAGGGAAAACCCTTTGCCAGGGAATTTTCAGGAGCCTGGGAACATTCCAGCAGCTCTGGCCAGGCTGGGATGACAGCAACATTACCTGGTTATTTTTATTAAGGTTTTTTTTGCTGGGTTTTGACCAAGGCTAGAAAAACTCTATTTTTCACACTTTGCAGTTTCACGATATTCAATTATTTCTCTTCTCTCTCTCCTCCCTGTCCTCCCCTTTCCTTTCCTTTCCTTTCCTTCCCTTTCATTTTATTTTATTTTTATTGTATTACTCCCTGCTGCCCACAGGTGTTGTACAAGGAGGGGCTGGGGGTTGGCACCCCAGTTCCTGTCACTCCTGAGATGGAGAGGGTCAAACGCAACCAGGAGAACTTTAGCTCGGTATCTTTTTATCCTTTCAGAAAAAAACCAGTTCCCTGTGGCTATTTAACACCTGCAAACTTTAAATCCTCTCAAATTAACTTATAAAAAAATCCCCTTTCTGCTGTTATGTTTTTAGGTACAATATTTTATATGCTTATGTTTGAAAATATTTTTCTTATGATTTTAACACTTGTTGCTTCATGTGCATTATTTTTTTTCCTGAAGTTTAAGCTATTTTGTATTTTTAAACCTTTTTTTTCTTAAATTTGCTGACTTCCCATCTTGTAATACTTTGTTCCTCCACTGCAGCCTCTGCAAGCAGTTGGATGTGTGTTCCCACACGTCCCTTCCTCTGAATTTATCACATTTAATAACTGATTTACACTCCCTAATTTTTTCTGCTTTCTAGTACATTTAGTGGGCATAAAATTCTGTGAATTCCCTTCATAAAGTGCAGATTTTTTCTGGCTTTACCTCTTTTTGACTGCCCTGTTGCCCCACAGGTGTTGTACAAGGAGGAGCTGGGGACAGGAACCCCCACCCCTGTCACTCCTGAGATTGAGAGGGTCAAACGCAATCAAGAAAACTTTAGCTCGGTATTTTTTCATTTCAAAAGCCAAAAAATTTCCCTTTTAATCTGTTTTAAAATAATCTTAACCCCAGAATAACTGATTGACACAAGACCATCCCATTCCTTGTGTTTTGCCCTTTTTCCTTTGTAATCACTGCCTTATTTTGATTCCATCCATCCCACTGGTGAGTTTAGATTCCTTCCTCCCATCTTTTTCCTGATGTATTTTTTCTGATCTGCTTTTCCTTTTATTAATCACTTCAATCCTTGATTCTTTTCCCCCCCTATGGTTTTCCCATGTATAAAATGTCAGCTCTTCAGTGCCTGACCCAACTGCGTGGCCGTGCCCTGAGCTCTGATCCCTGAGCCTGCTGGGCTGGGTGTGGGATGGGGAAACCAACTGCACTTGGTGCCTGGATTCCTCCTGGGTTGCATTTGGTGCCTTTTCCCTTGGGAATTGTTGCAGGGAGATGCTGGCAGTGCTCTGGGGGTGTTGGCAGGGATGGAATGTGTGGAAAAGGTGAGGGAAGAGCCTTGGAAAACAGGAGAGCACTAGGAATTATATGTGTGTAAGGTAGAAAATTATAGAATGATTGATAAATAGATTGATATATTTTATGTATTATACAACTATATAATACATAAAATAAATAATAATATCTATAATAATGATAAGGAATATATATTTCATAAATAATTAATATATAAATATGTGCATTTTCCCAATATCCCACCTAAATCCCCCTCCCTTCAGCCTCGGCCATATCAGAGTTTTAAATTAGTTTTTATTTCTGGGGATTTTTAACCCAGGATGTGTCAGGAGCCCCTCTCTGCTGGGCTGATGCTTTTGGTGCTGCTTTGATTCTGTTTTTTCCCCGTTGCCCCACAGGTGTTGTACAAGGAGGAGCTGGGGACAGGAACCCCCACCCCTGTCACTCCTGAGATTGAGAGGGTCAAACGCAATCAAGAAAACTTTAGCTCGGTATTTTTTCATTTTAAAGGCCAAAAAAATCCCTTTTAATCTTTTTAAAAATAATCTTAACCCCAGAATAATTGACTGACACAAGACCATCCCATTCCTTGTGTTTTGCCCTTTTTCCTTTGTAATCACTGCCTTATTTTGATTCCATCCATCCCACTGGTGAGTTTAGATTCCTTCCTCCCATCTTTTTCCTGATGTATTTTTTCTGATCTGCTTTTCCTTTTATTAATCACTTCAATCCTTGATTCTTTTCCCCCCCTATGGTTTTCCCATGTATAAAATGTCAGCTCTTCAGTGCCTGACCCAACTGCGTGGCCGTGCCCTGAGCTCTGATCCCTGAGCCTGCTGGGCTGGGTGTGGGATGGGGAAACCAACTGCACTTGGTGCCTGGATTCCTCCTGGGTTGCATTTGGTGCCTTTTCCCTTGGGAATTGTTGCAGGGAGATGCTGGCAGTGCTCTGGGGGTGTTGGCAGGGATGGAATGTGTGGAAAAGGTGAGGGAAGAGCCTTGGAAAACAGGAGAGCACTAGGAATTATATGTGTGTAAGGTAGAAAATTATAGAATGATTGATAAATAGATTGATATATTTTATGTATTATACAACTATATAATACATAAAATAAATAATAATAAGGAATATATATGTAATGAATAATAATTAATATATAAATATGTGCATTTTCCCAATATCCCACCTAAATCCACCTCCCTTCAGCCTCAGCCATATCAGAGTTTTAAATTAGTTTTTATTTCTGGGGATTTTTAACCCAGGATGTGTCAGGAGCCCCTCTCTGCTGGGCTGATGCTTTTGGTGCTGCTTTGATTCTGTTTTTTCCCCGTTGCCCCACAGGTGTTGTACAAGGAGGAGCTGGGGACAGGAACCCCCACCCCTGTCACTCCTGAGATTGAGAGGGTCAAACGCAATCAAGAAAACTTTAGCTCGGTATTTTTTCATTTTAAAGGCCAAAAAAATCCCTTTTAATCTTTTTAAAAATAATCTTAACCCCAGAATAATTGACTGACACAAGACCATCCCATTCCTTGTGTTTTGCCCTTTTTCCTTTGTAATCACTGCCTTATTTTGATTCCATCTTAACCCCAGAATAACTGATTGACACAAGACCTTCCCATTCCTTGTGTTTTGCCCTTTTTCCTTTGTAATCACTGCCTTATTTTGATTCCATCCATCCCACTGGTGAGTTTAGATTCCTTCCTCCCGTCTTTTTCCTGACATATTTTTTCTGATCTGCTTTTCCTTTTATTGATCTCTTCAATCCTTGATTCTTTCCCCCTATGGTTTTCCCATGTATAAAATGTCAGCTCTTCAGAGCCTGACCCAACTGCGTGGCTGTGCCCTGAGCTCTGATCCCTGAGCCTGCTGGGCTGGGTGTGGGATGGGGAAACCAACTGCACTTGGTGCCTGGATTCCTCCTGGGTTGCATTTGGTGCCTTTTCCCTTGGGAATTGTTGCAGGGAGATGCTGGCAGTGCTCTGGGGGTGTTGGCAGGGTTGGAATGTGTGGAAAAGGTGAGGGAAGAGCCTTGGAAAACAGGAGAGCACTAGGAATTATTTTGCATTAAAAAAAAAAAAAAAAAAAAACCAAAAATCCCTCTTAATCAATTTTAAAATACTTCTTAACCCACACAACAATATTCTTGTTTCCTTATAATCGACTTACCCAAAAAATAATAGCCTGCTCCCTCTCAGGTTTTTTTTCCTCCATAATTATTACTTACATTGTTCTTATTCCCTTTTTTTAATTACATCATTTTAGTAATTGAATTCCACCTTTTAGAGTGTGATTACTTTTTTTTTTTAACTCTTAAAAAACCCACCCCGTTTTCCTTAATTATTCCCAAGGGTCCTTTTTTTAACTCTTAAAAATCCACCTTGTTTCCTTTATTTAGTCTCAGCCTTTCTCTTTTTTTAACTCTTAGAAATCCACCCTATTTTCCTTGTTTAGTCCCACCTTCAGTGTTGTTCCATGCAGTGAATTTCCCCCTGATTTTCCTCATTTTATACACGAGCACTAAACCTTGGCTGGCTGGGGTGGGCTCAGTGGGATCTGCTGTGCTGGGAGAGGAACCACAACTGCTTTATTTGGTACTTTTTTGCTGCTTTCACAGCTTTCATTGCTCAGTTTTGTGTCCAGGTGCTGAGCAGTGTCGGTGGTTTGGAGCAGGATTTCACTTCTCTCTTCCATCCCAAACTTTCTCTCCAAGCGAAGGCTCCGTGTCCCGGTTTTTTCCCCATCCCTGACCTCGCCCTTGTTATCCCGCAGGTTCTGTACCGGGAGGAGCTGGGCACGGGCACCCCAATCCCGGTCACTCCCGAGCTGGAGAGGGTCAAACGCAACCAGGAGCACCTGAGCTCGGTATTGTGTGGAGGAGGAGTTTTCCCTTTAACTCCACTCAACCAAAATCCTTAACCTTTGTTAAAACGGCACCAAAATTCCTCTTTTTTTTCCATATAATCAACTGATAATCACATCCTCTCTTCCTCACTGTGTTTTCCAACGTTACTGACCTCCCACTTCTTCACTGATGCAATTATTTACAAATATTTACGTTGTTCTAAATATTTTTAACTCTTTTGTTCCCTGTTCCAATTTCCTTTTTCCTTTCTATGTGGGGGTTTTTTATGTATAAAATCTTGATGCCTTGTTTCAACCGTGGAAGAGGGGAGGAGGGTGTGACTTCCCAGGAGGCTGCAGTGGGGGTCTGAAAGCTCCCATTGCCCAGGAAATTTTGGATTTAATGATTTTTGAGTCGCTGATGCTTTTGGACGGTCTCTTGTTGTGCAGGTGTTGTACAAAGAGAGCGTGGGGACAGGGACCCCCACTCCTGTCACCCCCGAGATGGAGAGGGTCAAACGCAACCAGGAGATTTGCAGCTCGGTACTTTGCCAAGAGCAACACTTCCCTTTAACTCTTTAAACGCGGAGTTAAATCCTTTTAACTCTTTCGAAGCACTTTTTAACCGTTTGGAGAAGTGGCTTTGTCCCCAGGTAACGCTGGCCCTGCTCTAAAGCAGCGCAGAGCAGGGCTCACTTCTCACTCGTGGCTTTCTCAGGTTGAAATGTTAACTTGGTTCAGTTGATCTTGGTTTTAAGAGCGATTTTAATGTCCTGTTCTAATCCTAAACCCGCTCAAGCTCCTCTCCTTTCCTCTGCAGTGCTGACATTTATTTTAAAGCAGTTAATTGAATTTTCTGGCCGTGCTCAGCCCCTCCGGTGGGATTTTGTGCTCTTTGATGCAGTACTTACACCATTTATCACCAGTAGTTCAAGCCAGCCTGCCAAACTACTTCTCTACTAAAACAGTGCCCAGGACCCGCTTTAAAAACACCTGGGAAACTAAATCCAAGGGAAAAGAAACGTGTCGGGAGAGCTGTTTCTTGACTGTCCCTTTCTCTGGCTCCTTTCTCTCGCCTCACAGGTGTTGTATAAGGAAAACATAGGGAAAGCCACCCCCACCCCCGTCACTCCCGAGATGGAGAGAGTCAAACGCAATCAAGAGATCATCAGCTCGGTACTTCCACCAGGAAACGTTCCTGAAGATCGGAGTGAAGTGTTTAACCCGGCTGGAGCATCAGCACCCCGTGCTTATTAACCCTTAAATGACTGTGCCCCGAGGCCCCGCCCCGCGCTCGCACACAAACGGCACCAGCTGCTCTTTAACGCTGCCCCAGGCAGGCGCTGACTAGGAAATGATCCCTTTGGGGATGGATGATGTTCTCCTGCCGAATTTTTGAACCCTTTCTCACTCCACCTGTGCTTTGATGCCAATGATTGCAGCCAGGGCGGGTTCCTGCATCCCAGATTAATGGCAACGCTCCAATTCCTCCTCCTGTGCCACAGCTCTAACTCCGTGTAACGACTCCAAAGCTGTTTTGTGTGTTCTGCTTTTTGGTGTTTTTTTGTTTTTTCTTTTCCTCTTTAATGACCTTTGGATATTCCCTTGTATCCTGTAGGTTTTGTACAAGGAAAATGTGGGGAAGGTGACCCCAACCCCCATCACCCCCGAGATGGAGAGAGTCAAACGCAACCAAGAGATCATTAGCTCGGTACCTTCCCAGAGATTTCTGGCTTCCTTTGTGCTTAAACTTAATCAAGTAACAGCCTAACTCCCACCCAGAGCTGGTTTTAAATTAAAAATAGATGTATTTCTTTTTTTCTGCACATTAATTGCTCCTTCTAAACCCAAATTACTTCAGTCTTAACGGTGTGATCCAGAATTTTAGGCCTTTTTTACAACTTGGTTTGTGAATTTGGGGGCTCTATCCAGACCATCTCAAGAGCTTGGATCCCTTGCTGGGGATCAGGGAATGTTTGGGTTGGAAGGGACATAAAGCTCACTTCATTCCCTTACCTTCCACTAGCCCAGGCTTTCCAGGGATATTCAGGTTTCTCTCTGTGTTCAGTGTTTCACCTTTCATGGGATTTTCAGGTGGATTTGACTTCAGGGAAAAACACCCATCCCTGACACCATTATTGGGGCAGTGTGGCAACAAAACTTCCCCCTCCCTCCCAAAAAGATCAGGAGTTGCTTCAAATATAGATAAAAAAGCAGATAAAACATTTCTGGACCAGCTTTGTAGGGCCAGAGGCACTTCCTGAGCCTCTGGAGCCACCCTACACCTGGATAGAGCCCTTAACCACGAATGCCAGCTTTCCTCTCCACTCCCTGTTCCTCACCCCTCCTGCAGCACTAAATGTTTGATGTTTTGAAATCTGGTAACAAAGTAATAATTTGGGTTCCACCCCTCGTGCTTTGGGGTTGTTGAAGACGCCGGGTCCCTGTTCTGTGTCCCGCAGGTGTTGTACAAAGAGAACGTGGGGCAGGCGACCCCCACGCCGGTCACTCCCGAGATGGAGCGAGTCAAACGCACCCAGGAGCAGATTAGCTCGGTATTTTCCCAGGAAAACTCTTCCCAAACCTCCCACTGCAGTGGTTAACACCAGAGGATGTCATAGAGCTCTTCTCAATAACCTCACTCTGCCTGGTTTTATTTAACCCTCTAATTTTTTTTTCTCTAAAAAGTCACCTCTGAAGTACTGTGGCTTTAAAGGGTTTTTTTGTCATTTAACTCGTTAATACGATTTCTCCTGACTTTTTTTTTTCTTTCCTAACGGCTGGTGTGGAGTCTAAAAGCAGTAACATCCCAGTTGTGGAGTTGTGCCTTGGTGACTGGGTTCTTTTGTGGTCTGTAGGTTGCATACAGGGAAGGTTTAGGGAAGGCCACTCCCAGCCCGCTCACTCCGGAGATGGAAAGAGTCAAGCGGAACCAGGAACAAATCAGCTCGGTACTGAAAGCACAGCCAAGCACCTTGTGTCAAAAATAACCATCCTGAGCCAAACTCCACCTAATTCAGCCTTATCTTCCCAGTTTTCCTTATTTTTGCCTATTTTCCCTTTGACTTTTTTTTTTTTTTTTTACCTTTTGCCAATAACTTTTCAGCTGCTTTGTTTCCTGAGATCTTTCCCACTCTGCAGGGCTGAGTTTGCTTGAACACTAACCCCACTCCCAGGAACAGCTGGAATTCTTCCAGTCTGAGCTGTGTCCACGTGTCTGTGCCCTGCAGGTGCTGTACAAGGAGCAAATGGCCAAGGGAACTCCGACCCCACTGACCCCAGAGATGGAGAGAGCCAAGCGCAACCAGGAGAACATCAGCTCGGTGGGTGCTGCTCAGGGAGGGAAAACACAGGAAAAGAACATTACATCCCTGAAATCCTCACTCAGATGGGAGAGATTTGGAAGGATATTGGAACCACAGGGAATTCTTTAACACTTCCTGGTGCAATCAAGTATTTCTATGGTGAACTGGGTTAGTTTGGGGTTTTTAAACAGTTAAATTTCAAATTATTGCCATAATACTCTGGGATGTATAAAATGATGGTTCTTCTGTAACAGTCTCATAAAAAAATGTGTAAGATCATCTGGGACTGGCCCTTCTTTGCCAAGCTGGTGCTCCACAGGTAAATCCTGTCCTCCTCCCCTGGCAGGTTCTTTACTCTGACAGCTTCCGGAAGCAAGTCCAAGGAAAAGCCGCCTATGTCCTGGACACCCCAGAGATGCGGCGCGTGCGGGAGACCCAGAAACACATCTCCACTGTAAGAGCACTTCCAGAGGTGTCCTTACCCTGGGAGGGGCGTGAGATAGAAAAATAACCCAGGCTGGCAGCAAGGACAGTGTGTCCTGCCAGGTTCGGTTATCCAAGTCCCAAGTTTGGGATTAGGCTCTCTCAAGAATGGGAAAGCCAAAGTTCAGGAGCTCCCTGTTGGAAATGCCCCCGAGGGACGCAGGAATCACAATCATTTGGAATTGCAGGTGAAGTACCACGAGGACTTTGAGAAGAGCAAAGGGAGCTTCACGCCCGTGGTCACCGACCCCATCACGGAGCGTGTGAAGAAGAACATGCAGGACTTCAGTGACATCAGCTACAGGGGCATCCAGAGGAGGGTGGTGGAGATGGAGCGGAAACGCGTGGACCAGGACCAGGAGACCATCACCGGTGAGGAGACCTGGGCACATCTGTTACACAAGCACAGCTGGAGGAGGGGTGTAACTTCAGCTCAGCCACATCAACTCAAATTCATCATCACTCGGAGATGTTCTCATCCACGTCCTTTTGGAAAATACTCTCTCACAGCAGCTGTAAAGCACCTGTGACCTGCTGTCCCCACACTTAAAATGTCACACTGGCCTTACTTCTATTTTTAACTTCATCTCTAATTCACAGAGAAATGCCTTGCTGTAGATTGATTGTCAAAAAGCCAAATCTGTGCTATAGAATTGAGCAGCCCTAATTTATAAAATAAGGGTGATTTTTCAAACAATCCCTAACTGGTTTGGGGTGGAGAGACCTTAAAACTCACCCAGTTCCACCCTGCCATGGGCAGGGACACCTTCCACTATCCCAGGGTGCTCCAAGCCCCAGTGTCCAACCTGGCCTTGGGCACTGCCAGGGCAGGGGAGGACACAGCTCCTGTTCTGCTGGCCAGGCCAGCCTGTGCTGCTTAGGCTTTCCCAGAGCTGCCCAAGCTCCAGCCTCTCCTCAGGAAGTGCTGTTTTCCTGCAGGGCTCCGGGTATGGAGAACCAACCCTGGCTCCGTCTTTGACTACGACCCTGCCGAGGACAACATCCAGTCCCGGAGCCTGCACATGATCTCAGGTGTGTCAGGCTCCACCGGGGCACAGTGGGATTTAAACTCCTGTAGAAGTGTGGTTTGGGGGCCAAACAGAGCTGAGACTTTACAAGTGACACAGGGAACAGAGGAGAAATTGGCTGTAGCTGCTCCTCACCAGTATAACTTATATTCAAAAAATACATTATTAATCTTCCTCTCATAAAATGATCCAACAGAGGCAGGAGGAGGATTGTTTATATGACCCACAGCTGCCAGGATACAACATATGCTTCCTTTTGAGATTATTCAAAGTGCTGTTCTCAGTTACCTTTCTTTTAACTCCTGCCTGACAGGAAAAATACCTGGAGGGTAGAAAAGTCTTGGGGATGGCTCAGAGCTGTGTCAGGAAGGAAAGCACAGGATAGTGAGAATAAAAATTTTGGAAGCAGCTAGGACTAAGGGGAAAGAGGCTGGAGAAAGGATAAGAATATTGTGGATATTGAAGAGTAAAATTTCAGTGTGGTATCCATGGAATGCTGGGAAATCCCACTAGGGAACCATGAAACGACACTGGGATCATGGAGAAAGTTGAGCTTAGCAGGGCTGGGTTCTGTGAGCTCTCAGCTCCGGGGCTGGGGGCTGTCCCTGCTGTCCCCCTAGCGGCGCCCCCGCGGAGAAACCCGAGCCCTCGGACGGCACCGACCAGCGCCTGTCCTACTACAGCAACGGGGGCTTCTTCAGCGCCACGGCCACAGGTACGGGGACACCCTGTGGGGACAGACGGGACCCCAGCTGCTCGTGGGACTGCGCTCAGCAATTTCCAGAGCCGGGAAAAGCCTCATCTCCAAAGGGCTGGGTTGCGCTCAAGCAACAGCTGTAAATGTGCATTTTAAACTGCCTTTGGCCCAGCCCAGCGGCCTGTATCCAGAACAGCTCTATCACAATTCCTTAAAAAACACCAGGAACTCTCTTCTCCCTTTGCAGTGGGCTACAAGCAGGTGAAGACCATTGAGTTGCCACAGCAACGCTCGTCCTCAGTCGCCACGCAGCAAACCACGGTGTCCTCGGTGCCTTCCCACCCTTCCACTGCTGGGGTGAGTAACCCTGATTGCTCCCTGCGGTGAGGAGACAGCCCCAGAGAGAATGTGGCTGCCTGCAGGAGTCACAGCCCACGGGGAGCACTAATTAATAGCATTAATCCAAGACTGAGTTGGTAACATTCCAATCCACGGGGCTGAAGCTCTGTATGAAAGCAGGTGAAGGTGTAACAGTGACTGAAGGGGGACAGACCCTCCCCTGTGCCTGGAAACACTGAATTAGCAGTTGGAAACTCTGAATGAGCTCTTCTTCCTACTTCACACTTGAAAATTTAGGAGTGGGAAGAAGTGCTCATTCAGAGATTGCCTCGGGAGCAGGTGCTGGACAGTGGGAATGGCACTGCCTCCAAAAATTGCTGGGAGGTAACAACTTAAAAGTTACAGGTGGAGCTGATGCTGCTCAACCCTCAGTCAGCATCACCAGCAGCCCCAGGGGTTGTGGAACTCAGGCACCAAGGTGCTCAGGGAGGGAGAAGCAGCCAGGACATTTGAAGGAGCAGCCAGACCCTGCTGTGACGCCAATTCCAAATCCTGGCTGTCGGTGTTTGACCCTGTCCCCTCTGGCTCTGGCAGGAGACATTCCAGGTCATGTCAGGGTTTGACCATATCCCTTGGTGTCCCCTGTGTCCTGCAGAAGAGGTTCTGTCCCCTGTCAGGGTTTGACCATGTCCTCAGTGTCCCTGCAGAAGGCATTAAGAGCCACGTCCCGGTTTGATCGTGTCCTTTTTGTCCCATGTCAGGGTGTGACCGTGTCCCTTTTGTCTCCTCTGTGTCCCAAGACACTCAGGGCCATGTAAGGCTTTGACCAGGTCCCTTTGTGTCCCCGAAGCCATTGTGTGTCCTGTCAGGCTTTGACCATGGCCCTTGTGTCCCTGCAGAAGACGTTCCGGGCCATGTACGACTACACGGCGGCCGACGCGGACGAGGTGTCCTTCAAGGATGGGGACACCATCGTCAACGTGCAGGCCATCGACGAGGGCTGGATGTACGGCACGGTCCAGAGGACCGGCAAGACCGGGATGCTCCCGGCCAACTACGTGGAGGCCGTGTGAGCCCAGCCTGCCCCAGGGCTGGGACACCTCCCCCAGGGCCTCCTGTCCCTGGGAACCGCAACAGGAATAACTGCAGAGCAAGATCCACCTGGAGTATCTCACAAGGTTTGGTGAAGTACCTCTAAGCACATCCTGCCTTTCTCCCTGTCCAAAAAACTCCCAACTATTGTCTGGAATTTCAAACATTTCATCACACTCTGTAATGAGACACTACACAACTCAGCATCTCCAAAATTCTGTTACTAAAGACTAACACACACTTTGCTTTATTCATTCTCCCCCAAAGAGAGAATTTTTCTGGGCTGTTCTAAAATGTTTGAATCTCTTCACTTCCTTTTCCATATAAGCCACGTTTAAGCTTTGTATTTCAAACCAATTTGGGGAGGGAAAAGCAACCACCCCTCCCCCTCCTGCTTGCTGAGCTCTCATGAATGTGTTGTCCTGCAACTGTTCTGGGGGCAAAAGCTGTGATTTCTTGTAAATTAGTGATGAATAAAGCTGAGGTTTCTGCAGTATGGATGGATTCACTGGTGCTGGAAGCAGGGACTGATCCCAAAAACTGGCTTTGCTCAGGAAACTTGGCTGAGGGAGGGAAGGACTTGGATCTGGACAGGTTATTTCACACCTGAACATCATTTTTTGCTTCATCTACTGCAGCACCTGGTACCAGCCACTCCCCAGGAAAGAAGGGAATAAAATTCCTTGGATACCGTGTCTAAGATAAGCCTAAATCCAAGTTAACAGCAGGAGCTGTAGCATTACCCCTGAGGAGTTCATAGCTCAGAGGGAATTCCCAGCACAGCCAGCCTGGAAGGGAAATGTCCTTCCCAAGGCAGGACTCGGGACTGGCAGCACTGGGAGTTGGGATTAAAACCCTTTCCATGTGTGAGGAACATCCTTACCTGTGCAGGGCAGGGGCTGTAAAGCTGAGCACTCCTAAGGAGGCAGATCTGGAACCACATTAACATTATCAGGAAAACAAGAAAAGCCCCAGAGAACTGTTCCTGTTACAGCTCCAGGCTGTTTGTCTTGTCCCCTTTCTCCATGAGACACAAACAGAGCAAAAAATACTCAGAGTTTGAACACCACATCCCAGCCTGTCCTCAAGGACCTGCTCCTACCTTACAGCAGCAGTGATGACATTCCAAGGTCCCTCCCAGTCTTGGGAATCCACATTTGAGAGGAAGCTGAAGAGAGAAAAAAAGCCAGAACCACCAAACCACAAAGCCATGAACAAGTTTGGGAACTATTTGCTCTTTTATTTGCCCATGTAAAAGTTCTAAAACCACCTGCAGCAGTTCATTTCAATAAACATCCATCTGGATAGCTACAGTACAATATATACAGATCAGAATTCCAGAGGAAAACCTGGGAATTCTGGCTGAAAGTCTCCAAGAAGCAGCAATGCAGTCCATGCAATTAGAACTCCATAAATTATTACCCAACATCTGCTGTGAGTCTGTACACAATATACAAAGAGCTCTTGTCCAATCCATCCATTTCCTCATGGAAAAAAGTCTTTCCACAAGGAGAACTGCTGCCAGCAAAGGACATGGGTCAAAGCCTGGGAGGCTTTGCAGAGTCTTTCTCCTGTACAAGCACATTTGCTTAGAACTCCTTAGTCTGAGTCGTACAAAAATACATGGAAAAATAGATCCAGTACAAATCCCAGGCTCCTGCTGTAAGGAATTAAGCCCAGCTTACCTCACGTGTGCTGTCAAAGTCTCAGCAGCTCCAAAGGAAGCAGCTGGGGCAGGAGGGGAGCAGAGCTGCCAGCTCCAGCTCTTACCCCACAGCAAGAGTTTGCAGCAGTAAGAACACTTTGGATTTGAAAAAATAATTTAATTACTCTGTTGGTTTGGTTTTCACAGTCTTTGCTATTGCACAGCTTTGTCAGGTTTTCTTTCACTGCCTGAAAGAAAGATGCATAGCAATCCAATACAAACACCTCTGCCAGGGAGGAAACAGTCCCACAGATCAGGGGGGAAAAACAACCAACCAAAAAAAAAAAAAAAAAATCCCCAAAAGGGAAAAAGCAAACAACCAAAAAGAAAAAAAAAAAAAAGAATGACTTTATGGAGGTGTTTAAAAAAATCTCCTATAGCACAAAATGCAGAATTTAAGGAGTAACTGAGCAGTAAGGAAAACAAGTGGGGGGAAAAGTGTTGGAACAAACTCCTCCTTACTGAGCTGTGGGCAGCAGCTACTCGGGGCCCTCGTGGGGAGGGGACTGCCAGCGGGACTGCAGGTTCCTCAGGATGCACGAGGCCATCCCTGCCAGCTTCTCCTGCATCTCAAACAGCTGCCTGCCAGAATATCCATGGAGATCTTCAGAGCTCAGCTGAGCAGCCAGAGCCTGGATCTGCCCCAGGAGATCTGCCGGGGGCTGCTCGCTGCTGTTGGTGGTGGCTGCGTCGACCAAATCTGTAAGGAGGGAAAGGAGAGAAGTGGAGGAAAATCCAGCAGAATTCCAGCTGCTTTTGTACAAAGTAACATCCTCAAGCAGCCTACAAAGTATTTATTCCACGGGACCCAGCAAAGGCAGTCCATGCTACCCTTCCTTAGGGTGAGTTTTGCTGGGTTTGATCATGATTGTAACAATAAAACTAAACTCAAAATAAAAATAAAAGGATGAGGTGTTCCCACCAGGAGAGAATGAAGACAAGACAGAAGAACCCTCCAAGTCCCAAGCAAAAAGCCACCAGCAGGTACCTGCTGCAAGTTTTTCCTCATCTCCACAGAGAGATTTCTCCTCCACATTATTTCCAGGCTTTTCAGCATCTTCAGGCACTGTGCTTTCCTCCAACACTCGAGATTTCACCTGGGCATTTTTTGGGGAGAGAAAACATTTTCGAAGTGAAAAAACTCATTAAATTACATGGTGAGATATATTTTAGCCTCATAATCCAATCACTATTCCTGTTAATAATAATAATTTAACCAGCTCATCTGTATCTTGAATTTGTGGTACTGAGACAAGCAGGGATTAGGTTTCAAAGTGTTACTTTTCATGACGGAAAAAACACATAGTTCCTCCTGCAGTTAATTACATCAGTATTGGCTTCGTGGGTGCTAAAATTCAATTTTACCTGTTGCTCGTGGTATCCTTTCAGAGCTCTTTTGACATTGGAGACTTTGGGAGAGCGGATGGGGAGAGTTTTGATTTCCAAAGCTGTCAGAGTGCTCAGGTCTCCCACGGTCTTGATGTTCTTGGCTCGGATGAGCTGCCCCAGGCCCCTGGCACTGCAGCAGGGGAGGGAAAATGGGTTATTGGCAGAGAATCAGGGAATATCCCGAGCTGGAAGGGACCCACAGGATCATCAATCCAACTCCTGGCCCTGCACAAAGTCTCCATCCCTGGGGAGCTTTTCAGTCTTCAAAAAAGTACCTGAAGAATTCCAGAAGAGTCAAGTCTCTCCCTCACCAAACCAACACTACTCTTTTTAAAGAATTCTGGTTAAAATTCTGGTTTTGTAGGTTCAGTAAGAATTCGGTTTCTACTGAAATGCCACCTTCAAAAGCAACAAGCCACTCACCAGATGTTGGATGTGATCTGAGGTAAAATGACATCCACGGGAGCTTTGCAGCCAGCCAAGGCAGGATACACAAATTCCGAAGGGCATGGCAGAGATTCCTTGGCCATTTCTGTGATCTGGGATAACACAGGGGAAGTATTAAATTAACTGTCACACACTGAATAGAGTGAAAAAAAATAGAAGAGAAACATGAACCAAAGCACTTCTTACTAAACACTTCTTTGAGCTCTTAAATTTAAGGGTACGAGATCCTGGGGACAGAAATCCTTTGGTTGGAGTGGTAATGTGCTGGATAGAAAAAGAGGAAAAAAATATCTCAGGGTGGTAGGAATTCAGTTAAAAGTAGGAATTCAGTTAATAGTTAGATTTTAGCTCCTGAAACCTCAGAGTTCACTTGAGTTCAGAGTAACAGAACGAGTCAGGCTAAAGCAGTTTTGATTTTTACACTTCTGATCCTCATCTCTTACAACTGTGTGTAACTGACTACAGACATGCACTAAAACCATGCTACTCGTGTAAATACATGAATGCTTGGGACACACATAATATTGTAACAGAATTTCCCCTGACCTGCATGTTAGAGAGGGTTTTAAGACTTCTGGAAGAGGGTGAGGAATGGGATCTGATGACAGGACTCCTCCTGTCGATGTCATCTGCCAGGCCCTCCTGAAAAATGGGATTTGCAAAGGAGACTCGGCGGATCTGAGGAGGAGAGAAGGAGGTTTTAGAGTGGGAACTGAACCCAGCACAGCCTGGTGAAGTCTGAGGAGACAAAAAAATTCAGTTTGGAATCACTGAAGTTCTTGAACGATACAGGAAATATTTCAGCCAAGGACAGACTGGAAGGACTCCCAAAGGAATCTCTACATGCACATGGATGACCCTGAGGATGCTGATCCTGGCTTTGCAGTGATCCAGGCAGAACAGACTCTGGTGTTCTGTTTCAAAATAAAACCCCTCACCCAACCCCTCACAATGCAAACCTGTCAGTGCTGGCACATTCCAAACCCAAACATCCCCTTTTCTCTAAGGCTACTCACAGTGGAAACCAGTAACTCAATGTATCTGGAACTATTACAGTTACCCCATCCCAGTTCTGAACCCAGTATCATGCAATTCCCACTGGATACCTTATTAGCAGGTGACAGGGAGTCATCCTCCTGGTTCCTTTTGACCCCTCTCTTCAGAATGCTGGTGGATGGGGAGGCTGAGGGGGACCACGTGCAGCGAGCCTGGAGGCTGGTGGGGCTTTCAGTCACCTGCACTGAGGGGTCCCCTTCCACCTTCAGAGGGGAATCCACACTCATATTTTCCAAGGCCACGTTTTCAGCCACTTTTATTTCAGTTTCCAACGGTTCCTCCTTCACCTCTTCATCTGCAACACCACAAGTTTCTCCTGCAGTGTTCTCAGCTTCTCCTTTATCCTCCTGATTTCCCTCTAGCTCCTTCATCTCTTTTTCCTCAGGTTTGCTGTCAGCATTCAGCTCCTGGGGCACCTCTTCGAGTTGTCCATTTTCATTTACTTCTTCCTTTTCTGCAGCTGCTGGTTCTTCCCCTTGGTCCCGTGAGTCCAGGCAGCTCTCCCTGGGCTCTCCTGGAGCACTCTCAGGCAGAACCTGTTCTGTTTCCTCCTTCAGCTCAGCAGGTTCCTTTATTTCCTCTATGGACTCGGTGGTTTCACCTGCTGAACCCTCTGGATTCTCCTCCACCACCACACTGCTGCCCTGCAGGTTATCCACAGAAATTCCCTGGCTTTCCATGCTGAAGGTGCTGGGTTCCTTGGGAGGGTGCAATGGAGTGCTCATTGCACAAGGAGCCAGGGCCAAGCTCTCCTCCAAATCTGAGTGACCAGAAACATTCACAGGTGTCTCAACTGGGGTGGTCTGGGGCTCCTCCAGCTCAGTTTTCTCCTTTTTTAATTCCATGAACTTGAATTCAGTCACCTGCTGCTTTGGCTTTTTAAAGCAGCAATCACAGCTCTTGATTTTTTTCACCCTTTTGCTTCTCTTGCTTGGACACTCAGGGCTTTGCAGAGAGGAGGGCTCAGCACCTGAAACATTTGCTGCTGGTGCACAGTCCCCTGTGCTGGTTTGCTTCTCCTCCTGCTGGTTTTCCTCTGCTGCTCTCCCATCCTGGTCAGACACACAGGAGCTGCTCAGTGACTCCATGGAAGCATCACCCTTGTTTTGCTCCAGGCTGGTGTCCTGCAGAGCACCGGGACTCTCAGAGCTGCCAGACCCTACAGCTTTTCCAGCAGCTGCAGGAATTACCTGGATTTCCAGGCCACCTGGTTCAGCTGTCACTGCAGCACCTGTGCTGACCTCAGGTTCATCTTTAGTGGCTTCCAGTGAATTCTTAGTTTCATTCCCTTGGGGAGACACCTCAAGGCTCTGGCTCCCTGGCTGTCCCTCTTTCATTTTACCCTCAAGAGAATTGCTTCTACTCCTCACTTTTATGTGTTTTTTCTTCTTCGTGCTGCCCTCCTTGGCCTCAGAGCTGTCAGCCTCGGAGTTTTCTATGCTGGAGAGCAAACCTTGGGAAGATCTCCTGGTGTGGTACCGTGGGCGCTCCACCACCTTCTGCCCTGCTGTGCTGAGGCTGGCCTGAGCTTCCCCCTCAGCCCTTGGGGAATCCTCTGCCCTCCTGCCACCTCTGCTCCCATCCTCATCCAGGCCCCGGGAAGCAGGAGAGTCCTTGGAGCTCCAGTCCTCTGCCACTCTCTCAGGCTGGCTGCCCTCTTTTGTGATTTCTGTTGTTTTCCCAGGAATTCCTTTCTGCTTTTGGGATCCATCACCTTTACCCTGTGACAGCTTCTTCTGCCCAGCCTTCTCCTCCTCTTTCCTCCTGTCTCTCTTTGGGAGCCCATCCTCCTTCTCCTGGCTCCCTGAGGAGCTCTCCACAGTCTCTGAGCGTCTCCTGGAGGAACGCCGGAGCTGCTTCTGGTGAGGGGACACCTGTGGCACCTGGCTGTCATCCCCTGGGGCCTGCTCAGAGCAGCTGGTGGTATCTGGGGGGGTGTTTTCCTTCGAGTCCATGTCCAGTGCCTGGGCCTTTTCCACTTCTGCGATTGTATCCTCGGCTTTTTTGATGTCTGCTTCCGCGGAGTGCAGAGCCTGGGACTGGCTCAGGAGGACATGCTCCACGTCCTCCCCTGCAAAGCACAGCTCAGCACTGCTTTCCAGGCTGTCAGAGGCCAGGGACTCCTCTGACCTGCTCAGGAGCTTGGATTTGTTCCCTTGCAGCTCCATTCTGCTCTGCCGGCGCGTCACCCTGCGGATCGCCGTAACCCCCGCGTCAGCCTCGGGATTTGGAGGGTTTTTATTTTCCTCTCCAGATTTCTCTGCTTTAGCACTGGCCTTGCTGCCACTGGTGTTTTCCTGTGCCCCAGCAGCACTCCCAGAGAGCTCTAACACAGAGTTCAGTGGGGCTGGGCTGAAGGGCCTGTTCTCTGCAGCCCCGAATTTCTCCAGGGTGATGAAGGACTGGCGCCGGCTCACGGGCTGGGGGGTGCCAGAGATGATGTCGCTGGAAGCTGAGCTGTTGCTGACATTTGAGGTGTTCTCCTTCCCTGCCGAGGCCTCCTGAGAAGCTGCTTCCTCAGAACTTGTGTCTAGGCCCTCTCCAATGGATGTTTCCTCTGGAATCATCTCAGCTGTCTCATTTTTGGACTCCTCCTCGCTGTTGCTGATATTTGAGGTGCTCTCCTTCCCCGCTGAGGCCTCCTCGGAAGCTGCTTCCATAGCACTTGTCTCCAATCCCTCTCCAACTGATGTTTCCTCTGGGATCATCTCAGCTGTCTCATTTTTGGACTCCCCCTTGTTGTTGCAGGCTGGGCTCTCCTCTGACTGACATCCTTCACTCCCTGCGTTTTCCTCCTGTCCCAAAAATATAAACAGCAAAATATTTGTCCTAGGAATATAATGAAATAGTTGTACTTGTCCTGTGAACAGAATATTCAAATACAGTTCTGGTGTAGCAAAAAACAACACACCCACAAGGTTTTTCTAACCACCCTTCCTTCAAATTATTTATTATCTGCTGGTAGTTATAAAAGATACTTTTTTTAAAAAAACATTTAATCCCAAAACAAAGAACTCCAAAAAATGTGTTAAGTTTTGCCAGAGATATGAATAAACTTGCTACTAACCCAGTTTTTATTAAAAGCTTGTATTTTACCCAGTCTGACTGGCACTACAGTCAGCACAGCAGTTATTCAGCCAGTTCCTCCCCAAAACGAATTTAGGATTTAATGGTTTTTACACCAATAAAATACTGTGACAGCACAGGCACATGAGTGATCAGAAACTGCTCACATAAATCCTCCCATTTTGAAATCAAATACCCAGTGACTGGGCCTGCCAGGTATAAATGATAGAAAGCAGAACACAGCACTGCAATGGTGTGAAATTTCCTCTCACCTGGTGCTGAGAATGGAAAAAAGTCACAAAAAAGTCACGTTGTGGTAGAAACTCTGGTACCTTAATCACCATCAGACAATGGGAAATTACCTGAGGTTGGTTTGCAGTGTCTTCTTTGGCATTTTCTACTGAAGGTGCTACTTCCCTAAAAGAGAATGACAGGAATCAGCAGCGTTGGTGCAAAAGGAGACACCTGCAGGGACCAGAACTGGGCACTTTTACTTACAAAGAATCTTCCTGGCTCTGAGTGTACTGGGAAAATGAGGTGGTGTCCTGTGATGCATCCAAGTTGTTGTACATGGCAGGAATATCAACTCTGGAACAAAATCAGGAATGGGATGTCAGACTCTTCTTTGAAATTCATTATCTTTGTATTTTAAGGCCACTATTTTCAGCTGCATTAAATCTTTATTTTTGGGGAATAAAAGCTGTGATTGGGATCCCACTGAAAAAGAATTCATCAACACCTGACTACCCAAACCAGAGGAGTTCCAGCCACACAAGTCCTGCTCACACTGCTTTTGATGCCTAAGCACAAAAACCACTCCAATATTATTTTCTCACATTAAAAAGAGGATCATTCTAAAGATCCCTTTGCAATTAAGATGAGTCTGGGAATATCCTAACTCCTGACATGCTGCTGGCTCAAGATTTTTCTTTACATTTAGGAGTCCTTTCCTCAGATTGTTTTACCCAATCCCTTCATTTCCATGATTTATGAAAAATGACACCTTTTATTTCACACTGCAAGTGAGTCACAAAGTAAAAATCTAAACCCCAAATTCTCAAACTCCAAACAGACTAGAGAGAGTGTATTTAATCAAAATAGGAAACACAATTGCAAGAATAATTTGGTTGCTTCAAAACAGCAAAGCAAGGAACTCTCTTAGCTTTAAACTTAGTAACTCTTACGGAAGAACAAGACTCAATTACCTGTGGTAGTTGTGAGAAACAGGCACTGAAGTTAAGTCAAGCTCAGCTACCCAATGAATGACATTTCACATTAAGTTTAAAACAGTAACAGACAGACCTCTTTGACCTTAGCACTTCTTTTTGATGTTCTGTCAATACTCTTGGTTTTGTTTCGGGAGGAATAAACACAAAATCAACAGATTTCTCCTCTTCCAGAAGCGTCTCACTTGTAGTCTTAGGAGATGAAAATTCTAGTTTCAACTGCAGAAAGATAAAAAACCCAAACCCTGGGTTAGGAACAAGAGAGGAACTGAAAATCAGGAATTCCTGAAGGAACAGATCCTGTGAGGGATTTGCCAACCCCAAAACCCACCAAGACCCCAATCTGTCACAACCTCCAGCCAGAGTGAGGGCTGAGGTTTTTATCTCCCATCCTCCCACCCAGCCTGACCCCTCCCCAAAACTTGGAATATTAAATCAGAGTGTGCTGGGCAGCTGAAGTTGCAAAAGAAGTATTTCAGCATCCCCAAACTCAGGATTTTGTCCTGAAGATCCTGGATTTGGTTCCAGGGCACCTCTCTGGGAACACTCTACCTTTGCAGGTGTTGCTTGCACGTTGCTGGACTTGTCTTTGCCATCATTTTTTGGTTCACTCGTCTGTGCCAATATCGAATCTCGTTTCTGTCCCACCTTCACCTCCATTCCACTGATCTTTGCATCCAGCTGGGAATTCTCCATCTATTCAAATAAAAACACAACGAATGCACTGTGTGAAGAAACTCCAAGCTCACAAAACCCACCCTGTGTTAATTTCTAGAATAAAACCATCCCTCATTCCCAAATCTCCTCTAAATTATGTAGAGGACAACTTAAAAAATTAATTATTTCAAATAAATTCACAGAACCCAAAATTTGCAATGCAGGAAGTGCTAAGAACCATCGGAGTCTTCTGACTAACCCAGCACAGTTTATCATTCTAAACATGAAGCCAGTGCAGGTCAATCATATTAAAAATCCCAAGTGACTTTTCACTCCCTGCTGAGCAATTCCCATGAAATCCCTGTTGGGGTCAACAAAATATTTACCGTGTCAGAGAAGGGGCCACTGCACTCCTCAGACATCTCAATGCTTTCAAAACCAGGCAGCAGCAGAGGGATTTTCTTTTTGGCTTGGCTTAACACAGATCTGCTCAACAACAACAACAACAACAACAAAAAATTATATTTATGGGAGGGGGAAAAGGTGCAGAAAAAGAGCAGCAGCTTGGAACAAAAAGATCCCCCAGCTTGCACAAGGACTCAGAATGATACAAGACAACTTGAGAGCTCTTCCTGGAAAGATATAAATAATAAAAACCTGTTTCTTACTTTAATTCCTCGGGGTAAGTCAGAGAGGAGGTCTTGGCAAAGGTGGAGTTCCAGAGCTGGGCACACTGGTGGCGGATCTGTTTGTTCCTGTGCTGGAAGCCCACGCAGAGCACGGGGCAGAGCTGCTGCAGGAGCTCAGTGTCACAGGAGCCCGGGCAGTGACACTGCAGGCACTGCAGGATCTCTGCCAGCAGCTTCTCAAGCTCAGGGAGAACAAAAAACAGGGGGTTTTTATCTAACTTTTCATATAAAGTTTGCAATATTTGCATTTAAAGCTTATTTAAAAGTTTTTTATTATAAACAACTTGGAATGTCACAGCACATAAAAGTCCAAGAGCTGATTGCTCCTCCCCTCAAAAATAAAGAATTTAAAAATTAAATCTCTACCCTCATCACATTTTGTATTTAATACAGGAGGAATGGCAGAACTCTGGTGTCCCCCATTTTCCCCAAGCCCAGTGATTTCTGTAGCAAATTTACCTTGCTGTTAAGGTTGCTGTAGACTTTGGGTACCTCAGGGAGCCTGCCAAAACAAATGAAATGAATTCCTATTTTGCTATTTCATTTATCCCAAGCACCAAAATTTCACACATCATCCATTCAAGCACTGCAAACTTGTTTTAGTGAGCAACTTGATGGAATCACTTTGTGAAATGAGCCTCAGTTGGGGGATTAAACAATTTCCTGACGGAGTTTCCCAGATTATCCTATCAATTCCATGGATATGCTGACTTTAGGAGAAATTAAAGCAAATGTCAGTAGTAATTAGTACAAATTTAGAATTAAAGCTTTAACTTTTAATTGCCTTCTTAATGCTCTCCCCAAACACATTTCCCAGGCCCCATAAATATTTGCATTAAAAAGCTGAAATATTTGCTTTAAAATACTGAAGCACCACTAAGCAATTCCATAAACTGAGCAATTCCAGAGAAATAAATACATTCCATATACATAAATCTTTAGGTACAATTATCCAGAAAAATGTGAGGGAACTGCATTCAGTAACTCATTTTATACACCTGTGTCCTCCAAGCTGAACAGGTTCCCAAATTTTTATTTGCTCTCACATGTGTTCCTTCAAAAATATTTATCCAACTTCTCCTTTTTCTAAATCTTAAAAAAATGATGCTCAGAGAAGAAAAAAAACAACAACTTTTCCATTTTCATGAATAAATCCAAGGAAAACTATGCTCAAGAAAAAAGCACCAAGCCAAGTTGTTCTCAGTATTTCCTTCTGCTTAAAAATGAAAAATTATGATTTGAGGGTGCATCAAGTAATTATCATTTATTTCCTAGAAAATTTTATGCAGTGCCCACTAGAAAATAAATTTCTATTAATAAGTATCTTCCCTCCAAGGAAAATTCCCAGCAGGTGGAAACCAAACCTTTCAGCCTTGCAGAGATGCCAACACAGTCCCTCTGAAGAGATAAAAATGGAGCTTTTTTGAAGCCCTGCAAACCCCCGAGCTCCATCCCACACAACTACAGAGCACCCAGAGTATTCCCCACGCCAAAATCCCACCCAGCCTTCCAATACTCACTTGGTTTTTTCATAGAACACTGCCAAGGGCTTGGAAAAAATGGCAAATGTGGTGCCAATGAGTGAAGGCAGCGAGATGTGGCTGATGATGGTGTGGAGAGCAGCCAGGAGGGAAGGCCCCACAGAAATCAGGGATTCTGAATGGGCTTCTTTGGAGCTGAACTCATGGAAAGAGTTCAGGAGCATCAGCAGGAGCTTGAAGAGAGAGGCAAGCTTGCCAAGGGGCTCCTTTTTCTTCTTAGCCCAATCTGTGGGTGTCTGGGGAGCTAATATTCAAAAATTCAGTTAAAAAATCCATTTTTTCCTTAACCAACATGCCTGACAATAAAACACAGCTGAACACTGAGTCTGCACGAGAGGCAGAACTTCGATCCCCAAACTAAATCTATCTATAAATAGTTTAAGAATTTATTTAACAAATTAAAGACATTCTTAATGCATAATTTTATCTGATTTCTATTCTTCTCATTTATATTTACGGCTGGTCAGACTCTGCTTTTAAGGTTTTAATGCCTACTTGAAAAGAAACAGCAACCACTCCTCAGATACCACCTGATACACAAATTCTGGAACACTGAACAGGAGGGAAGGAGAAATATAAATTTTTATTAGTTTATTTATTTGGAAGTGAAGTTTACATTATGTTTTTCCTCATTAGCATTTCCAATTAAAGCATTTCATTCCTTCAGTAGCCCAACACTACATTTTACTACTTTAACAAATTCCCATGAAGCAGAAAAATTTTAATTACCTTTTTACTGAATTATGCTTTTTTGGAAATTATTTCTTCAGCTTTAGCAGTTTTAAGTGGGAATAGGAAACAAAACAAAGAATATTTTATGCACAATGACCCTTTGTCTTCTGCTATACTCTAATTTTTAAGCAACTCTTGAAGCCACACACAGAAACCCCCAAATCCAAGTGTTTCCTTACATCTAGTTTTTGGCTGGAATTTAGTTCCATAGGGTGCAAAGTTGATGCAGTCCACCATGACTGACACAAGGTGGGTGAGGCCTTCCAGCATGAAAAACATCTGAGGAGGAAACAGAGATCATCAGAAACAGAAATCAACCAGCAGAAACAAAAAACCAACCCTCAGAAACAAAAAACCCACCCTCAGCAGAGCTCAAAAGAGAAAAACTACAGAAAAAACCACATTGGATGTTCAGGACAGCAAAGAAATAATTTTTAATTAAAGGTGGATGAAATTGTTCTGCATGATCAGGTCAGACTGATAAAATTCCATTTTCAGTACACACATTTAAACTGCTGAGGATGAGCTTCCCATTCTAATAAATAAGATATAAATACAGTGTCTAAAGCAGCAAACAGTGACAGGCAGCTGGGAGGTCAGATTTAAGATACATCAATTAAATTAAGGTTCAAGGGTCACTGTGTGCTCAAAGACAAAGTCTGGTTGCCAGAAAAGCCTTTACAGGCACAACAATTAAGTTGCCATTACAGTCAAAGCACAATTAATTTTTAGTGCATGAAGATGATCAAAATTAATTTTTTTCTCCCTCAATCCATCCAAATCCTCCTAAATAAGGCCAAACTTGCTTTATAAGGAACACTGATACTGTGACCTAAAAAGAAGTTTCAATATAACTTCACACTGAACTCTTAAACTGTTCAAGTTTTGCCTGTTTAGTAATTACTGATTTTTGAAAGTGATGTTTATCAGCAGCAGTATCCAAGGTAAGTTATAATGATGCAATCCTCTAATTCCAGGTTTTCAAATCTCTTTTTTTTCTCTTGTTTCTTTCACAGTGTTTTTTCATGAATGAACTTTAAGCATGAAGGATTTTATATCCCAAAGTTAATGTTAAACCCCTTCCCCTTGTGGTGTAGGTCTGGGAACAGGCAATTCCAGTAACAAGAGGCTGATTCTTTCAAAATCCCTCTCTTGTATACAGCTTTAGAAGTAAAATCCTTGAATTTCAGTGTACAAGGCTGATGGTTCCATGTTTCTCCTCCTTCCTAATTGCAGTGCCTGGGTTTGTGGTATTTGTTAATCCCACCTATAAACACATTTCACCTGCACAAATCCCATTTACCACCATGATGACACTCATTAATCACTATTATTAATTAGTCAGAAGACAAATCTAAAGTCTGCTTAACTATTTGAATATTTAAAGCTTTATAATTAATTTTACTCCCTTCTTTCATTTCTCTACCACCTCCTGTCAGCAAAAAGAATTCTTAAAGCTTAAAGTCTCACCCAAACCACCCCACGCTACAGAAATCACTCCGTTAGAATTTACAACACGTTCTTATATATCATTTAGAAGAGATCTGCTAAATTGTATGTTTTATACTCACTACTGGAGTTTCACCTTCTAGCCCAGATATTATTTTGGCACAAATTTCTTCACAGCACAGGTTTTCTTCTGCTGTTGCAACTAGAGCAGCACAGCGAGCAAAAGCTCGGTACAGGTCTGACCACGTGCGCAACAAGGATTTCAAAGTTGGCTGTCACAGAGAAAGAGAGAAAAAGCTCATAGATATCAATATCTGTGCACAGAGAAAAGTTGATTTATTTTTTCTTCTTCTGTCAAAAGCCAGGTCGTTCTTTAGGGTTTTAAGTTGGAGGTTTAGGGTTTTAAATCTGTGGTGCAGTGTACGTACGCCATGGTAGCGAAGTCAGCTCTGAGAGTTCAGAGATTTTATAAATCCCACCTTGTTCTTAATTAATTTTATGCATTTGGTGGGATTAATTTTATATAAATTAATTTTATGCATTACCTGTGGGAATCCCTGAGCAGGGAAGATGTGGGATACTGGCAGCAACAAAGCACTGTACACAGCACTGAAGTTGTGCTCCAAGGCATCCCCCTGGTTCACCTCGTTAGTCTGCAACAAGAAGAGTTTTCTGATTAATGAAGCTGCAAAATTGGGATGACGAATAAGGCTGCTCCTGATTCACTGTAATAAGCACAGCTTGAAATCAGATATTCTGTTCAAGAGTTCAAGAGGATCCTGCTACCAAAGGATAAAAAGCTCTGTTTCTAAATGCCAAAGTAACTTCATTCCAAGAATAAAACCCATCTGTTAGGAAAGGCCTCAGGTACTCCCACTTCCTTCAGCTGCAGTGATGACAACACTTAAGAGAATCATGGAATGGCTTGGGCTGGAAGGGATCTTAAAGCCCATCCCATTCCAACCCCTGCCCATCTCATTCCACACCTTCCACTACCCCAGGGTGCTCCAAGCCCCAATGTCCAACCCGGCCTTGGACACTTCCAGGGATCCAGGGGCAGCCCCAGCTGCTCTGGGAATTCCAGCCCAGCCCCTCCCCACCCTCCCAGGCAGGAATTCCTTCCCAATATCCCATCCAGCCCTGCCCTCTGGCAGTGGGAAGCCATTCCCTGTGTCTGTCACTACATGACACTGTAGCCACAGCACCTAAAACGTTCTTCATAAATTCTATGAATTTTAGGTCTAATGACTAATGAGGATTAATTAGTTCAGCAACTCCTACATCACAGCCAACGTATTTCTAGTAAATAAGCTGCAAAACCTCTTAAATATTACAGTTTATATGGTTCTCATTACACTAAAGACATCTAACATGAGTAAAACTCTGGTCTAATTACATCCTGAACACCCCAATCTGGGATTTATTTTATTTTCACACCAAGCAAACAAACCCATGGTATTTGAAAGTTAACAGTTTCTGGAGGGAAGCTTTCCATGTTTTTTTAACAGCAGGATTATGCCAAGCTATCTGATTTCACTATCACTTCAAGACACATAATTCCTAAAAAACCATTAAGATAAATGCTCAGCACAAAGTTCTCCTGTGGGCTTCTGGGGTGGGGAAGAGAACCAAAAGCCACTGATTAATTAATTACCTGATTAATCCACTCAGTCAGAGGATTAACAACAATACTCCACATTCTCCAGAGGTGCTCCTTGTTCCCCACCTGCTTTCCACTCTGGTCAATGACACAGATCACAGACTCACTGAAAGCCAGGGCCGAGGTGGGCCCAGACAGGACATAACCCACCAGAGTTTCCAGAATCACAAAGAATCTGGGGAAGGAAATTCCACAGGTAAGAGATTTTTTTTTCCCCCCAGCTGAAATCAGAGGAAAAAACAACTTGCGTGGTATTTTCTAAGGGAGGCTTAATATCCACAAGGCTCCACGTACCTCTCATCTGTCACACAGCATTCCAAGAGGTTATTATGGAAAGGCAGCTGGATTAAGAACAAAGCTGGAGTTCCCTTGGAAGAGAAATTTAAAAGGTTCAAACAGCACTGATCACATGAAATAGGTGCCTCACTTACACAAGTAAGTATAAACGCTATTTAACTCTGAGTCAGAAATTCACAATTATTAGAAGTTGTCAAAAATTATCAATTCAAAACCAAAATGAGAGGGGAAAGCTGGAAACCTGAAGCTGCTGCCAGATCCTGGGATTTGCTGATTTCCAGGCTGCAGCAAGAGATCTTTTGGATGACTTCTGCTCAAATCTACCACAAATATTTCATGTTTGCTAGTGTTAAGAGTATTTAACAAAATGTATTTATTATCTGCCAATTAAAACTTCCAACTAGGAGCACACTCCTTCCTACTCAGTCTGCTCCTCTCCAAACAAACATTCCCCCAAATTCAGCATCATTTCAGCCTTTTTTCCACAGGGTTATTTTTGTGATTATTTTCTAAATATTTTATTATCTGTTCCTCCCCTCTGATGCAGCACAGGGAACACAGCACATGATATTCACAAATGAGTATCAGCCCTTTTTCTGCAGCAATTTCAGGGTTCAGTTCATTAATTAGAGACAGTTAAATTACTCCTCAGAAGTGAGGCCTGGAAACAAAGTCTGCATTCTGGAACATGAAATAATTTCACTTCCTAATACATTTTTTAGCATAAATAAAGTCCCAGAATTAATTCAGACTTACATTTAAAAGATCCATATCAGCAACCTGATAAGCCGGTGATCCCAATACTTTTGGAGGCAACTCCTTGACAGTGATGTCAATGAGGGACTAAGTAGGGGAAAAGAAAAAAAAAAATACATGTAAATACATTTTTTCTGAGGGTTTAAATATTTTAAGCAACACCACAAATAAAAGCAAAATTCAAACAATTCCCTTCAGTAAAAACAAATAAAAATTCTATCAAGAAGGTCTCCAAACTGTTTTTTGAAGCGTAAGAGAAGCATGTACCCAATTCTGCTGCTAAATCTGAAAATGTTTTTAAGGAAAAACTTACCAGTATTTTCTGCACAGGAAGAGAATTTGATCTCACAGTGTTTTTTAAGGCCTGGAGTAACATGGTCAGTATTTCTGAGCCTTGCTTTTCTTTCTTGTTTCCTGGAATAAAGAACATTTCCAGTCAGAGCAGAACAAAGCAATGGCCACTGAGCATCATTAGAACTTCTAGTGCAAGAGCAAAAAAATTCTGGGTATATTTGTAAACATTTACCAAATACTTCAGAGATTCAGGTGCCAATTCTGCTCATAACATAACTGAAATTCCGAAGTTTAAATAAAAACCTCCAAGTTTAATTAGTAAATGGAAACACCTTTGTTTCATTAAGGACTTAAATTTTGATACACTTCAAGTTGTGGAATTTTGTATTCATCCCAAGAACACCTCTTCATTTGCAGTTAGATTTTCAATACAGAAGTTTTCATTATTAAGAATATTCTGGACTCTCAAAGCCTTTTGGATAAAGGACATTTTTTAAATAGGAAACAACTTTTACACATCTGCAGACAGTACAGTTTACTAAGAAGAAAAATGAAGGATGCAGAAAAAAAGGCGCCAGAGTCAAAAACTTTGAGTAATCCACTAAATGTTTCCATTCCTCAATACTAAAGACCTGAGGTGGGGTTGTTTTCCTTTTGAAATTGCTTTAAAATAAAACAAAATTATTGATTCAGACTAAATCCAAGCAATGAAGCATCAACAATTTATGGTCCAGTTAAAAAAAAAAACCAAAACACCTCTGACTGGTGAGCAATGACAAATTAAAGAAAATGCCACTTTTTACCTGCTTCAATTGCTGTTTTTACATATCCATTTATGTCCTTCCAGATAACATTCAGCAAACAATCTGCAAGGTAACAATGGATTTATTCAGTTTGCAATAAAAACATTCCACAAAATTGCAGCTAAAACCCAAACTGTTAAAGGACAGATTGTGATTTAGGCCAAACTCAAGTTTGCAATGCAAGTCAGACCAGTTCTACTTCATGTAACATCAGGACATTACACAAAGTGCTGATTTCTCACGTTTCCCTTGCCCCCTTGATTTCCCAGGAAATATTTCAATTGCATCACTGAGTTCTTACCAGGAACTTCTTTTCCAACTGCAATAAAGCCATCCTGAACAGCATTTATCAGAGTGCTGGCATGCTTACAAAAAAAAGAAGGGCTACTGATCAGTGGGTACTGGAGAGGCTCTACAAGAACAAAAAAACATATTCCATAAACTTGTTACTTTGCTGTTTACTGGGAAAATAAGCCTAAAAAATAATCAAGTGTATGTGTACTTACAGCATTTAACATGAAAACAACTTATCTTAAAGAGGATTTATTAAACCATCTTTAATTTTTATTAAACAGTTTTAAATGTTTAAATCATTTCAATAGACAAAATGGGAGATAATGCAAATATTTTTTAATATAAATAAATAAATAAATAAATAAACCTCATATACCTAAACTAAGAACCAGTTTGTTTTGCTTAGCAAAATCCACAACTTGTGGTCCCATGAGGAAGTGGAGCAGCATTTCAATTCCCAGGAGCTGGATGGAAGGGAACAGCACCACTCCTGCTGTGCTGGTGTTCAGGGCCATCCTGGGCGTGCCTGGGCTCACAAACGGGAAAGGACCTGAGGGAGGGACAAAAGTCACAGTTCCTCACAATTCCAGAGAAAGGGAACATCCACCAGCCCCAAATCTCCCAGGAAAAGGACAAGTCATTGAGCAGTGCTGCGTGAAAGGCACCTCTGGCAGCCAGGTATCTCAGATAAGTGGAGTTTGCCATCACAGCCACACCCAGGTGTTTTCAAAGTATAAATTATCTGCCCAAAACTGCAAACTCTGGGAGACCAAACTTTATGTTGGCCACACAGATCTCCATGGAAGCTGTGGTTACGTGGTCACTGAACTCTTGTTGTGTGACTCTGCTGCTACAGAACAGTTTCCACTGGAAATTGTCACCTGGAGCACAAATTGAAGAGGCCTTGGCAAAACATTTTGACCAATTCAGTTGTGATCTCACAGGACAAAGATGAACCTTTTAAAGAAGGGAACACAGGAAACTCCCCACATCTAGGACATCACTGAGGCTCCTAATTACTAGGAGTAACTACTAGGAGGTAGTCTAGAGTGGCACAAGTCATGGATGCCAAGCTTGCAGAAAGGGAAGAAAAAGCAGGAGTCCCTCATTGGCTATTTAGAAATAAAGCTCAAATAGATGTGGTTTCACGTGTATTTAAAGTATTAAAATTACTGATGGATCATCATCACTGGGTAGGTTTAGATGGGGTATTGGGAAGGAATTCCTGGCTGTCAAGGTGGGAAGGCCCCGGCACAGGTTCCCCATCCCTGGCAGTGCCCAAGGCCAGGCTGGACAGGGCTTGGAGCACCCTGGGGTAGTGGGAGGTGTCCCTGCCCAGGGCAGGGGGTGGATTGGGATGAGCTTTAAGCTCCCTTTCACCCCAAACCATTCCAAGATTTTATTCTATTCAGGCGAAACTAAAAATGCTACAGAAATAAAAGGACATATATAAAAATAGCACATATATGAAAAAATAAATTTCAACCCAAAGTTCCTTTGCAACAGAGAACACAATTCAGGACATTAAAACTGGTCCTCACACTGTGATTGGCACAACTTTTTAAACTTTAAATACTGACTGGAACAGCCTCGTTTTACCCAGTATAAATCAGTACCTCTGAGCCCTGCAGCAACCATGCAGGAAAAGCACTGTTCTCAAGAATGGTAATTATAAATGAAAAAGCATGAACACCATAAACAGAACAGACAAGTCTCTGCATCTGAAATGCAGCTGGAAATGCCAACAGGTTGATGTTTCAATACCTGATTTCTGCCCAGGGGTTGCTGAGCCCAAGCTGGGGTTGCTTGGCAGGCGTGAGGGCGTTCCTGGGAATGCAGCAGCAGGATCCACACTCAGGGTGCTTTGGATTAATGGGATACAAACCTGCAGAGAGATCCCAGCTCAGGGCAAACAGCTACAACACATGCAAGCCATAAACCAAACATTTCAAATATCACAGACTGGGCTGTTCACAAATCAAGAGTTTCTGGGTATTTAGAATGAATTAGAAATGTCTAATTAAACAAAAACTCCTGTGAGATGCAGTACAGTTGGATCATCCTAAGAAAATACTTTTCCCTCCCTTTACTCCTATCTTGAAGATTAATTTAATGAAATCCAGGTGTTGGATAGAAACATGTCCATTCCACTTACAATGTGACTAGAAATGAAACACCTGGGTCATTTTTCTTTCTATCTTCCTCAGCATTTATGGTCTTTTCCTCAGTTTTCCTACGGCAGCCTCTTCCAAGCACACCCTTTCTTGGTGAAAGGACAAACCAGCCCTTATTTAACACGTTGATAATCCCTGATGGCACTCAGGGGAGATTTTCAGAGATGCTCACAGGACATTCCCACAGGCTCTCCAATATTTTGGGAATGCAAATCCCAAATATTCCTTCTGCACAATCTGTAAGTCACATGAGTGAAAACTGGTTCCCTGAGGCAGTTTGTATTTCAGTAACAAACCAGACGAGGATGAAGCAGGGACTGAGCTGCACCCCCCACCCAGGCTGAGGGATCAGGGCTGCTCTCAGCTGTTACCTGTTCAAAGTTTGAAGGCAGATGAGGTCCCAGTCTCATCAGTAAATACCACCACACCTCCAGTTTGGTCAGTGCCAGAGCCTCTGTCCTCACATGGATGGAGCTCAGGGGCTGCATCAGCAGTTTCAGCCTTTTAGCACTGCACAGGATGTCTGGGAGACCAAAGAGGTGCATTTTAAGCAATATAAATAATTAAATCACAGGACAGCAACATTTGATTAAACCATTATGCTTTTTTCTAATATATTTTAGCTTCCAATTCAATTACTGGCAATCTGCAAAACTCAAACACAGCAGCCTTTCAGACTGTCTTACTGCTCTAATTATTATCTAGAATAACTCTGGAAAAATCAAGTCTTTCAATACCAAGACTCAAATGAAATTTTCTGAACTCCAACCTGAGCCTGCTTGAGCAGGGAGGTCAGGCCAGGTGACCCAACCTGACCCATTTTGGGATTCTGTGATGAACAGGAAGAAATTCCCTCCTGCTTGCTCTGTTAGCTCCCATCTGCCCCAGGAAAAGGAAAACCAAACAGTTTTCCTTTCAGAACACCGAGCAGCACAACCAAGGTAAAAAATATTGCTCTGACACAAGCTAGATGTAAAACTTGTCCAGATCTAGGTTAGACCTTTAAAACAACTTTTTTTAACACTTCTGGAATCCTGAAGCATTGCCCTTGTCCAGTTAACCCACACCATCCGAAATAAAATATACAGAATGTTTTATTCTCCATTTCATTGCTGTTTGGATCAATTAAAGCATTACAAAACACGATTTACTAATTTTATTCTATTTCTACCAGCCTCAGCAGAACAATTAGGATAGAACAAATGATCCAACTATCACCTTGCCTTAAAAAGAAAACAAAACAAGGAAAAAAAAACAACGAAGAAAGCCAAACCTTGAATTTTATCTGTTTCTACACACCATGTGTATGTACACACCAACATTATGTGCACACCCAGTGGTATCTACCAGAGCACTGACCACTAACTGAGTATTTTTTTCCAGTTATGTATTAAACCAGGCAAAACAATTCAGGTTAATTTTTATTTCTTTTTTAAATCTACCTGGATTTAGAGCAAAATTATCAATGAGGCTCTTCCATGCAATGAAGGCAATTTTCTTCACCACTGGGGAGCCACTGCGGAATCCCAGCTCCTCCAGCTGCAGCAGGGAGTTGATGAAGCTGCCACTGCGATGCAGAGTCTGAGGAGGAAGAAATTGAGAATTAAGAGATTTCTGCTGGTAAAAAACTCCTTTTCTACAGATTCTTGGCTGCCTTTCTGCTTACCTTTCCAAGCAATCTCACAAACAGGGGCCACAGTTTTAACACAAAGGTCTCGTTTTTTGTAGAAAACAATTTCTGAAGTTCGGAAATTAATTTCTGCAGACAGAAAGAAACAGAATTTCTACAAGAAATATATTTAAAATATTCTAAAAACTACACACTCATACCAATGTCTAGGGACACAACCAACCTGTTTCTACATCAGAAGGATTTCACTCTGTACCACAGAGCATTTGCTACCACCTGATTCTCTTTTCAGTTGAAATTTATGGTTGTTATTCTGATGGTAGCAACCAACAAATCAAAATCCATTTCCTAAAATGTTTGCATTTCCTCCAACTCTAAAATCAAAACACACTCTGACCCCAAACACCACCTTGCTTGTTTGGGTTTTCTGGTTTTTCAGCAGGGAAAAAGGCAAAATAAAGAAGCCAAGCAAGTCCATAGTCCTGGAAGTGCAGGGGAACATGAAAAGCTTCACCAACACCACCAAGGGGCTGCTGCTGAACAGGATGGGGAATCTGAATGGACATGGACAATGCTGAGTATCCTTTGCTTTCTTGCCTCCATCTCCACTCTCAGGCCTCCCAATTCTGTCTCCTACCCAGGCACCACCGTTTTGCAGTGGTCCTGTACTTAACACTGCTATTAAAGGAATTTTTCCATTAAAACCTCTGCCATCAAGAAGCTGCTGGCAATGCACAGGAACTCAAATCAATGCCCCCCACCCACCCAACCCCCCCAGCTCCTCCTGCTGCTGCCTCTGGCCCAAAGGCCCAGCATTGCCACTCACTGTGGTCATCAGGTGCTCGGTGACAGCTGCCACCTCCTGCTGCTTCTGCAGGAGCAGTGGCATTCCCATCTCCAGGGCAGTGGCACCTCTTAACTGCACTTTGTGAGCTGAGTGGACAACCAGGGGGATGATCAGCTTTGCCCACCTCACAGCCTCTTCTCCCATCTGGGCTGGAGTTTGCTCCATTAAGCTGGATCCAAAAAAAACCAACAAACCCCAAAAATAGGGATTACAGATCAGCAAGACTGCTCAGGCACTCAAATTATCTTTCTATCATTAATAAATCCTCTAATTCAATTCCAAACTTTTAAATCAACTGTATTTTGACATTTTATTAAAAACTGCAAAGCTCAGGTGTTATTTCAGATAAACCTCTCCAAAAGAACAATAAACTGACTTTAGAGCTGTCCTTTCTGTTTCATCACAACAATTTGGGCAACAGCTCCCCCACAGCTGGGAACAACTCCCACCTGTTTTGGGAACATCTCAAGCCAGGTTTGCACAGACTCCATGAACACTGGCCTCGTCAGAGCTCTGATTTTGTCCTCCTATTCCTGAGCTGTTGGAGCACACCATGACAAACAATTCCGGATTTTTTTACCATCCCACACACACCAAAAAACCTGGCAGAAATGGGAATACCTGGCATATATTCAAACCAGCCTGTATCTAGAAATCCTGGAACTTTGTCAAGTGTCCCCTTTGACCCAGCAAAGTCACAGCCCCATCCCTACAGTTTATGGAGAATTTGCTGTACACTAAGGAAAATTGCTGCCTTTCAAGTCATTTTATTAAAGCCAGTGCACTTTTTAAAAGCACTCTTTAAAAGAACTATTTCACTTTCACGTAGATTTGCAGGTCAAACCAGATGCCAGAAGTTGAGGAGCATACTTAAACAAGAGTAAAGCTACAAGCTCAACATATTTACAAAGATAAAATTTGAATATTCTAGTTCTGCTGACCAAAACAATGTGCTCACAGTGACAGTCCTAAAAAGTCACCTTTGGAGTTAGACAGGAATCGCAACAGTGCTATGGGAAACATTGCACTAAAATGTGTTGCCAAGGGGATATTTTTAAATAAACCCCCAAATATTGGCAGAGAATTTCTCAACCAGGCAGGTTCTGGAAACAAAATGAACACGACTTGGGAAGCACAGGTGAGACTTGGGAAATAATTCCTAAAAAGCCATTAAAAATGAAAGCAAGGCTTTCCTCTGAATATTGTCTGATTTCTGCATCAGAATGGTTATGTCATTATTAAGGTGATCTTTTGCGGTTATAATGCACAAGTGGTGCACAGTGCAGCTGCTCCCACGCACTGCCCAGCAGTTCCCCAGTTCCCATCTGGGCACGATGCCATATTCCATGGAATATCCCCTGCTCACTTGGGATCAGCTGTCCCAGCTGTGTCCCCTCCCAGCTCCTGTGTCCCCACTGGTGGGGTGAGAAGCTGCCAAGACCTTGACTTAAAGCAAACACTGCTCAGCAGTAACTAAAACACAAACTAATGTTGTGTGATCAACATTATTCCCATCCCAAACCCAAACCACAGCACTCAGCAATCACCTCTAGCCCAGTCAAAACCAGGACAACACTGGAGGAAAACAATCTTTAACATATTAAACAACTCAAGGAGCATTAAAATTTTTTTTCTTTAGCATATTTAGTGCCACTAAGGTTTTGTATGAAGAGTTTCCCCCTCAAATTAAGGATGACAAGTGAATACTGCAGAGCACTCACCGTATAATAACATTAAGTGCTTCATATTCAACCACAACAGACTGAACTTCTCCTTTAGTCAGGATTGTTTCCAGGGTCGAGAGGATACTGGACACCTGAGGAAACAAAAGAAGAGCAGAGTGAGCACCTAGATACAAATAATTCCATGAGGAGCTGCAATTAGGGCATTTCATTTTTCATTGTGTTTGGATTATGCCAGGTCTCGTTTTAAACTGCAATATTCATAACCTTTCTCCCCTGTGCTGTTTCACTGCTTTCTAATACAACTGCTCACACTGCAGCTTTCTCCCTCAAGGAAAGCAACAATTACTGGCTCAGGTTTTCCAAGAATTCATACTTGGCTGTCAGATTTGATGGGAAATAGCCTTCAGATTCAAAAGCTACTGAGTGGAGAGTGACCAAGGATTTGCCTTGGCCACCAAAAAAAAAAAGAGAAGAAACTCACCTCTTTTTAAACAATTTCTTAAGCCTCCTCTCTGTGAGAAATGAGGCGCCAGAAAATGAAAAATGAAGAAACTCACCTCCTTTTTCACAATTTCTGGAGGAAATGCCTGCTTAGAGATGACCCAAAGTGCCCGAGTGCGAGTGTTTTTGTCTGAGGATTTCACAGCAACGCTGTTCACTGCTGACAGCAGGTCCTGGATTTCAGTGGCTGAAAGCAGAACACACAAACCCTCAAATCCTGTTCATTACAGGCCAGGTCATTCTGCTCACTTAACATTGCCCAGGGTCCATTGTCTTCAACATTACTTTGGAGCACTTTCTCTCCCAATTAAGTAGCCAAAAAGCTGAAAATATATTAATATATAAATACTAGTACTGTTGTACATCTGGATTACCTTTATAAGAATCCCTAAAATTAGAAGACAACTTTAGTTAAATACACCAGAACTACAGAATAAGTATTTAATTCTTGAAAACTTCTTGGATTTTAAGTGAATTTAGCAGCACTTTGGTCAATCTCACTGCTACATTGACATAAATTCACACTAGGGACTACAAGAGGTTTTATTATTAAAGGTGGTAAAATTGTAGCTTATTACATAAAAATTAACGAGGTTAATATAGAACTTACATCCAGCTAGGAACACAGATGGAGAAATCATGAGTTCCTTTAAAATTCAAGGCTAATAAAGTCTGATTTACTACAAATCTGCACTTTGTGGGTGAACGATCTCACAATCAGAGAAATGTAAGGACTCATTCACTCTTCTCCCCAGTCAAATGTACACACAAAGGTACAGGAGCTGCTTGTCCTCCCTCCCTCCCCATTGTTTTCAGGGCTTTGTGGTTCCTGGAGCCTGACATTCTCTAACAAAATTATAATTTATCAACAGATTAAAAAAATGAGTTATGGGAGGAAAAAAAAGACACCACATAGACATTATTAGAGATGCCTCATTCTCACAGGAAATCAGGGTAAATTTTGAATAATAGGAAAGCAGAAGACAGTGAAAAAATTGAGTAGGAGAACCAAAAGAACTAGTTTCAAACAGGAAAAATGCCCTCTCCCCTGTTACCAAAACCCTGTGGTTTTACCTTGAGACAAAGCCTCAAGTTTTTAGCAACAAAACCTTTGTTGAAAGGGATTTAGTACTTTCTAGGAATGCAGGTCATAAGATTTTGGATTACTTCAGATTAATTTGAAATATTTTGGGCTGGACTAGATGACCTTTAATGGTCTCTTCCAACTCAAACCACTCAATGGTTTGATGGAACCACCAGAAATCTCCAAGTAAAAGCTGGAACACATGGAAAAGCACTATTGTGCACCCCCAAACCCTAAAAATAGGCTCTTCACTCTTTTCCCACGTGAACATTTCTTTTTGATCACTAATTCCACACAACTAATTACTGTACTAATTGCTACCAAAGCATTTAATGAAACTAGGAGTTAGTACAACAGAATCAGTGTGAGAGCATGAAAAAGTATCACCAGACTTGTGTACAAGATGTAATTAATGAACTGATCATACTGCTCATATAAAAGACAAAACCTGGTCAAAATTAAAATAAATGCCAAGATAGGCATAAAGAAAGAACTCTGATGTATATATTTATACTCACAGGTTGCTTTGCTTACCAGATAATTCAGCTGTGTTATTTGAATTAAAAGTGCAGAATCCCAAGGCCTGCAATGCTGCATTACTGAGCTCCAAGTTTGGACTAGAAATGTGTGCCTGCAAAAAAAAAAAAAAAAACCAAACCCACAGAATCTCAGGTTAGAAAAGTACCTGAGAAATACTGAGTTTATTGTCTGAACACCAACACTGCTGGGAAGCTGACAAAAGCAAACACTTGGTGAAAAATGCACCCATGTAGGAAATCCTCCCTGAATTCCATACACGGCAAATCAATAAAACACTCTGGGGTGCTGAAAGCATTTTTGCTCTCAGTAATTCAGACATCTTTACTGAAGTAAATCCTAAACATCCCAAGTTCTCCACCTTGGCTATGTATGTTATGTTCTATCACTTGACCCTCCAATTGTTTTTAAACTTCTAAAACAAAAGGGAACAATGGCTAAAAACAATCTTTACATTAATCCTTAAAAAAACCTTGATGCTTACTGCATATTCTGAATTCTGAAGTGTTTCTAAGGCAGCTATCTCTTCTGGCTGGAAGATTAGATTTGACTGTGCAATACTGCCTGAACACACCCAAGACCCTGCATTTTATTTTTTCTTGCAGTAATTCCTCATCACAGGGAAGATCTATTTTGCCAAAAACCCCCTTCCTACTCTATCACTACCCTGCATTCCTATTAAAAATTGGACTCCATGATCTAGGATGTCTTTCCCAACCTTAATGAATCTGTGACTCTACAAATGAATTCAAATCTGTTTTTCAATGCCCACTGACCTTGTCCACCAAAATACATCTTTGTTCATTGAAGTGTAGAGAACTGAGTGGAAAAACCATACCTTAAACACCTTGCAGAGTTGAGGGAAGTGTTTCCTGACATCTGCGGCGAATGCTTTGCCTCCTTCACCAGTCAAGCGACTGTAAGGAGAGGAAGGGAAAACAAACAATATTTACAGGTTAAACACTTTGTAACTGACTTAACATTCAATTTCTCACACACAGCGGTGAGCTTTCTTGAAAGAAATTGACACAACACTGAAGGAGCTAAAGAGCAAAAATGCCACCACATGGTCTGACCCAGCAGCAAAATCCTGTGTTAGAGCACAAAGTGAGCAATGACTCGTTTTCTGCTTACAGAACATCTACACAAACATTAAGGGCTTTCACTTTTTGGTCAGCTTCTAGAAAACATTAACAACTAACAGGCAAGCTTTAAATGACTGCTGAAAATCGGATAAACAGAAACACAGGAGCTGAAAAAGCACATTCCTTATAAGCAGTTCCAGAATGCAGGCTCCCCACTGCAGGAAAATCCTTGTTTGACAACCAGCAAGGATGACTTTGCACATATGTGAGGAACATCCCTGCAGGAGAGCCGTAATTACCCCATAAAACGTAAATTATCAGTTTCTTACAGCAAAACCCAAACCGTGCTAACTTCAGTCATCCAGGACAACCTGAGAAACCTGTTGCTGCTTAATACTTACATCAGGACTTTTTTTGCTGTCAGTTATTTCTAGAAACCTGTAAAATCTGGTATCTGAGTAGCTACAGCTTTAAAAGCCACTGCAGAACTAAGGGCAGGACCTCAAGGGAGACACGGAAAGCAAGAGATCGTGCCTTTGCACATGATAAAATCGGAACGATGCACGTACAGGCACAACCTCATGGGCAAGAAGCACCTTCCAGAAAGAAATGCAATTAAAACAAGGCACGATCGCTCCGAAACCCGAGAAACACAACTAAAAACTTCACTCTTCCAAACATAAAGCTGCAACGCAGTTCCTATAACAACTAAAGAAAGTTATTAGTTCCCAACATTCCTTCAGCCACCTCTGATGATTCCCCAAGAAATCCAGGAGGGGAGAAAGGCTCTGGGATGCGCAGACCCTACAGCGATGCACTCCTTCCTCCCTCCTCTTCCTCTCCTTCCCTCACACCTCCCTCCCTTCCCTCTTCCTTCCTCCTCTCCCTCCCCCCAGACCCG
>NW_008238361.1:1574014-1579429 GCF_000691975.1 Corvus brachyrhynchos
AATAGCGGGGAAAGAGACCCCCGGGATCATCCATCTCCGGCTCCTGGTCCTGCACAGACAACAGTGTCACCCTGTGCGTCCCTCAGAGCGTTGTCCGAACGCTCCTGGAGCTCTGGCAGCCTTGGAGCCGTGGCCGTTCCATGGTGAGCCTAGTCAGTGCCAGACCACCCTCTGCTGGAAGAAACTTTCCCTAATTTCCAACTAAACGTGCTCTGACACAGCTGCAGCCGTTCCCTGGGTCCTGTCCCTGGTCACAGCGAGCAGAGGTGGGAGCTGCCCCTCGGGAGGAAGCTGCAGGTCAGCTCACGTGAGGTCAAATCCCTAATTAATGACTGGGAATTAACCTTAAGCTGCGCTCCAGCTCCACAGGAACGTGCCGGCACAGCCCGGAATTCCCTGAACCCCCGTAGGGGATGTCCCGGCTGGCGCGATGGAGGTGACGGCTGCGGGCTACAGCGGTGAAATAGGAAATTGCGGCCCTGGCAGCGAATCCAAAGTGTGCGGAAAACCCTGGATGTCCGGGATGGAGCCAGGCCGGAGCATCACGTCCATGGCTGAGTCTGTCACCGGCGGGGCTTCCCTGTGCCGCTGGAGGTGCCCAGCGGGCGTGGGTATCCTGGGAAGGCTCTCTTCCCAAAATAGTACCCATGGGGATTCCTGGCAGGTATCCCTGGTTCTCATCCATACCAATCCAAGACCTGTTGCTTCTCAGTTAAAGAAAGAACAACAACAAAAACCAAAAAATCTTCCTCGCCCCGAGGTTATAAATAAAATATTAACATCTCTCCTCGTGCTTTTCCTTATTCTCTTCCCTGTGAACAAGCACTGTTGTTGATCTTGGAAAATGGGAATGCCATTGTACAACAGGCATTGTGGACACAAGGTGGCAGGATTAAAAAGCACATTTTAGATACGGTTACAACCCATAAATGTAGTGAAATGTAATGAAAACTTGTTTCGTGGTGCTCATGTGGAGCATGAATAAAGTGTTGGAAATAACCGGGAGAGGAGCTGCAATGTTTTTTTCTAGTACAGCCAGAAAACAGGATTATATTCCCAGTGAAATTACAATAAAAGCTCAGAAATTAAATAAATTTAAACAATCGAGAACTAGAAGAAATGAAGCAAAGATGGGGCTGGTTAGCTTAAGATCTTTCTTGTGTGAAATGCTTTTTGAGGAGTTCACAAACACTCCAAATGAAATGTGATTCACATGAAAATTCTTAGTGGGCATTAGATTTCAGCAGATCTGAAATCAAGAAAACACTCCGAAACAAACATAAAACTTATTTACTCATTTAAATAACTAAAATGCCTCAAAGTCTGGAACGTTGGCAAGAAACAAAAATAATTCGCTGCAAACTTGGTGTGATTAAAACAGAGGTAGCTTTAATGCTGCTTCAGTTAAAAACATATGGAGAAGGACTTAAGTTCAGCAATTTAAACTAGAACAGTCTTAAACCCGTGTAAACAACGTGCAACACCTCGACAGTGTCTTCTGAACGTGCTGGTGCTCGCTGAGAAGTTTCTCCTGATGCTTCATCTCACCAGTTTTATTCTCATTATGAAGCCATCCGTTTAATTCTTTACTAAGTGGACTCAGAGAAGTGAAAGGACTTCAACAACTCTTCTCCGAATGAGGAAACCCTGACAGAATCCATCGGCCAGTTTCTGATTGATCTGGCAATAAAACTAAAGTGTGGATCCAATTGATCCCATGCTCTTCGTGCTGCTTCCCAGTCTTCACGTGGGTGGCTCCCAGGCCATCCACAAGATGAATTTATGTGTCTTAAAAATCAGCTGACTCTAAAGACCCTTAGAGTTCAAGAAAATCAGTTAATTAAAAAAAAATAATAATAATGTGTAGAGAACAGGAAAAAAGGCAACTGCCTAAAAAATAAATATGTGGAACTCAAGGGAAATAAGGAGAGAAGAGCCTGTTAAGTTTAAAAACAATTGGAACAGTCACACAAAAAGTTTGTTCAAGTGGTGCAAGAAATGAGGAGAAGGAGCAGTTTATATAGAAAAATAATTTTTTTAAGTCTTTGGTAGCAATGAATTCTTCAGATTTTTACAGTACTGGTATTCTAAAAATAGTTTCCTATTATTCATGTAAGCACGTTTTATAATTTATTCCCTAGTGTAGTTTATTAACAAAACTTATTGAAAAGCCGAAGAGAAAAATTCAGAAAGAGATGAAAAAAAAAGTCTCATCTGAAGACACAAATATCTGAATTGGGTTCACTCTAGAACATGTTTCTGTGTCTGGCTACTCTGCTCACATAATACCAAATTTTCCAGATAAGAAGTTTGTTTTTCCTTGGGACGTTGCATTCTTGCCATCCCCTGCCTTGGAAGGCGTGTCCACGGTGGTGTACCTGATCTGGAAGCCACCAGCAGTCACCGAGGCATCCGTCAGGAACTTCAGGGTCATGACATTGCCTGGGTCGAGGGAAGCACAAACAGAGGTTATGGGTGGGGGGGGGCATAAAAACGTGGTATTTCAGGTAGGTTTTTTGGGGTTTAAGGTTTTTTCAGGTATATTTTTTGGCTCTTTCTTGCTGAGCTGCTGAGATCTTTCCAGCAATCCACTGGGTCTCTCTGCTTCTGAGCTGGGAGGATTGTAGATCCATCAGCTCCATGGAAAACCAGGCAGATGTTCTTCAGTTGTCTCAGTTTGGAGAAAGTTCTGCTTTAATGTCCCTTCCAGCCCCTTCCATTGTTCTGTGAATCCATGATTCCATGAATTCAATTCTTCTGTTCTCCTTCTGACAGCAACATGAGTTTCCACACAGATTATCCCTAGACTATCCCAGGGAACACAATCTAATCCCAGGGAACAATGCCCTCTAATTAGGCTGATTTACATTTATTTAGAAGTAATTAATTGCCTGCTTGATTTTCCACAAAGAGTGCAAATAAATTACCTGTGCTAATGATGTCATCTGGCAACTCATCTCCACAAAACCTGGAAAAACATGGAAATGGTGATGATTAAAGGACACAGGAACTCTGGCACAGCCCTGCTCCATGGGGACCTGCACTGCTGGGGCTCAAGGGGATAAACTGGCTTTAGGTCTTCAGTGTTTGGAATTCTATGTTAAAATGATTGCCTAAAGAAATTTTCGTCATCGTCCCATGGTAAGATTTAGGGGAGGAACCAGTTTTCAATATCTGCAGGAAGTAAATGATGCAAAACAAGAAAAAGAGCAATTCCACAAGGGCTGAAGGAAGAGTGACCCAAGGCTAAGAAAGGAAAAACATTGCAAAAAAAAAGTCCATTTAAATTATCTGTAAAAGCAAAACAAACGGACTGTATCCTTGCTTTGCTGCACATGATTCACAGAGAGGATGTGAAAAGTGGCAGCAATTGGGTTTTTATCACTTTTTCTGCTTTAATTTCTGTTCTGGAGAATACAGACACTTCATGCCAAAATATGACTGATAAAAAGTAAGTAAAACTGTAACACTGAAGAAAAGAAAGTGAGAATTAAGCAAAGAAGGAACTAAATCTAATAAGAGAGACAAAATATAACCCTTGTTCTGGAATTGTTAGAAAATAACCGTAGCAGACAATAACTTCAATTAAATATATTTTTGTTAATAGTTTAACACCTCCTTTCAATTAAAGCAAACACAAAATACTGTTTGAGATTGCCTGGGGTTCTTCCTGGAGAAATAAGATAAGCAGATAAATAAAAAGTCTTGCAGTTTTCTTTCATCTAATTTAACAAAGCAGAAAAAGGCAAAGCTCAATTCCCTGAAACTCTGAACAGGTCTGTGTTAATGACATTAAAGCAAATTACCAGGAAAGATAAATCAGGGAATATTGCTACAGGAATTGGGGGCACCTCAGCAGTGTTAATTGGATAAGGTTCTTCTGAGGGGGAAAATCAAGGGAAATAAGGAGAGGAGAGCCTGATAAATTTAAAAATAATTGGGACAGTCACACAAAACATTTGTTCAAATGGTGCAAGAAATGAGGAGAAGGAACAGTTTATATAGAAAAATAATTTTTATAAGTCTTTGGTAGCAATGAATTCTTCAGATTTTTACAGTACTCAAAAAAGAGTTTTCTATTATTCATGTAAGTATATTTTATAATTTATCATTTATAAACAGTGTTCTTCTGAAGGGGGGGGGGATGACAAATTAAACATTCATTTGCATTTTAAAGCTGGCTTGGCTTTACCTGCCCACAAATCCATTGATGTCATCGTAGCTGTCATAGATTTCCAGGAAATCAGCCAGACAGGCAGTGTCATCCTCCACATCAAACTCCAGGAACTGCAGGTGGATCCTCTGGCCGTACTTGACTCGGATGTGCCAGTAGCAAATCTGATCATTTTCATACTCGTTTGGGTAGCCTGGGGACTTGAAAACATGTTTGGAATCCGTGAAGACTCCACCACACTCTTTTCCTTAGAGAGAAATAAAACCAGCAGAGTTTAAGAATTAATTCTGGCTGTGGTTTGAATCTTCAGGCACTTTGACCCGGAGATCTGTAGGAAATAACACAGGAACATCCAGAGTGATAAAGCTTCTCGTGCATTCACTTGGTAAATGGCAGTCATTCCTAGCTTTGGGAAGAAGATATTTTGGAAGCAAGAGGCATGATCCAAAACTCACTGAATTCAGAGGAAAAGCTTTCATTGACTTCAGTGGATTTGGGGCCAAAGCTGTGTGTTTTATGTAAAAGGCACTTGGGATTTCTGGCTCTGCTTTACAGCTGTACTTGCAAGTCACACAGACACTCAGGTTCATCCTTTCTTCTTCAAAAGCCTCTTGTAAGTGTGTCCTCTACAAAAACAGGCTTGTGATCACACACCTGGTGTTGTACTCCTGTTGTTCCTGCTGCTCTTTACTCCCTTTGGGATAAAAACACTTCTGGTTTGATTCAGTGGCCATCTGGACTTTGCCAGCTCCCTGACAGCGGGGCTGACCAAACTGGGGACCTCATCCTGCCTGAATTTAGGATTTGTCGCAGTTCAGAGCTGGGGAGAGGGAGGGGCTGTGTCAGGGCATTGAGGGCACAGGAATTAGGAGCACTAAGACGGATTAAGCCCTGAGTTTGTACATTGTCCATGAGCCCAGAACTTTCCAGCTCAGCTCACACTCCAGTACCTGGAGAGCTGGGTCCAGCTCAGGGGCTGGCACACAAGAAACACGTGGATCAAGTCCAGAGAAGGCCACTAAGTTGGTTGCAGGGCTGGAGCCCCTCTGCTGTGGAGCCAGGCTGGGAGAGCTGGGAATGTTCACCTGGAGAAGAGAAGGCTCCAGGGAGAGCTCAGAGCCCCTTGCAGGGCCTAAAGGGGCTCCAGGAGAGCTGGAGAGGGACTGGGGACAAGGGATGGAGGGACAGGACACAGGGAATGGCTTCCCAGTGCCAGAGGGCAGGGATGGATGGGATATTGG
>NW_008238361.1:1579460-1592406 GCF_000691975.1 Corvus brachyrhynchos
CAGGGTGCGCAGAGCAGCTGTGGCTGCTCCTGGATCCCTGGCAGTGTCCAAGGCCAGGGTGGAATAACCTGGGACAGTGGGAGGTGTCCCTGCCCATGGAAGGGGGTGGCACTGGATGGGCTATAAGGTCCCTCCCAACCCATTCCATGATTGCATCATTCCATGATCACTGCTAGGTGGGATGCACACTTCAAACACCCAAACATTTCCACAAGTTCCACTTGCCATCTTTGGCCTCCTGGAGCAGAGCACAGGCTCAGTTCTGTCAGAGATTTGTCTCTGTTCCCCCAGGCTGCTCATGTGCCACCTGCCAACAGCCCTGCCAGGCTCCACAGAGCACGACTACAAATCCCTGCAGTGCTGGAGACTTGTGTCTGCGCAGTTCTGGCAGCTCTGGTTTCCTTTTGTGCTCTGACCAAACAGTGTTTGGACAGCAGCTCCCCACGGCCCGGAGGAGAGGGCTGACAAAGGACAAAGTCACATGCAGTAATTCCGAGGGCAGGAGCCTCTCTCGCAGCTCTTTGTGTGTGCAACATCTGGGAACGGCCCCCACCCCACAGAGCCATTCGATTCACATAAACAAGCTCCAGCCCTGGGAGCACAAACAAAATGTGCACAGCTGTGCAGACGTCATGGACAGGCTCTGCCAGGCCACTGGGAGCAGCAGCAGAGCCAAGCTAAGCTGTGCTTTCCTTCTTGGTGCCACGTTCTCCATCTCCCCTGCTCAGCGAAGTGACACCAAGCTGAAGTGTGCCAGTGGCCATGTGAGTATTGCAGTCACCTGCAGGGCAGTGTGGAGGGACTGGAGAGGTGTCTCTGCTGAGCTTCTTGTCAGTCATGTTGGAACTCTGATCTGTTCTGGAGATCCACTTTTCCTCATCTAGTTACACACAGAGCACTGCTGGGAGCTGGTGGGAGTTTCAGTCACAGAATCATAGAATCCCAGGATGGTTTGGGTAGGAAGGGACCTTAAATCCCATCCAGCCCCATTCCCTGCCATGGGCAGGGACACCTTCCACTGTCCCAGGGTGCTCCCAGCCCCAATGTCCAGCCTGGCCTTGGGCACTGCCAGGGATCCAGGGGCAGCCACAGCTGCTCTGGGCACCCTGTGCCAGGGCCTGCCCACCCTCTCAGCCAAGAGTTTGTCCCTAGGAAAAGTTCCTAAGAATGCCACTGCCAGACAGGGCTTCATTTTCAGAGTTGCTCTATTTCAGACACAAAAAAGAAGGGTTAACACTAAATTTAGCCTGTTACAGGCAGAACCCCCTCAGATTATGGGCAGAAACTCCTCAGACTATTCAGATAAATTGGAGGCTAAATGCAAAGCCTTGCACAAAAGAGGACAAGCCCAGTGGTTGCTGTTCTCACCATTGGGGTTGTAGCAGTAGGCATCCCACCTCTCGCTCCTGTTGAGGCGAATTCCATAGTCCACAATTCCAGTCTTGCCAAAGCCACAGTTGGCTCCAGCTTTTACAATGGGATAACCAACTCTGCCCTTTGCCATCCAGCCAGCAGCACACACGTGGAAACCTGCAGCAGAGGGAAAATGAGACGTGGATCTGGTCAATCCTAGGCTGCTCTTATTCGACAAAGTCTTACTCAAACTGATGGCTCAATGACCTGGGTGTAATTGGCCTGATAGAAATTGAGCTACACGGGAGAACAGGACGTTGAGAGGATAATTTTAAAAACAGAGGATAAAATTGAATTGTGTTCTCCACAATGTGATTACTGGCTCTTCATCTGAAAGCCAAAATCAAACGCAGATGGACTGCACAGTTCCCCGGGTAGTCAGTTTGAAGTGCTCTACCAGCACTTGTAATCAAATTATCCACTGGATGAGTTTTCCAAGGGTGTTCTTTGTTTCCCTTTTGAGGTCACACAAATTTACTCAATCACACCTCAAGAGTTCTCAGCATTAAGTTCTAAAAATACATAAAATACTACAGGCAAACACTACAGACAGTTAGAATCCCCAAGTATTTGCTTAAAACACTTTCAATTTAAGTTTAAATACCTGAAATGCCTCAAGTATTTCTTGCCAAGCAAAAAGGTCCTGTTAATGCATTTTGTGGCTGAGAACTTAACACCAACAGCCAAAGAATGCAATGTTGTTCACCCTCTGGTAGAGACCCATCCAATGTTTTCATGGAGAGGAACTGGAATGTATTTGTGGCATCCTAGTGCTCTGAGTTCCTCAGAAGAAATAAAAGTACCCTTCTCACATGTGTGCTGGTGCTGGGAGCCAGCTTCTGACTCAACAGCAGAGTGAAAAAATGTCTGGAGTGGAGGATATTTTCCATTGTTTTCCCAGCGCTCTGAATGAATGAAGAACTTATTAGGAATCAACTGGAAATACCACGGACCCCTCACTCAGCTCCACTTTTCACTCCAAGCACAGAACTCATTCCCTTGCAGAGAAAATATCTTGATGAAAACAAAAGATGTTGAGTGGTGGAGCGAGTCCAGAGGAGGCCAGGGAGATGCTCCAAGGGCTGGAGCCCCTCTGGAGCCAGGCTGGGAGAGCTGGGAATGTTCACCTGGAGAAGGGAAGGACACAGGGAGAGCTCAGAGCCCCTGGCAGGGCCTAAAGGGGCTCCAGGAGAGCTGGAGAGGGACTGGGGACAAGGGACGGAGGGACAGGACACAGGGAATGGCTTCCCAGTGCCAGAGGGCAGGGATGGATGGGATATTGGGAATTGGGAGTTCCTGGCTGGGAGGGTGGGGAGGCCCTGGCACTCATCAGGCTCCGTTACCAGGTAGGCGGCTTGGGCAAAAATCCATGGAGTTTACACATCTCTCACAACAGACATGACAACACACCACTGGCCCCCCTCTGCAGGAGCCCCGTGAGCCCCCAAAGTGCCACGACTTTTTCCAGACCTATTTTCCGAGCGGCCTCCAGCTGTTGGTACGTGGCCAGGTGTCCTCCCTCGTACTCGCACACGGCCTTGGCCTCGGCGTAGGTGAGGCGGTACTTGCCGGCGCGCGCCTCCCGGTGATACACGCCGGCTGCTCGCTCTGTGGGCACAAACCGGGACAGGCTCTGCAGCTCAGCTCTCCCCAGCCCCAGCTGCTTCCCCCAGCCCTGCACCTCGGGCTGCTCCTCTTCCAGGTGAAGAGGAAACGTTCACCTGTGCCACGCGGGAAGCGTCAGGAAAACTCATCCCTCCCCACCCAAAGGGATGTGTGTAACCCAAAGGGATGTGTGTGTGACCCAAAGGGATGTGTGTGACCCAAAGGGATGTGTGTGACCCAAAGGGATGTGTGTGTAACCCAAAGGGATGTGTGTGACCCAAAGGGATGTGTGTGACCCAAAGGGATGTGTGTGACCCAAAGGGATGTGTGTGACCCAAAGGGATGTGTGTGACCCAAAGGGATGTGTGTGACCCAAAGGGGTGTGTGTGTAACCCAAAGGGATGTGTGTAACCCAAAGGGATGTGTGTGACCCAAAGGGATGTGTGTGACCCAAAGGGATGTGTGTGACCCAAAGGGTTGTGTGTGACCCAAAGGGATGTGTTTTCATCCCAAAGGGTTGTGTGTGACCCAAAGGGGGTGTGTGCATACAACCCCATGGTAGGATTTGGTGTGGGACAAGTTTCGAACAGAGCGAGGCGGTGCCTGGAGAGTTTGTGAACAACAGAAAGTCAACAAATGCTGGGAAGGCCTCCCCTGGGATGACTCCGAGGGCAGTAGTTATGGGAACAGTCTGGAGTCAGCATCCCGAGCTCTGTGTATCCTGTCTGACTCGGGGGAAGCTCCTTCTGGATCCCTACCACAGCATCCTTTTGGCTGTAACTCCAAGAGGCTTTGGAAGATGAATCAGAGCTTTGTTTTGAATCTCCAGAGAAGTGAAATCACAGCTACTTGGATAGAGGAGAGGCAGAAATTAAAGGGGGGAAAAATGTGAAATAAAAATATCTGAGCGTGTGTCACAAAGGGCAGGACCAGAACAATTGCTGGCTGACATTTCTGCTGCACGGAAAATTAAAGCACTTTCTTCATTATTTTTTTTTTACTTTGCCGTGGCAAGTCCGAGATAAAACAGCTTTCCAAGGAAACCTAGAAACTGCCAGTGCTGCTACAAGTTTTACAATCTTTGCCTGTTGCACTTGTCTGATGCCATATGTATGGAAATCTGTCTCAGCAGCAATCTGCATATCTAATCTGAACGGGCTTTTTGTTTAGGTCTCACTTATATTTAGCATAATCTGAGAGGAATGGCTGCTTGCAGCTCTCCCCAGCCAACGGGACCGAGAAAAGATGGAAAGCAGGGAGCGTTTTTACAGAAGTTATTTGTAGCATAAAAATAAAGAATGTATTTTCTAGGGACATGCTTGGAGTCCATGCTTTTGGCTGGTTAGGGGAGTTTTTAAGAAAGCCATGGTCAGCGCTGGATTGTGGTTAGGAATGGTGAGAGCCCTTAATAAACACAGGATGATGTTTGCCAGGGTGGTTTCTGGACCTGCAGTCACTGGCCTTGTGTCCAGAGAAATAAATTATAATGCTGACAACAGTCTCAGGAGAGTGAGAGCCTCCATCACAACATCACTGGGAATATCACTGCCATGGGCACGGGATAACAGAGCCTCCATAGAAAACTCTTCCTGAAGGAGCCAGTTCCATTAGCCATAACAAGCCACAGCTGGGGGGCAATGGCATGTTCTGGTACAAAAACTCTAATGAAGAATTTATTCATAGGAGGTATTACTTTTCGGTCACTCAGTAGTCTGTCATGTGTAAGCTCATGAGAAATCAGGATAAATCAGCTCCCTGTGTGTGCAGAATTGGGAATGTTGTGTTGGATTGGGAATGCAGGGCTGGTAAAGCTGGATCCCTCAGTGAGCAGCGCAGGGCTGGGCCTGGCTGCAAGCCCAGGGGACAGCCTGGAATCCACATTATTGATCCCTGCAGAGCACAGGGAAGGGAACTGGAAGGTGATTGGAAAACACCCATACACCGATTGTATTCCTTGAGCTCTCAGAGCTGCCACTCAAATCTCACCATTTTTAGTTGGCTTTTTCACCTGGCATATTGTTTTCAAATCTTATCCCTCTAAAGATATCTCCCTCTACTTACTGCTGAAATATCACTATGGACAGGCACCAGATTTTCCAGAATATTGCTGGAAAGATCAGCTCTTCAAAGAGTCTGCAAGGCTGAAATCAGCAGCAGCACCACCCTGCAAGGAGCAACCAGCTTTCATCTCTTATTCCTCTGCAACATGAAAAAGTAGCCTTTGGAAAAACAGACCACACACATCTACTCCCCCCAGCTCTGAGATTTGCTGCTGCCTCCCTGTGTCCCAGTTTAATGACACAGCATTCCCTAATGGAATATGCTAATTAACTGATGGGATCTTGCACTGGCAAATTTCCCCCCGCCCCGGTCCCTCTTAATTCCATGTGGGGCTGTGCAGGCAGATAAACTCATCATCAAACACAGACCTAGGTCAGAGCAGTGTTAACTCTTCATTTACATATTTATGTCTCTGGATATACTCCTATGCATATATTCAGAGGAAAATGCACACAAATTGCAATTTATGGAGGTGAGCTCGTGGCCCTGCAGATAAACCTGCAGGAAATGTTGATTTTTCTGGCAAGCACAAGCACGTGCCAGAGGGCCATGGGTTCCACACCTGACAGGACATGTTTCTTCCAGCTCACACTTCCTAAAATGCCTCCCTGGAGCCCAGAGACAGCGGGATCCTGCAAGGACAGTGACCCTGTGCTCACCCTCAGCAGCAGGAGATGGTGAAGCACAGCCAATCTCTCCTGCACAAACACAAGCAGCGTGAAATTTGGCCTAATGAAGTACCTGCAATATGCATGAAACCAATGCTGAATGCTAAACAACGAGCAATATTTCACTTTTAAGCAGAGGGCGGCCACGTAGAGCTCCTGGCAGGGGCCTCTGCTACTCAGAGAACTCCACCAAATGGGGTCAGTGCAGCCCCTAAACCCCCCTGACACACGGGGTGGGAATGGGAATGGAATTGTGAACAGATGCAGCAGCTGTCCTGGAAAACCCCATGGCACTAAGAACTGGCACTGGAATGAGTCTATGAGCAAATCTGGGCAAGACTGTGCGAACCCTGCCCTCAGCTGACAATAAACCCTTGGTCACAACGTGCTGGTGGCAAAAATGAGCAGCATTAAAATTCCATTGGCACCAGGAATACATTCCCAGGGAGGTGACAGAGGCAGCTGCAGCAGCACTGGCTGAGGAACAGGAGAGGGTTTGTGACAAAGAAAAAGGTAAAAGCCATGAGCGTTTCCAGAGTGACAAGAATTCAAGAGTATATATATATGCTAAAGGTTTGTGGAGGGAAAAGGTAAAATGGAGATTTTCCTGACTTTTGGGTTAAGTTCTTTATCAGAAGAGGAGATAAGCAAAGCTCAGATGTCACTGTGCATCCCCAGGTTTTATTCCAGGGAGGGGAGCTCATGCACAGCGAGGCTGAGATTTGGGTGACTTCTTTCACTATTCAAGTTACTTTATTTGAAATACAAAGAAGCATGAACTGGATGTCTGTGAATTTGCCAATTCTATCTTCATTTATGTATGGAGTCACTGAATTCCATTGGTGATTCAATTAACTGCACTCTGAGGTTCATTTCAATAATGTTATTGCTGTGCTTACACAAGATGGTGCATTTCTCTTTTGGTTTGTTTATTTGGAGAAAGCCATCAGTTTTTCACCCCCTGGTTTATTTTTATTTACTCTCATGGTAAATGCTGAGAGGTGTAGCCAAACAGAATTTTATTCTGCATTCCAATTAGCACACAGTTGCTCCATTTTAAAGCATTTAAAATCTTTTTCTCCCATTTGACTTCAATTCATGAAACTGCTCAAATGATCCCTGTTATCCCAAATTCTTGAACAGCAGCTGCTTGAGGTGGAGCCTGGAGCTGCCAAGCTGCTCTTCCTTGGCGCTCTCCCCACCTGAGCACCCTCAGGAATTGGGAGGCACAACGGGCATGGCCCAAGGTTCGGGGTGGGGGGGGGAGAGAGAAGTCATTAAAAATGTGCAGCCAAATGGAAAACACCACAGATCATTTCCGTGCCTCATTTGTGTTCCTGGTGCTTTGCAGGCTCCTCTGAGAGGGGCTGGGGCCACGTGGTGGCTGCAGCAGCTGGCAGAGCGTGGCCCCAGTCCCTCGTGAGACACCTGAGCACAGCCAGCTCCAGGGACTCCTGGAAATCCTTAGGGAAATGCACAACATTCTATAGGGGATAAAGGAGTTTTAAGTAGTTGTCTGGAAAACAGAGCATTCGGTGCCTGCCTTTATTTTGGCATCCTTTATGAGGCTCTATCCTGAGTAAGTTCTCTGTTGTATTGGATAATTATAAAGAGCTATAAAAGAACTCTCAGAGCTCCTGAAACCCGCTTGAGGTACCAGAAACTATTCCCACAGCATTTTTGTCTTGCCCTGTTGAAATCTTCTCTGTGCTGCTAATGATGTGAACAAACCAATGGCCCAAACATACCCATTCCTGCACTTTTCCAGAAACCCAGGAAATATTATCACTATTATTTCCAGATCATTTAGTTTCATATGCAGGACCCCAGGCATGGGAAGTATGCTCATGCAGAAAGTAATTCATTCCTTTGGCAAATGTTTCTTTTCAGGCTCGTTTTCCTTCAAAACAAAGCAACTGTTATTTAATGAATGCAGTTTTCACTTTACCTCCTGCTGCAGGAAAATACTTTCGGATGAAATGTTCTATCATTACCTTTGCCAGCAGTTCAGTGAAACTAAAAATGCTAAGCATGTAAAAAGGGACAGCCACTGCTCAGGTAAAGTGATTTCAATGAATTTCAGTGCAGGATTTGGCTGATATCAGTGCACAGCTCGGTTTTGTGGTGCTGGGTGCTCATCCTTCCCCTGTTGGACAAACACAGCGACCCCGCAGCAAACGATCGGTGACAATGAAGCTAGCTCTTACCTAACCAAATGGAGTTGTGCAGCACCCCATCCTTGAAGCCCCACGCTCGAGCCTTGTCCCACAGCAGGGCAGAGAAGAAAAGCAGTGCAATCATCTCCCGGGCAGAGAGGGGCTGTAAATATTCCCGGCTCTCACACTCCAGGCTGGCTCTGCAGCTGGCTCGATCCCGCTGCAACATCTGGGAGCCAGATCTTAAATAGTGTGCTCAGCTGTGAGGTCAGCGAGCCTGCTCCAATTGTGCTGCTGCAGCTCTTACCCAACTCACTGGGGTGTCTGCAGTGGCCCATGTGACTCACTGCTGGCTCTCCTCATTCCCAGCCCGGCCAAGAATCCATCCTGTCCCTCACTACTGCAGCACACACGGACACTTCCCAAGCCAAGGTCTGTTCATTCTTCAGCACTCGCTGCCTTCAAATTCCGTACAATAAAAGTAGGAGCCAGCCTATCTGCTCAGAGTGTTTCCAGTCACACCATTTACAGGATCCAAGAGATCCCACTTGCTCTCTCTCATTCTCATTTAGACATTCTCTCCTTTTATAGAGAATTTGGGTTTATTTTCACAGTGGATTCATTTTCACAGTGGGTTTATTTTCACAGTGACCTGATCAATGAAAAGAAGCCAGGAGAATATTTTGCACTGGTTATTTGAATTCTGTTTCCCTGCAAGGGACCTGTAACTGCAAATCGAACTCCCAGATCAGCACAAAGCCGCAAGTGTCAAAAGCAGCTGCTCTTTGTTCTGCAAGTGGGAAATCAAGCTCAAAACTTCCCCTCCAAACCACAGTTTAAGATCTGATTCACAGCGTGACAGCTGTCTGCCTGTCTTCCCTTCTGGCTGCAAGTGAATCCTGCAGCTGCTCCTCGTGGATGAGTGGGAGAGGAGAAAGGGGGAAAGATGAGGGGATGGAAAAACGGTCTGGTGCGCCACACTCCCGAGCAGCCCTTGGAAAACTGTGCCCTCCTGCTCTGATAACAATGGTTAACTTCTGAGTCAGGAGCTTTGGACAGAGATGAGCATGCAAACAATCAAATGAATGAGATCAATGAGAAGGGAAGGGTGGAGGTGTCTGTGCCTACCCACAGATATTTTAGCACAGATGACCTGTACCACTGAGGAAGGTTCTTCATCACTCCAGCCCTCATGTGGTGAATGCTGAACAACCACCCTCGTGTTCCTCCCACCTACAGCTCGGGCAGAGGCTGAAGGGAAGAGCTGTCGGGAAGGAGCTGGGAGAGCTGAAAGCACCTGGACCACAACAGCAGTGTCCAGTGCCTGTCCAGCAGTCCCTGATGGGAGCAGCCCTGCTCTCCCAGCGGATTTCATCTCCACGTACATCCTGGTGTGCGCGTCCTTTGGAGGCTGACCCTTCGGAGTGCAGCAGCAGCAGCTGTGCAAGGACAGGTGTGTTCTAGCTCCTCCAAGCTCCTGTGCACTCTGAAGTCAAGGCCTGGCACTAGGACTTTCCCCTCAGGTGTCCCAGAGAGCTGCTGACAACCCCCTGGCAACCTCTGAGCAGCCTGGCACACTCAGGACACAGTGGGTTATTGTCCTCTGTCCTGCTGTGCCAGGGAGGTGCCACGGAATGGGCCAGGCTGGCAGCGGTCACAGCAGGGTCACCTGGTGCAGCCTCACAGAGCAGGATGCTGGCACCAGGGACTGCTCCAGGGGCTGCCTGGCTGCCACTTTGTTCCCCAGTCCCCACCACACTGCCTGTCCCAGCACACTTTAGCGCTCCTCTGTCAGCAAAACAGGAAAAACTCTCCAGAGAGACCTGTCCCATCCCAGGGCAGGAGCCCTACTCTGGCTTTTCTTTCTAGATTGGAGGGTTGGTGCTTTATCTGTATTGTTTCCTGCTCTACAGAATCCCAGAGTTACTGAGGCTGGAAAAGCCCTCCCAGCCTATCAAGTCCCAGCTGTGCCCGATGCCCACCTTGTCCCCAGCCCAGAGCACTGAGTGCCACCTCCAGGAATTCCTTGGACACCTCCAGGGATGGGCACTCCAAACCTCCCTGGGCAGCCCCTGCCAAGGCCTGAGCACCCTTTCCATGGGGAAATTCCTCCTGAACTAATGCCCAATAGATAAGAATTCAGGTTTTTGAATGGCACCCAATTAAACTTTATCCTGTGGAAGGATATTGGTAGAAATCTGTTGCTTTCTGAACATTAATCCTGAGGTTACCTGGGATATGAGCTGGGAAGGTGGCAGCATAAACTTTTGGGGTGGTTGCCCTGGAACATTCATTTCTCAATAGCTGGCACACAGCCTTTGCTGACTTGGAGCTGTCACATATTCATGGAATCTTCTGAGAACCTACAAACCATAAAGAGGAATAAGGGCAGGAGTGGAAACCAAGGGAAAGTGAAAATTCAACAGCAATGTAATCCACTGGCAATTTAAAAAGAGAAATTCCGGATTCAGATGAAGAGAAAGAAGCATGATGTGGCTGCAGGTGTCCTTCCCTGCACAGGACACTCTTCTCTCTGCCATTCCATGTTGATGCTGCAATGGGAACTGAGAGTTTAATGATCCCCTATCAGAGCCAGATGTCTGCCCCACAGGGAATTTTCTGTCCTGGGGTAGGCGGGTGCCCGTCCCAACAGATCCCAAAAATGTGGGGATAGTGACTAAGGCATGAGAGCAAGGAGTGCAAACCAGCTGGGAGCTGATTTGTCACACACTGACACACTGAAATTGTTGAGAAAGACCGTCCTGCAATAATGAATTAAAAGTAATCTTTACTGAATTTAACTGCTAATGGTGAAAGGCCTCAGTCGGAAAAAGCAACTTAATAAATGAAGGACGTAAAGTAGGAAAAAGTTCTAATAATGACAGTTCTTGACAGCATCCCTTGATTTATGCAAGGTCCAGTGTCTGAATGAATACAGAATCATGGAATTGTTAAGGTTGGAAGAGACCTCCAAGGTCACCAAGGCCAACCCTGAACCCAGCACCACCATTGTCCCCACTAACCCACGTCCTCAAGTGCCACATCCACAGCTTTTTTGAACACTTCCAGGGATGGGGACTCCACCACTTCCCTGGGAGCCCATTCCAGTGCTTGCCAACCCATTCTGTGAAGAAATTTTCCCTAATATCCAATGTGAACCTCCCCTGGTGCAACCTGAGGCCATTTCCTCTCATCCTGTCACTTGTTCCAGGTACCTTGTGCCTCTCTGGAAGAACAAGGCTGGCTGTTAAGAAGTCCAAGAAATAGAGTGGCTTATGGATCAGAGAATCAGGGAATAACTGAGGCTGTGGGGCAGCAGGAAGGATCATCCAGTCCTGGAGCCAGGATTCAGATGTCCATGATCACATCCTCTGAACACTCCATCAAGGGAATCAACTTTACCTCTGTCAGACTGGAACAAATCTCTCAGCAACTCCCTGACAGGAGGTTGGAACAAGGGGCAGGAGGAGAGGGAACGGCCTCAGGCTGGGCCAGGGGAGGCTCAGGTTGGACAGAAGCAGGAATTTCCCCATGGAAAGCGCAGTCAGGCTCTGGCAGGGGCTGCCCAGGGAGGTTTGGAGTGCCCATCCCTGGAGGTGTCCAAGGAATTCCTGGACGTGGCACTCAGTGCTCTGGGCTGGGGACAAGGTGGAGATCAGGCTTTGGATGATCCTGGAGGGCTTTTCCAGCCTCACTGATCCTGGGACACCATCAGAAGCCCTGCAGGGTTCAGCACATGTTTTATTGTGAATGAGGGGAGTTTTGCAGTGTCAGTACAGTCCCACCTCCAGGCCTGCACTCCCCAGGGAGCTGCAAAGGAAAGTTTCCACCTGCAAAGCCCAGCAGAACCTCTCAGCACCAGGAAGACATTCCACAGTTGGACACAGGCATCCAGCTGACATTCTTCAGCTTTCTTCCAAGTTTCCCACATTTAAATATATCCCAGACAAATCTTATATAAATTGAAGGGGGAGAGCGGACTTTGTTAACTCTTCCTTAACTCTTCCCCCATTAAGAAATAGTTTGAAAGTTTTTCTCTGGGTTTCACCAGCACTCGAAGTAAACCCTAAACTTGGTGATTCCCAAACTGATGTGAGACCCACAGTGACAAAAGAGAGGAAAAAACCACACAGGAGCTTAATGAATGAACCACTGAGGATGAAGGAATGTTTAAAAATATGTGTATGTGGGTCATGAATCTCTTTGCATTAATTTAAATATCAAGCACCTAAACTTTTCTTTCCTCTTCTATTTATATACACAGGGAGAATATTTAGAGATGAGTTATAGTTTTATATTTTGTATTCATATCTTATTATCGGTGGTATAAAATATGTTACAATTATATAGTTTATGGCTTTGAGAATGATCCTGAGAACAATCCCAAAAATGATGGATTTCAATGGAAAGAATGCAGTGAAAAGCCTTTCACTGGGAATTTTTTTTTTTTTGCAAGAAGCTGTAATCTCATTCAGAAAAAAATACTTGGAGGGAAGCATAGGAAAAGGAGTGCAGGGAAAAAAAGGAGTGGGAGAATTAAGGTTAAGTGTTTCTTATGAGAAAAAACTAAAAATAGCTGCTGTGAATTGAATTTGTTGAGTGAATTTACATTGGGGGAAACCTGGGAATGGAGGAAGAGCTATTTAACCCAAAGACAGGAAAAAGCCTAACAATAAAATCATCCCATCCCATCCCATCCCATCCCACTGAGAGTTAAATGTAGGCTGAAAAGCCGAAGATAATTCCACACCAGAAGTCAAGATAAGTTTTAGAATAGCCAAACAAAACCGCCTGATTTATTCTGGATATTGGAGGAGGAACTTGGACTTGATATGCTTTGAAAGAAGGCCACTTCCACCTATCTTATCTTTATCCCATTTTAAACCAATTTGATTTCATTTTCAACTTTTTTTTCCACAAACTGAGGTACAAAGTAAAAGTTGAAGGGTTGTCCCACACTCCAGGACCTCCATGGAGAACCTAAGAACCATCAGATGCCAACCAAATGCCACATGGCAGAAATAATTATCATTACCCGAATTA
>NW_008238361.1:1592733-1596756 GCF_000691975.1 Corvus brachyrhynchos
TCCTTCACCAGAATTATCTTGTAATACCTCAATCTGTCCTGCTGCAACTTGAGCTTATTTCTTCTTTTTTTCCTTCAGCAAAAGAACAAATTCTTTCGTGCCTCTTCATAGCAGGAAAATTATGTTGCAATTTTTATTGTCTCTTGTTTTAGGTTTCCTTAAAAATGACCAGGCTGCTCTTTCCATCCTTCCTGCAGCTCATATTTTCCAGACTCTGGGATCATTCTTGCTCCTCTCCCTGCTCCCTTCCCAGGTATCCTGCAACCTTCCGGAAGGGCCATGCCAAGAACAAAATGTGGAGCTCCAACAAAAGGCTGGGCCCTGTCAGGGCAGGGCTGAGTCATGTCTGCTCCAGATGATGTTTTGGTGTTTGCTGCTGGTGAAATTCCCTCTAAAAACAACAAATCAGGTTTTTAAACACCCTTTTCACTTGGAGTTGCTTGGATAAGAAGATGCTCTAAGTAGGAAAATGCATCCAGAGTGAAAGCATCCCATGGGATTTGGCAGGCCTACCTGGATTTATCCACCTGCTTTTCCAAGCTTTCTTTGCTTGGATGCCTTGTGCTTCCATGAAGGCCAAAAGTGATGCAGAAGTGGTGCCTTTGGGGGAAGAATTGATGAAATTTTTACATTTACGATTTAGACTAACAAGAAAAATCCCTATTTATGGGTTTATGAAACAAGATTTCTAAATTTTTCACACATTTGTTGTACTTAAGGAAAGACAGGAAGAATTTCTGATGAAATTTCCCAACTTCTTCCGTCCCTTATAGGCTTCAGATGATGCAATTTCAGAAGAATTTGATAACGTGAGAACTTCTTGGCCAATGATGTTACCATTTATTGTCCCGGGGTTAAGATAATCTTTCAGAGAATATTTTCTCTTAGAACTAAATATTTTTAAACCTTCTCTCCTTTGTCTTGTAGTTGAATTCTCCTTGAAATCAATTCCCACTTTTATCAGCAGCGTCAATGAGAGACAAGAATCACCCACTGTGTGTAGTGGCGCCTCGGTTCAGAAGAAGCAAACAAAAACCTACATGTGAAAGCAGAACAAACCCCAAACATTTGGGATTATTAAGAGCAGATGTGAGCAGAGTAGAATGGATTCACTCATAAAAAACCTGAACGTTTGCCAAGTGCAAATATTTGAAGCCCTATAGTGACAGTTGCTCTCAATAAAAAAGTTGAACCTATCAACCTTTAAAATGTATATATTGGATAGATATAAAATTAACAAGTGTCTCGTGGATGTCCTCCTGTGTTTCCATTGTAAAACGACAGAAATCCAGTCAAAAAGCACGAAATGTAGTAAACAGAGTGTTCAGCCTGTGATACTGAGGAATAGGTAATGGGGTAGGGGGGTGCCAAGACAAACAGGCTCCAAGGATTGCCGAGACACTCCGAAAATTAAAAACAACTTGCAGCTCCAGCCAGGGCAAAGCCAACTGCAACAATTTTAGGGGGGGGTTATGAAAATATTAAGATTCAAGTGAAGAATTAATGTATGGAAAGGGTCAGATGTACAGAATTTAGGTCTGTAGGAGAACAGGTAGGAGAAGTGAGATTTGTTCCTTGGGTCTTAAATAGAAACCAAATAATAAGAGGTTTGAAAATGATGTCCTTTCATAACATATAATATATATTATTTCTTTCTTTATATATTATATATCTATAAAAATACAATATTTTATATCTTTGGCATTTGCTGCTGGTGAAATTTCCTTTAGAAATAAGTCAGGTTTTTAAAAGAGCTCTTTCACTTAAAATGACTTTGACAAGAAGATGCCTGAAGCAGGAAAATGCATCCAAAATGAAAGCATCCAATGGGATTTGGCAGGCCTAATACAATATGTATTTATATAACATATACTATATTTTTATATATATATAAAAATAAAAATATTACTGCCTGGCAGATGCACATGAAACATCTGGAATTTGCACTGCAGGAATTTTTAAAGCATTTTATATTAACTGTTTTCACAGCGGTGAAGGGAAGATTGGAGTTGGATCACTGGTGACCACTCAAGCTCGTGGAGACAATTTTTGGGAAAAGACTCTCTGTTCAAGCAGTTTGGGGGAATAAATATTCCTGTAAGCTCCCATGCTTTAAAAATGGGGAATTCTAAGAAATCCTTCCATGTGTGAAATAGAAGAGATAATTATTTATGCCTACAAAGGTCAGTTAATGATCTGCAAGGAATAATTACTTCTGAGAAAGGAATAAGAATTCCTTTCATCCCCTAAGCTGTGCATAGGCAGGTTGGGAGTTTTCAGAAGAAAAATATTACCATGAGTTTGTCCACAAATAATTGAGAAGATTTGGACAGGTTCCTGAATACTTTGGAAAAATTGGTCTTTTTAGCCATCATCAAAATGTCTCCTGCTCCGTGTTCTTGATGTGTTGTTCCTGATCGATATTCCTGGCAGATGGATTGAAATAGGAATTTATTAGCCCCAGGATGGAATTGGATAGCCCAGCATTCCATCATTCCTCCCTAAACTCTGCACTTCAGAAAAGCTGGAGGGCACTGAACTCCTCGGGTGTTTTTTCCAGTGGTTTCAGCAATCCAGAATCACCAAGGTTGGAAGAGACCTTTGGGATCATCAAGTCCACCTGTAAAAACACAGAAAGGGTCTGGGGCAGGCCCTGCAGTGCAGGGAAAGGGGACAATCCCTGAATCTCCAGGAGCTGCCTGTTCAGGCTCTCTCTTCCACTCTTTCATCGGGATTCCTTGAGCCTGACGCCTTCAAATGCCTTGGGATGCAGAATTCCAGCACTACCAGCAGCTCCTTCCACAAAAGCCAGGCTAAGACCTGCTTTCCTCTTCCTGTGCCCACCATGGGGCAAGGTGTCCTCCCACACCGTGAATCCCAACTGGACAATGGTCACCTAAATCTGGAAAAGGATGATTACTAGGACAACCCTCTCCATGTGCCATGTCCTGGTCTCCCAGCAAGGTCATCTGAACCCCAGAAAGTTGGATTCAGTGACAACACACTGGGATTAGTCTCAGCAGGCATTGCTTAGGATGCCCCTTCATGTCTGCAACACTCATTTTCCACCCCCTGTCTGCTGCAGCCACTGAGGAAATCAACTTTCTGTCTTTTCCTAATGACTCAAGATTTTATCAGCTTTTTTCGTTACTCCTAATGTATTTATTGAAGTGTGATGTGTGAGATCTCTGTCACCCATTTCCTAACTTCTGTCAAGGGTTGGGCTGTGGATTTGCTTATATCCATGGGCATAGTTCCCATCCTGTGGGCTCTGGAGAAGCCAGCTGCTGTCTCTGGCATGGCCTTACACATGGAATTCCATCATTGCAGCATCCAGCGTGGTGCCAACTCATGCTCTTGGCATTGCGTCCTAATCCTGGAAATCCCTGCTTGCACAACTTGGCTGGAAATGTATAAAGATACGGATTATTCCACCTTCTTCTGAAATGATGCTTGGAGTTTTACCTCTGGGTGGTCCCAATCAGCATCTTCCCTAAGGAATGACCTGCTGGAGGTCTGGGCTTCCAACGGAGGCAATCCCAGCTTTTCAGCCTGGTGTAAATTCTGAGTAAGCTACTTCCTGTGGGAAACTCACACTTTCCTCTTCTAATCATCCTGTGGTTTAGATATTTCTTTATTTCCTGTGCCTGTGAGGCACTGTCTCCTTCCCAAATTATCCTGGTGTATGTGGCTTTTTATGGAGCTGGAATTCTCCTTGCTTTACTTCTTTTTTAAAGTCTATTTTCTCACTTATCTTTCTGATCATGAAATAAAATGCAATATCCTATCCCATGGTAACATCTCTCCATTAGAGTCATTTTTACGTGACTGTGGCCTCAACCTCCTCTTTACACATTTATTAAAATTCCCCTTTGCTTTGTGCACACACTTGGCAGGTTGTGACTGATCACATTTTATTTTTATAGTATTAATTTGTCTTTATTTTTCATGCTCTGCCTGTGCTTCTCTTAATCTGCCAGCCTGAGAGCCATTAGAATACTCCACTCCTAAATAACAATTCCA
>NW_008238361.1:1596776-1599079 GCF_000691975.1 Corvus brachyrhynchos
TTTAAATCAACACCATATCCAATGTGTCAAAAATGGATCAAAATAACCCAGTTAATTGCTCTTAAACATTCCCAGTCATTCTGAGGCTTCAGCACCTTGTGAATGTAAAACACCAATTCCCTGTTATTTACAATAGAATTGATTAATATTCCTCTGATATTTATCTTGCCCAAGAGTAAATATTATTAAACACCACTGCAGGCACTGTGGAAAAAATATCAGTGGGATAATAAATGGAAAATTATATTTCTTGCCACTCAAAGATGAAAAGGTAAAACAAGAATTCTTGCAGCTCTCACAAAATTTCTTCTCTCAGTGTGAGGAGTTTTTAAATAGCACCAAAGTGCCTCAGTGGGGTATGAACTGCTGCACTCAAAGATGTGTGTTCATGAGTTTACAATTTTAGGCAAACTTTGCTCTGTCACAAACCCAGTGTGGCTGATTCAAGTGACAAAACTGGGATCTGCATCCAGGCCAAAAGCAGGATGAAACTTCACCCTTAATTCCATATCTTGGAATGAGAGGATCTTTAAGGCCCCTTCCAACCCAAGCCTTTCTATGATTCCATGACCTCAAAAGATTCAAATTCAGCCTTAGAAAAAACTGATAATCAAAGGCTTTCCTTGATATCATTGCCACAATGGATTACCCTAATGAAAATTAGGCTCGTTTTTGTTTCCTTCCTTTTTACTCCAGTTTTCCTATTTTTTTTTTCATGTACGTGCTTCCATCCTGGTGGAACACGTGCAGGGTTTGATATCCAGTTGTTTGCAGACCAGATCCAGGTCTGTTCCAGGAATCCCTGCCCAACTCAATCATGTTTTCAAAGCTCTCAAGCTGGCAGTGTCATTGCAGAAACTCCATTCTCTCTCCTCCCTGAATAGTTACAGCTGCATCCCATTAAATAAATCAATATCCCAAATCTAGAGCAGGGTGATGAAGCTGGAAAGCGGAATGAATCATCTTTCCCCAAAAGCTGGTGATACAAACTTACCAAAATTTACTGCCTGTGGAATATCCTAGGCTTTGATGCAGGACCCTTCCTGCCAGCACACTCATCCTGGGAAGGGTAATTCCTAATAAATTGAATATATTTCAATATCTTTTCTTTCTTTCCATAACTGCTTTTTACCCAACTTTTTAAAAGTTTTCTCCTCCCTAAAACTTACTCGGTTTTGTGTGGTGAAGTAAGAAAAACACAAATTTGTTCACTGAATTTTCAGGCTGTGAATAACATCAGAGTAGATATTTAATGCTGAATTAACATGAAACCTGTCAGATCTAAACCAGAGTGTCAAGGATTAGGAGGCAGTTCTTTTAGAGCTGGACACAGGAAAGCGACCTAGCCAGAATCAGTGTCATAAAAACAGTTTTAAAAAATCCTCTACAAACTAAACAGTTTTTAGGAGTTGGTAACACTTGGAAATGAGCTGGGCTAAGAGTTGTTGTGTCTTAATTCTCAGAAGGTGCTTCATGCACAAGAGTGAAGGCAGAAATTGAGATATGAGTGCATCCAAAACAATTAAAGCCTGGGTTATTTTGGAGAAAAATGGAAAAAATTAAAAGGGAAAGGAAAGAAGGGAAAGGAAAAGGAAGATTAAAAGGAAAAGAAAAAAGGGAAAAGGAGAAGAGGAAAAGGGAAAGGGAAAAGGAGTGGGGTGAACAAAAGCAGTGGTGTTAATGAACCAACCCCAACACATTCAGTTCTCATTAACAGCTTCTCAGAAATGACCCTTCCTCACCACTCACTCAGGAGTTTTTCCAGGAATGTGTCCAGGCCAAAGCCCTATAACACTGGGATTACTCTCCTTCCTAGAAATATCTACATGAGCAATTTCCACGTTTTAACTTACACATATTCACTTTTTAATTTATCTCAGCTGCACCACGGCTTTCTACCTAAGACTTTCTATTTGCTTTACTCTCAGTAAGTGTTTCTTTCATGAAGAATGGATTGTAGAAAATAATTTTCAAGAATCAAAAAAAAAAAAAAAGGGGGGGAAATGTCACAATTGCTTTCAAAAAATCGTATCTAGAGACTAAGGCACTTATATATTCCCAAAAAATATCATTTTGGTAACCTTCACTTAGAATTATATTCCTTCAGAAATCCTGCTGGCTACAAAGTTTGGCAAGAAACAGAAAAGATCTTTTTTCTCATGGGATCATGGAATCCCAGACTGGTTTGGGTTGGAAGGAACCTTAAAGCTCATCCCATTCCTCCCATACCATGGGCAGGGACACCTCCCACTGTCCCAGGGTGCTCCAACCTGGCCTTGGACACTGCCAGGGATCCAGGGGCA
>NW_008238361.1:1599104-1602715 GCF_000691975.1 Corvus brachyrhynchos
AGCCACCGCTTCTCTGGGCCCCCGGTGCCAGGGCCTCCCCACCCTTCCAGCCAGGAATTCCCTCCCAATATCCCATCTCTCCCTGCCCTCTGGCAGTGGGGAGCCATTCCCCCTTGTCCCATAGAACACCACTTTTTCCAGGCACATCTCCACACCTGCTCTCCTGCTTTCCCTGCCCTCTCATTTACATCTTCTCAGCACAAAATGGGCTGCACCTGGAATTTATTCTGCCTCAATAAACCAGTAATTCTCCCTGAAACACTAACAGTGCCATTTGCAATGAGTTTCATTTCATTATTTCATTAACATGCAGTGATTTTCCAAAGAACAGGAATGGGATTCAGGCCTGCCAACGTGCATCTCAGATGATTCCTTCTGCATTGTTTGCTTTCAGCAGCCGTGCTGGGACTAATTCATGGCCCAGGGCATTGCCTCATAGTGCTGCTTCCCGGGACGCACAGCCCAGGGAAGCTGGAACATCCCCAACTCCTGCTGGACACGCTTCAGAATCCGTCCTGTGAGGGATGGAGATTGGTAGAGAGCATTCATTTCATCCTTCTGCCTGTGTTGGGAAGGGAATTGAACGTTTGTGTGAGGCAGGTATTTGACACCTAAACTCAAGGTGCTGGATATCCCTTGTCAGGTCTATTTTCCTCCTTTGCCTTGCTAGAAAAAGAAGGGCTGAGAAAGGATTGGGTTTGTGCTGCCTACAATGTTGGCCCCTTGAAACACGATCTGGAACCTGTGTAGGGGTCCCCTACCCCTCATCAGAGAAGACTGAAGCTCTTTCACCCTGAACTAAGTTATTCTTCACCCTCACCGAGGTGACCCTGCCACACATCACCCCCCTGGGATGGCATGGGATGAGCTGGAGTGGAGAAATGAGCCAGCTAAACCCAGCTTTAGTCAGGGTTCATTTTGAAGCTGCTTAATTTCCCAGTCTGGACTGGCACATGGCTGCATGAGCACTCAGGAGGCAGGAGAAACAGGGAACTGAAGGACAGGACAACTTCTCGAGGGATCCACGTGTTCTTGGTGTCTCAATGACATCAAGGTCTGATAACTACAGATTTTGGTGCCTCAGCAGTGAGATCCAGAACTCTTATCCTGATGAGTTTTGGTGCTGCTTTTGGAAGGTATCGCCTACAGATCCTGAGAACACAATAAATGAAAGATCCCAATCTGCTCCTCAACACTGGCACGGCACCAAGGACAGAAAGATTTCTTTATTTGCCTGAGGTTTGTAGAGTTTTTTTCCTCAGTAATTTAGTAGGGATTCCTGAGGATGGGAGGTGGTACAGCAGTCACCATGATTGTGTCCTGCTTGTGTGATAACATGCAGGTCCTTAAACAAGAACCTGGAAATCTCCTTTTTCCCAGGCACTAATAAACTACCATTTTCCAGGCTCAGGAAATCCTGGAGATGAGCAGGGAAGACACCACTAAGTCCCAGGCACTTAATTTCCACTTGCTTCCCTCTTTGAATCTGTTGTAACTTCAAAAGAACTCACATTTTCTCCCTCTGAAGGTAGTGCCATGAGATTGCATTGAGCTATTCTCAAATAGTCTTGGTACCAACAAAAGGTACTTTATGGCTGTGAAACTTCCTCCAGCTTTATCAGAATATTTCTTGCTGTAGATGAGCCCTAATCAGGATTTTCTTTTCAAGTTTCCAGTTCAGCTTCCTGGGCTCATCCAGAGCTTTTCAGGCTCCTGAAGAGCAAGTCTGGAATCAATGCAGGCTGCTTGGAGAGTTATAAAGCTTCTTGTACTCCATGCTATATTTTACTCCTCGATTTTCCCCTTTAGCTAAACTCCGCAGAGTTACGAAATCCATGTTTTTCCCTTTACTCTGCTTCACATGTGGTTAACACCACAAATCCACAACACCCAGAAATCCATTAAGATATCAACTCCAAGGCAACCCCATTTCACTTAAGGAACTTGGCTCAGGTCAGCATCTCCAATAAATTTCCTTTACCAAACAAGCACAAACACATTGTTCAGCTCAAATCCCAAAGCAGGCCGTGTAACCAGACTGACGTTGCTTGTTCCCCGGAGTTCAGGGAAATAAAGATCCTTCAGATCCCAACATGACCACGGTCACTGGAGAGGAGCCCACCGCTCTGACATTTGAATGTGAAAATCTGCTGGACTTAGGTCATAACAGAACCACCTCCTCCTCCCTGGCTACTCCAGCAAACCTCTCCCTTTTACTCATTAGTAACCAACTTTGTGTTTATAAAGCAATAGTAAACATTGTTAGCCATTGTCAAGGCAGAAAATGATAACAAAAATAATAATAATAATAATAATAATAATGCTTCAAATGCAGGGTCAGAGTTTCATCCACTTATCTGAAATAACAGACACGGACTTTTGAAGCTGCCGTAACAATCACGCTGTGGGTAAAACTCCCAGTGAATTCGGTGGCACGAGGTGATCGCTATCCAAGCAGGGGGCAATCCAAGATTCCCTCTCTGGAGCCAGTGAAAACAAAAATCCTGAAACCCTTAATCTGGCTGCCCCAGCACAGACCTCCTCGAGTGTGCACACAGACCCCAAGCAATTCTGCCGCAGCGCTTCGTTGTTATCCAGCTCCATTTGCTACTTCTCCGAAAGCAGAGTCCACATCTGCTAAGTGACAAAGTCAGCGTTTACTCCTTCCCCAACTATTTGACATATTTTGAATTTTTGAGGATTAATTTCTTGAACAGTCAGCGCTGTTTGACTGCAACGCATACAAAATCCTTTAGCCAATGAGTACAAGTCTGTTTGCAATTTTGAGGGGAACACTTAAAAGATCAGTCAGCTTAGTTTGAAAGGAAACCTGAAAGTCATATACTTCATTTTTATTCTTAGTGTAGGATATAGACTCTTTCCTTTAATTATCTATGTGGAATCATGGAATGGTTTGGGTTGGAAGGGACTCAAAGATGCCGTTCCACTCCCTGCCATGGGCAGGGACACCTCCCACTGTCCCAGGCTGCTCCAAGCCCCAATGTCCAGCCTGGCCTTGGGGACTGCCCGGGATCCAGGGGCAGCCCCAGCTGCTCTGGGCACCCCGTGCCAGGGCCTCCCCACCCTTCCAGCCAGGAATTCCTTCCCAATATCCCATCTCTCCCTGCCCTCTGGCAGTGGCAAGCCATTCCCTGTGAACTGTCCCTCCATCCTTGTCCACAGCGCATTTCCAGCCTTTTACTCTCCCTTGGATGAGAACCCAGTGCTTTCTCTTCCTCAAAATGATCACCACTGAAACCAAAGTGAGTTTATTTTTTCCAGACACCTCTTTAGAGGTCACATTTCAGTGACAAGCTGACACTCGGTTCTCCAGAATTCTTCTATACATTTATTTCTTGGAATGCGGCATCTCCACCCGCAAGGGCTCTTTCTATCGGGGATGCTTTTTGCCACAGAAGGAAACCATATTCCCTGTACACAAACACATAATTCCAAGGAATTGCAAACAAATAAATACACGCACAAATTCAGCAGAATCCGCTTGAGGACGCCAAGTTTGTGTCACTGGATTTCCCAGACGAGCCCAGCCGGGACGGGCGGGCAGCGGCTCCGCCCTGAGGCGACAGCCGCCCCTCCGCCCGCCCGCGACG
>NW_008238361.1:1602960-1614691 GCF_000691975.1 Corvus brachyrhynchos
CGCTCGGGTCCCCCGCGGCGGAGGGGGTGCGGATAAACCAAGGGAGGCTATTGTTCATTTATGCTTTCACTTTCATTTTTTTTTTTTTTTTCCAGGAAACTGTACAGAAGTCTCAGAGTTTTGGCTGCTTGATCCAAACCAGAAAGGGATTCCGGGATCCGTAAACTCGGTTTCAAGACTCTGAGTGAGTCGGGTCAGAACCAAGGTGAGGATTCCCAGGTGAGAGGGTCGGGAATTTGGGCTGCTCCTGCTGGGATCTCGTGGTCAGAGAGTGTCTGACCTGTTCCTTCTTATCTGCCTCCATAAAATGCTGTGGCAGCAGATTCCGGATTTTAAATTATTTGCTGTGTAAAAGTGTTTTCATTTGCGTTAAACAGGTTTCATAGAATCCCTGAATGATTTGGGTTGGAAGGAACCTTAAAACTCATCCAGTGCCACCCCTGCCATGGGCAGGGACACCTCCCACTATCCCAGGTTGTTCCAAGCCCCAATGCCCAGCCTGGCCTTGGGCACTGCCAGGGATCCAGGGGCAGCCCCAGCTGCTCTGGGCACCCTGTGCCAGGGCCTGCCCGCCCTCCCAGGGAACAATTCCTGCCCAATCTCCCATCCATCGCTGCCCTCTGGCAGTGGGGAGCCATTCCCTGTGTCCTGTCCCTCCATGCCTTGTCCCCAGTCCCTCTCCAGCTCTCCTGGAGCCCCTTTAGGCCCTGGAAGGGGCTCTGAGGTCCCCTTTTCTCCAGGCTCTCCAGCACAGAACATACAGGCTGTTCCCATGTGTGTAACAGCACAAAAGTAGCATAAAGGTAAACACAGAACTATCAGAACAGCAAAGTTGAGTTGTGCACAGCAGAATTCCTCACATCTGTCTCCAGCTTTTATTTCCTAGTAAGGAAGGAGGCTTCAGATATCCAATATCTATCACTTTTGCCTGTAAAATTGTACATTTATGTTTAAAAATTCTTGCAGTTCAGCACAGCTTCTGGTATTCCTGATACTGCGTTACATAAAAAACTCCCCAAACCATACACACAATTGTCTTTTTTTTTTTCCTGTTTCCTCAGGTTTCAATGGATTTTAACAGTCCCCCATCAATGGATTTTAACAGTCACCCATCATCTCTACAAGACAATGGTTTTGTAAGCATTTCCTGATGTGCTGCCTGGCAGTAAAATCTGTATTTGACAGTTGTACCTCTGAATGAAGATTTGTGCTAGCACTGCTTCTGCTTGTCTCGCCTTCTTCCACCCTTTAATACTTGGGACATTCCTGTTTCCATAGGGAGAATCCCATTCCCAACACTCTGCATTAGAGATCCTCCTAGAGCTTCCTGTCCTGCCTCTCTTGCTCATCTGTCTTTGTGGAGCTTTTTTAGGGGAATTTCTCTTTTCCTGGGATTCAGCTCCAGCAGTGCACAAATGGTTTGGATGGGACTTTCCCATTGCTTATGTTTTCCTGGATATTTTTTCCCTTTTTCTCAGGTTGGAAGCCGTTGTGTGAGACCATTTTTTTAGTAAAAAACAGGTCTTATGTTTTCCTGGATATTTTTTCCCTTTTTTTCAGGTTGGAAACTGTTGTGTGAGACCATTTTTTTAGTAAAAAACAGGCATCCTTTTTCTTCCAGCTGTTGGCACGTGCATCCTTCTGCTTTCCTGCACTCAATCCCTGGAGTGAAGGAATATTTTTCCCATTTTAACTAAGACACAGATGGGTATTTCCCTGTTGCTTAATTTGAAACTGAAAGAAATACTTTATATTTTATTATTTTTAGGGAATACCCAGCCACTACCAAGGGAATTGACAAGATTATCTAATTCAGACCTTTTCCATGGATTATCTCATTCAGACCTTTTCCATGCCTAAGTTTCATGGTTCCCATTCAAGCTTTATGTAATCTTGAGTAAAAGGGAGGGAATGTTTCAGTGTCTTTGGATTTTTTCTTTTATTTTCTGCAGAATATTGCAGTCATAGAAACAAAACAGAACAAAGATTTTTCTGCCTCCTTGGGCTTTGTCCAGTTGTAGTTTCCCTGCCCTTGTGAAGTTCTGCCCTGAATTTCAACTCTGAAATGGTTCTTTTATCACCTTCCTTGATATTGCCTTTTATTATCCAATCTCCCCAAGCTTGGAAGCTCAAAATCCCATTTTCACTTTCTTTTTTTTTTTGTTGACACCTTGTCCTGGAGGAACTGCTGAGAAAGCACAGAGCTAAACATTTGTGGGTTTGAGGGGCTTAGTTCTGTGTGGAAGAACATGGGCACAACTTGATTTATTATTTAGCTAAATATTAGCCTGTAGATTTTAGCAGTTGGATAATTAGCAAATAATAATGGCTGGTCAGTAATTCACATTTTTGTGGATTTTTGTCCTGTCCAGCCATTAAAATAATTCAATGATTTCACCTAAGTGAATGAGTTTTTAAATTTTTTTCTAACTTTTTAATTTTTAAAAAACTTTTTTTGGAATTGTTTGGGGTGTCTCAGTTGTTGCCCAAGAGAGGAGAAAACCAATGTGTTCCTCTTCTGTCTGCAGACTATGGTACCCACTGATGCACTTGGGACATCCAAGGAAGAGATGGAAAGACTCAAGGAAGAGCCAGAGATGTGGAAGGCAAGTTCTGTAAAGCACATGGAACCATGGACACTTGCTGAAAGATAAGGATTAGTCCATCCTTCTAAAAGCAGATCAACTCCCCCACATTCATAACCCTTGTTCTCTGTTCTTCAATGCTTTGTGCTTGTGTTGCTCTCAGTGGGAACCACTCTTGTAAGTTTAATATTTACCCAAAGCGTTAAAAACCAATAAATGTGAAGGGCTTACTCAAGGTTTTGTTTGTTCCCGTAGAAATAAATTTTTTAAAAAATTTAAAGGCTGTTTCTTTTTGTGATCCAGAAAAGAGTTGAAGAGGCTGCAAAGGTAGAAGTTGACCTTCTTGTCTCCAAAGCAAGTGCTGATAGGGAGGATGCTAGAGCAGAGAAGAAGCTGACAGAGCTGAAGGAGCAAGAGGAGCAGCGTAAGAACAGCATTATCATCTTTGAGGTATGGAGAAGGCTGGCGGTGTTTGGGAGCTTGGGAAGGAGGAGTGGATTAGGAAAAAGGGAGGAATATTTCCAGTTTCAATGGCTTCACCAGTGTGCAGACTGTACTGGTAGAATGTTCCACACTTTGTTTTCTGCACTTTAGTGTTTCACGGGCAGGCAAAGAAACAGTGCAATTAAACCAAGTCTGTTTGGGGATGAAACCTGACAAAATCAGTCTTTCCCTTCCAAGATTCTCCCCTACAGATGAGTTCAGCTCTGTGTCATGTGGATAAAGCTCAGTGGGTTGATTCCACTGCTTTGCCAACTCCCTGTTCTGTGAGAGGTCACAGCACCCAAGGGATCCGCGTTTCTTAAGTGCCAGTGAGCTGGGCAAGAGCCAGGGCCTGTTTGAAGAGGGGTTTTCCTTCTAGAAGTGCTTGGTTCCAGAGCCCATTGGTTCATTCCCTCAATATTCCCTGTGCAGTAACAGGAGAAGGTTCCACGGGCTGCCAAGGAGGTGCTTTCAGTGAGGTTTGGTAAATCACTGATGAGAAATTATGGCTCAAGCTATTAAAATATAATTAACAGCTTAAATACACTCAGGTAGGGGAGAGATTTTCTGAAAGCTGATTTTGGTTCTTCAATCGTAAATGTTTGGATTTTATACCCAGGAAAGGTCATTATCAAATCAGGCTTTTGCCTTTGGCTGATGGGAACTGGTCTAAGAGGCTCCAGTGGTTGATGACTTTAAAGGAGCCACCTTCTAATTGTGGCTGGCTGGAGCTGACAACATCTGCTCTGTTTCCTTCTCATTCTGGCACATTCCCTGTCCAGGAAACCCTGGATTTAGTTACAGGGGCTTTGTGTCCCAGCAGGATCCATTGTTGTGGAGGAGTTCCGGAGCAGACAGGAGGAAGGAGAAGAACATGAAGAGGGAAGAGCAGCAGCATGGCAGAAACTGCCCAGATTCTGCTGAAATACATTTCTGTCTTTATTTAAGTGTTTAATTTTGCCTTTAATGTTTTTGCCCTGTAGCGGGAACTCTTTCTGTTAAACCGAGAAAACGCTGAGCTGAAGGAAGAGATTGAAAAGCTCAAGGAAGACCTGGAAGAATACAATTCCCAGGATAATCTGGTAAAGGAGGTGAAATATTTGGAAATTCGTCTTTTAGGAGGGCAGATTTTTATTTTCAGAGAATGTTTTGGGTTTGAAGTGACCTTAAATCTCATCTCATTCCAGCCCCAGGGACACCTTCCGCTATCCCAATTGTCCAGCCTGGCCTTGGATACTTCCAGGGATGGGGCAGCCACAGCTTCTCTGGGCAGCCTGAGTTTCAGCCCCACTGAATTTGTCCCTCCTAGACTGTTGGGGCCACTTGTTCAGCATTTGAACTTCTGCTCATTTCAATATCAAATAAACCTGAAAGTTTCAGTTTCTTATTTTCCCTGGCAAGACAATTTGAAGCAGGCTGAGGATATGGAAATAAATACAAGAGGTACTGAAAGCATGAGAGGAATGAAGAGAAGCAGAAATTTATTAAATGGTAGACACTGGAATAAAAAATATTCATAGCATTGGTAATTTTCAAGATTTCTTTTTCCTGTGTCAATTCTAAAGTTTGAGATTAAAAAGAAGGTGGCAGAAATGAAACTGAAGTTCACTCACCTGGAAGACATGAAGGATGATTGGGCAGATATGGACACTCACTGTGTTTTTGGGGCGGCTACAAAAATCCCCTTCAGACTGAATCAGAACCAGGCTCTGCTGACTTTTGAAGATGAAGAGGGTAGGATGTATATTTTAATGATAAAATTAATGTCTGATGTATTTCACCTGGTAGTGGTGTGGTTTTCACCCAAGGGTATTTTGAAAGGAATGGGAAAAATCTTGTGTTAATGTTTTATACAATAAAAGCATCTTTTGACAGCATGGAAGTTTTACTATTCCCACTCAAAATCTATTTCAATATATATTATTCATAATATATTTGTTATAGTTATTATTTTGTTAATATTTATTGTTCATTATTATTATTATAGATGCTAAGATATTTTGCCTGTTATTATATTTTGCCTATAACCACTGAGATTTTATGGAACTAGACATGCCTGAAGACATGGATGCTTGGGATCTGGTGACCTAATTATTATTTATTTCTCCTTTACTGATGCAAAAAGAGATTTTTTTAAGAGATTGGGGAATAGTTTTGGGTTTACAATGATTAAACAAAGCTTTTCATATCTGATTTCCCTCAGTTGCCCAGAGACTGACAAAGATGGGCAAGCACTCTGTGAACCTGGACAACAGAACAGCAAATGTGGGAGTGAGGCCTTTTGAACTTGAAATGGGATTCCAGTTTGAGGTAAACACCTAAAATATAAAAACACAGGTTCTTAAAAAGCTTTAGGTTCTTTTTTTTTTTTGGTATTTTCAGTCACAAAGTGCACAAAAATTTGGTATTTTTAGCTCCACGTCACTGTCTCTGGAAAGAAGATCAATGTTTCAAAAATACCTGAGCTTCCCATTCCTAAAGACTGGATGAGAGACAAACTTGAGCTGAATTTCTACAAAACTGAGCAAGGAGGAGGAGGAGAAATAGAAAATGTGACCTACAACAAGGAGTCTGGGACAGCTGTCATCACATTCCTCAAACCTGGAGGTAGAGTCTGGAATATTTTCTTACCCAAATTCAGGCCAAATTGTCCATCCAGGGTTCCATTCTGGGGTAACCACTGAGTGTTGCAAACTCTTCCCACGGGGAGTTCATGGATCCCTCAGCAGCTTTTCATTACATCCCTTTTTGAGCAAACATAACCTGCTCACAGTTCATGAGCTTTATTTCCTTCAGAACTTTTTCAAAAAACTTGGTTTTTTTTTTCCTTTGCATTGCCAGACACTCGTATTGGAAAGAGAAAATCAGGAAAATGTGTTTGATTTCAGCTCCTGTTGCACGACAATGAAGTTGGACAGGAATTCCTGTTGCCCAGCTGGCTGGAATTCCATGATCAGTGGAGCCACATCCACTTAGAGCAGCTGCTTTCGATTTATTTCAGAAGCTTTTGTGGGCATTTAATGATTTTGCTCTTTTTTCTGGGAGTGCCACAGAAATTTTTTGCAGAATGCACATGAAGAATCTACAAGTGTGCCATCCTACGTTAGCTTCTACATCCAGAAAGATGAGTCTGGTCTTTGAAATGTTCATCAAATACTGTTTAAATTATATAAAATAATTAACTCTTTTTTTTTTGCCTCGTTCTCCATTGCAGCAAGTAACAACTTTTTGGGATGTACTAAATACCCTTTCTATGCAGAGGGAAGGTGCTTCAAGCTTTCTGTCTCCCCAAATTTTGATTTTCACTTCAGAAATTTTCAGGTAAAAGAATCCACTCCAGGCTGATAGAGCACAGATAAGGGGGAAATAGGAGAATGGGCAGACTTTTCAGTCCTGAGCCCTGCAGAGGCTTTTGTGTGAACTTAACAGCAAGTGTGAGTGTGAAATAGGCTGATGAGCTCGTGTGCTGCAGTGTGAAAGCTGTAATTTATTTTCCAAGGGTGTGCTTGTCTTTCCTTGATGGAATTATCTCAGCACTCCCCACGTGCCTGTGTTGGACAGGAGGGAGCTGTTGGGGAAGGAGGTTGAGCACAGAGTTCTCCAAGTCACAAAGCTCTGTCAGGCTGACCCCTAAGCAGGATCCCAGAGACCCTGCAAACGAAACATTTGCTCATTCATTCATTGATTTCATTCCTTCGTTCAGCCCAAATACTGACTCTGTCACACACAGCTTGCTCATCATATTCTGCCTCCAGTTGTCTGCTGCTTTATGAACAGATGGTAATCGAGTCAGTATTGTGTATATAATCAGGCCTTTGTAATTAAGGCATGGGCTGGAGCGTGTGCAGGACACCCAGCAGGAGTCCCTGCAGGTGTGGGGCGTGTCCTGGCAGGGATTTTTATGGAGTGGTGCTGTCTGGAGCCATGGGAGATCCCCACATTCAGTGTGTGGGTGCATTAAAGAGTGCAGGACGCACCAGTTAAGGAATCCAGATGCACTGGGCTCAGAATCGTGGAATCACATGAGCTGGGAGGGATTTACAGGATCATCCAGTCCAGCTCCTGGCCCTGCACAGACACCCCGACAGTCCCACCCTGGGCATCCCTGGCAGTGTTGTCCCAATGCTCCTGGAGCTCTGGCAGCCTCGGGGCCGTGCCCATTCCCTGGGGAGCCTGGGCAGTGCCCAGCACCCTCTGGGGGAAGAACCTTTCCCTGAAATCCAACCTAAATCTGCCCTGGGACAGCTTCAGATGCTCTTCCTCTGCTCCCAGAAGGCAGAGATTGCAGCTGTCCCTTGGGATGAGTCTCCCCTCGCTCTCCTCCAACAAACCAAGTGCCCTCAGCTGCTCCTCCATGGCCCCTCCAGACCTTTCATAGTAGTGCTATTTCCAGTGAAATTTCCACTGTCTAAAGCCTTAACCTTATCAAAGATCCCAGCCATACCTGAGCAAGGAATTCCCATCTCTCTCAGTTCCTTTGAATGCACAGCTGCTGTATAATCCAAGTGTGTTCTTTCCTCCACAGCCGTACTGTGGGGTTTCCAAGAAGACCATTCTGCTGAAAGGAATCCCAGAGGTGGAAGAGGATGAAGAAAGTGTGCAGGACATGATTGAAATCCACTTCCAAAAGCCGAGTAACGGAGGGGGGGAGATAGAGAAAATCAAATACATCTCCAAAGGAGCAGCCTATGTTTGTTTTGAGGAGGATACTGGGAATGCCACCATGGAAATCACAGGGAACTCGTGAAGTTCTGAGGTTTTGTTCCTCAGAGGCACAGCAATTTATGTAGATATTGTGCTCTAACGTTCTGAAATTTATGTGTACAGGAGGAATTCCTGCCTTTGATTTGTCTCATGGCACTGACTTTGCACGGAAAGTCAGCAAAACTCCCCACTTGTGTTCCAGGTTAAAGGCACAGACAAAGCCTTCAGCAGCCCTTGAAACATCATCTAAGATTTTCTGCAACTTTGCATATTTTATATCGTGCAGATTTTTAAATACTCCAGAGTGGGATGAGTGTATTATTTCTTACATTTTGGATACAAAAGCCACATCTAATCCCAATCCAAAGCCTCCTCACAGTCCTGCTTTGTTGAAGTGCCAGAGCTTCAGAAGGTGGCTCTGACACAGCTCCAGTCCTGCTGAGGTTGCTGAGTGCCACCAAACTCAAATACCTGAAAGAATCCTGTAATTTCATAAACCCCACATTATCAAATCAGTGATAGAATTAAAACAGAAAATGGGAGATGCAAACCCAAGAAATTGCACTTAAAGAGATGTGATGGCATTTGCTGCCTTTAGCTGTTGAGCTTCTCCCTGTTCATAGCCTGCTTTATTGTTTGGTTTTAATATTTGTTTCTGCAATTAAATTTTTCCTCATTTTTGTTCATGATTTTGGTTATTTTAAACTATTGCAGTCAAGGATTGAGCTGCTGCTGTATCTGGTTTTGTAACAATGCTGGGGGAACAGCCCTGAGGGATCTGGTGATCCCCAGGCTGCTGCTGGGAGGGCTTTGACAGAGTTACTTTCCAAGGAGAAATGTTTTTCCCTTTCTGCTGTCATCCTTGGAAAATAAATCCTTTGCTGACTTTGCACTTTTGCCACCCTTGGGGGCTGAAGTGGTTTGGCCCCAACAATTTTAACTCCAAACTAACACGAGCCTGAAATGAAAATAATTTATTTTCAGGGTATTTGACATCTTGATACGAAGAAAAAGGACAGTGCACTGAGAAGAGCATTGCACTAATACCTCAGGGTTTATTTTTCCAGACAAACTGGTAATTGCCAATGGATAAAAGTTGAATATGGAAAATTAAAATGCTGCAAACACCACAGTTTATTTGGAATTTGCTGCTGAGTGAGATCTGTGTGACTGTAGCACCTCTCACTGTTTAGGGCATGCAAAGGCATGGATTGATTACCTGACCATTGTGGAATAATAATAATTAATTCAAACAAAGTAATACTGAAGAATTTATGGACATTGTGCACTTTTGCACTCTCAGAAACTTGGTAAGACCAGACAGCCTAAAAAGAAAGGGGGGAAAACCTGAAAAAGGTAAAAAATGTCATGAACTTCAACTGTACCTCACTGGTAAATATTGAGAAGTAAATCCTTAAAAAGGAAAAAGCTTAAAATTCTCATGAAGTGTCACAGTGTATGGGAGCAGTGAGAAGCTGCAAGTTTTAAAGCACAGAAAATAAATCAGATTTTTACATTTTAAAGACGATGTCTGTAGGTGTCTTGCTTTCATCCCTGATGAATTGTGGCTTGTGATGATTACCCTGTTAAATTTTAAAGCAGCAGTGGTGCTTTAAAGGCTGGAGACTGGTTTTAATGATGAAAAATAAGAATACAGTGTCGCTGATGCTTCTATAAATGTCAATATCCTTTTTCCTCCCCACTGGGCTGACTTTCTCTCGGGCTGGGAGGGTTTTATACCCACGTTACACATTACATGGACATTTCCCAGCTGCAGCTTTCACCCGAACATCGGTGTTGAATCAAACCTGGGGCTGTTTGGGGCCACGGGAGCTGTGCAAGCGCAGCCTCTGGGGTGCCATGGGTGTGCTCTGCCATGCGTGTCCCCGTCCGTGTGGGATATTGGGAAGGAATTCCTCGCTGGGAGGGAGGTGAGGCCCTGGCACAGGGTGCCCAGAGAAGCTGTGGCTGCCCGTGGATCCCTGGAAGTGTTCCCTGTTCCCTGCGTGTCCCTCTCCATGCATGTCCCTATCCCTGCGTGTCCCTGTCCATGTAATTCCCTCTCCGTGCATGTCCCTATCCCTGCGTGTCCCTCTCCATGTAATTCCCTCTCCATGTATACCCGTTCCCTGCATGTTCCGTGTTCCCGTGTCCGTTCCCGGCCGCCGCAGTTCCCGGCGGGAAGGGCGGGCGCGTGTCGGGACCGGTGGGATCGCCGTCCCAGCGGGATCCCCATCCCAGCGGGATCCCCATCCCAGCCGGATCCCCTTCCCAGCGGGATCCCGTCCCGTTGGAGCGGCGGCCATGGCAAGTGCCGGGGCGCGGGGGGAGCGGGGGCCGCGCACCGCGAGGGACAGGGCCGGGAGGAGCTGGGGGGGAAAGCGCCGGGAAAAGGTGGGAAGGGAGCTGGAGAGAGACTTGGGACAAGGGCTGGAGGGACAGGACACAGCGAATGGTTCCCACTGCCAGAGGGCCGTGTTAGATGGGATACTGGGAAGGAATTCCTGCCTGGGAGGGTGGGCAGGCCCTGGAATGGAATTCCCAGAGCAGCAGTGGCTGTGCCATCCCTGGCAGTGTCCAAGGCCAGGTTGGAGCAGCCTGGAATTGTGGAAGGTGTCCCTGCCCGTGGCAGGGGTGGCCCTGGTTGGGCTTTAAGATCCCTCCCAAGCCAAACCAGTGTGGGATTTGCCGGGAAGCCCCAGCAGGACCCCGTTGCCACCGGTGACGGGCAGACAGAGCCGCTGCCCCGTCCGTCCCTGCCGCCCGTCCCCGCGGCCCCTCCCGCAGCGCCCATCGCTGCCTGGGAACAGCTGCTCGGCACAGACGCGTCTCGGGAGTGATTCAGCACAAACTGTGTGTTTGTGGGTTTTTTTTTTTTCCCCTAACCCCACTAGCAGGCCCGAGTGTTGCTCCCAAACACCAGCTGGGAAGGTGTGAGGGCTGTCTGGCAGCTGAGCGCTCCGGCTGTGCCAGGCGTGAGAAAATCCCGCCTGCATCTTGGAAGCGCCCTGTTTGTATTCCCTCCGTGCTGCCTCATTAGAGCGGGGACTTGCTCTCACACGAGCTTCGCCACCAGGATAATTGGCTAGTGTAATTAATTAAAGCTCCTGGCTCTCGAAATTTGATGGGGGATAAAAGGAGGTTGCAGAGCCTCGCTGGGTTTGTCTCCAGAGCCGTGGTGGTCCCCAGGATTTTGGACAGACATCACTCCCTCAGCAGCACATTCTGCTTTGGAACTGGAGCTGGGATTGTGCTTTAGGCAGCCCAGGCCCAGAAAAACAACTTCAGAGAAGTTTAAAGAATTCAGATGGAGTGACTGACCTCAGGCACAGTCCCATGAACGCTGCCATGCAGACAAACAAATTTATCTCCTTTCTTCCAAAAAGTCAACGAGCTGTTACTAAATTTAGTCAATGTTCCACAATTTGCAGTGATTTTGCTGTGGTATTCCCAGTGAAATGTTACTGTTCATGTCCGTGTAATAAGAATGGAAGGAAAATCTGCTCTTCCTAACAAGACATGGATGCAAATCCTATTTGGGATGGGGTTTCTGATTGCTGCTGGGGCTTTGGCTCTGATGGAAATCATGTGTGTGGTTGGTTGTTTCATGCACTGCGAGTCTGGGCTGGCTGGGATTATGTTCTCCCAATTTAACAAGGTTATCCATGTAATAAATGGAGAAAGCTGAGTCAGAACACAGCCTGAGATCCCGGCTCTCCTGGATTTAACAAGGAATCTGCCCCTTCCACTCTGCAAGGAGTCCTTGCTGAGCACCACATGCAGTTACAATTTTTCATTCTCTTCTAAATTATCAGTGGGACGCTGGACCTTCCAGTTGAGAAACTTAAATTCAGTGCTCGTTTTTATTGCTTTAAGAAGATACTGAGAGGGCGTAAATGGCATTTAAAGCCATTTTTTTAGTGCACGGTAATGTAGGTGCCTGAGGCAGCCTGGCATGC
>NW_008238361.1:1614707-1616371 GCF_000691975.1 Corvus brachyrhynchos
TTAATTAACTCCTGAATGCACATTGCAAAGGGAATGGGAGTCTCTCCAGGGATGGGAATCTGGGAGATCCCTGCGGGGGTCTCCCGGACTCCCTGCATTTACCATGTGCCATCTCTGCACAGGCCACGGGCCAAGCTGCCAGATCCACGAGGACAATTGTCATTGCTGGTGTCCCAGCTGGCCTCCTGCAGGATGATGTCATGGCTGACATCCTCACCATCCACTTCCAAATGTCGAGGAATAACGGCGGGGACGTGGAAGAGGTCACGTATCCCACATGGAACAAAGGAGTTGCCTACGTAACTTTTGAAGATCAAGAAGGTATTTAAAGTAATGTATTAAAGCACAGCCATCCCCCAAAGAATGAGCCCTAGAATGCTGATCCCAAGCCAAATGATTTTAAATTGGGATTTTATAGAACTGGGAGACTGAAGCCTCTCTGGTAATCAGGCTGAGGTTCAGGGTTTTATTCCTGCTCGTTGCAGTAATGGCTCACTCGTCATGCAAAGCATTATGTTTGTTTTGCAGGAATAAATTTATACCATGAATAACGTATTCTTTTTGTAGCCAGGCTTTGGGGAATTAATCTCTGCCCATTAATGTGCCGAGGAGACAGGCTCCTGTCTCTCCGAGCAATTTGGAGCAATACATAAAATATTAGCTGAGAGTATTGAGCGGCCTGCCTGTGGGTTTGGTTGCATGAAGGGTTCCAGCGGGCTGGAGGTGACTATTTCACTGCTCAACAAGTGAATCTGGGTTTGTTTTTCAGTTGTGGAGAGTGTTCTGAAGAAGGATCAGCATCTCCTGCAGGACAAGAGGCTGCCCAGGCACTACCCCCTGACAGTGACCCGCTACTGCAACAACGTGAGCTCCTCCCTAATTCATCTAATTGTGCTTAATGCCTAATTAACCACTCCTTAACTTCTCCAATTCAAAATTCCAGGCCTTCCTCTCCGTCACATCCATCCTCAACGTGGCTGTTTTCAGAGATCACTTTGTTTTAGAAGATCTGGTGGAAGAAATGAAAAAGCAGAGCCCGGCTTTGAGCTTCGGGCCTTTGCAGCCCGACGGGCAAATTGCTGTGCAAGGACCCTTCCCAGCCCTCCGAGTGCTGAGAGAATTCCTCCTGTTAAAGGCAGAATCCCTCTCAGAGGAGGACAAAAGAGAGGGGAAATCCCGTCAGAGACTGAGGAGGAAGGTGCAGGAGCACAGAGGTGCCACAGAGACAAGGAGCTCTGCTCGGGATGCACACAGGGAAAAACAGGTGGTGGTTCTGGACACGGATATCTATCACTACATGAGGCACTTCCTTCCCAAAACATTCCAGGCAAATGATGTTGTCATTTCTGGTGTCACTGATGGTGACATCACCACAGTGTGCATTGAGAGTGCTGGGAGGAAGGCTGGCGCTGCACACGGGTTAAGGGTCAAGAAAATAATTGAAAACTACTCCGTAGAACTCCAGGAGATTTTACGTAAGGAAAGGCTCTGCTTCAAGGAGCACAGCAGAGGGGAGAAGCTGAGGTACAAACGGCTCTGTGAAAGACTAAAACCCCGTTACCCTAAAGTTCTGATCATTCCTTATGACACCCACATTGATGTTGTGGGAACTTCTGCAGATATTTTCGAGTTTACAGAGCAAGTGAGGAGTCACTCCAGGTAGG
>NW_008238361.1:1616391-1633395 GCF_000691975.1 Corvus brachyrhynchos
TCTCGATTTCTCACCCGGACTGTGCCTGTGGCCCTGTGGCCCTGCAGCTCTCCCACTCTGTCACTGGGGTGTCACCTTGTCCCTCTCACAGCTGGGAACTCTGCACGGGAGGGTGACCAAGCCTGGCCCCCAAACACCAAATTAAGGTCAGAACAAGAAAACAATGATCTCTGCACTTAGGGAGCAAAGAATTTAAACCTCTTCTGTCCAGAAACAACCACATTTTCCTTTTGATCCCTCAGTGCACTCTCATCCCACCTTGCTCATCACCACCATGATGAGAAAAGAGATTATTTTTTTTTTTCCAGCTGGGTGGGCCAACCTTGCAGGAAACACTGGAAAGAAGTTCTGTGTGAAGTTATGTGAGGAGGTGACCACAGCAGGCAGGAACAGGGACCTTTCCTGTGGCCTTTATCTGCACAGGGATCTTCTCACCCTGGAGGTGCACAGAGGAGAGCAGAGCTGTGACACTTGGCACAACAAACTGCACACGAAATGGACAGGCTTGGGAAAGCCCCAAGGAGATGGCACTGGAAATTCTTCCCTGTAGGAAACAGGCAGGTTTGTTTGCATAGGAACAATAATGGGGTTTTTTTTCCAGTTGGAAAGGCTTCTGCAGCATCTCTTGACAGCACTTTATTTAGACATGAAGGTACATCCAGAAGTTTGATAGGAAAATTTGGGGGCATTCAGACTTTGCAATCAGATTCTTTTTATGCAAATCCGTTTCTGTATCCATTACAAGGGCACAAAGGGGGTTTTTTGAAACCGATTTAGAAAATAGCTTTTATTTTGTGGTATCAGTGTGTTTAGGATAATTTGTCAAAACACAGAGCACCGACTCTTTTGTCTGATGTGCAGGGAAAGTTTTAGGGGTTTGTGCCATTGAAGAAAGGAGTTGTACAAAACATTTGTGCTGTTCTAACCAAATCCCAGGTTTTTGGTTGGAAGCCCAAACCTGAAGCCCAAGAAATGCTTGAGGCATTTTCTTGTCACCACTGATTATCCATTGCAATTAGGCCAATGAAAGATGTTAAAGCAGTGCATGAAAAACGACTGTCAAAGCAGCAGGCTGATGAGCTTAAGTGCTTTGCTGAACCAGGAGGAGAGGAGTAGTATTTAAAGATTTCATCCTTTCCAAGTTCCCCTGTGCACTGCAGGCTCTCCAAGGGGGTCAGAGATGGGGGGGGAGAAGATGGATGCTCTGGAAAACTCCCCCTGGAGCTGTTTAGGGTCATCCCCGCAGAACTCAAGCAGAGATGGGAAGATTTTTAACCTTGTCAAAGAGAAAATCCTCTATGAGGGATAATCCTGTAATGAAATTAGTGCTGTTTTCCGGTGTCCACGTTGCGCTGCTCATCTTTTTTCCAAAGAGCCTAATTTTTTTTTCTGATTCAGAGCTTTGGTATTTCCTATTTGCTGGACTGGCAAACCAGTGGCACTGGTGTTTGTGTGAACCCTGACTGGTTGCTGCTGGCTGAGGCTGGGTTTTGAGGCAATTTTGGCAGCAGCACTTCAGGTGTCCTTCAGCTCTGGTTTGCTGCCAAACAACTCCTTCTTACCCAACGATTTGCAGTCACAACCTTGAAATCACAGCTGAATAAAATGTTCTCGTTGAATCCTGGCTCAGCTGTAACAGCTCCTCTTCGCATTCCCTCTGCCCCCATGTCCTTGGCACCCCTTCAGCATTATCCCATTGTTCCTGTGGCTCTCCCATCTGCCGCTCTCATTCCCAGGATGTCGCTTCTGGAGACAAAAAGAGCTTTGCCTCGGCTGTTTTGTTTGTGGAGTGCCTCGTAAAGAGGCATCTGGGGGGTGTGGGTGGGGAAAGAGGAGCTATTGTGCTCCGGGGCTGCTTTTTCAGGTTGGATTTGGCTGGGAACGCCCCACCTTTGGCACCTGGGATGGATCCAGGGCAGGGAGGCGGAGAGGGGTCGAGGTTTCTGTGGCAGGAACAAAGCTGTGACCCAGCACAGCCCAGTGTGTGCTGGGAAAACACAAACAGAATAACGTCACCAAGTGAAGCACATATTCCTTCCCTCAGCATGCAGATTCCATAGATATTGGATGGAATATCCATGGAATAATCCAATGGATATTTAGCTAAAACCCCTCCGATTTGGTCATTGCCATGAAATCTCCAACAAACACAACCAAACAAATCCGTGTTAGGGCTGCTCAGAGATTTGCCAGCTCTCTCCTTCTCACAGTTATTTTTATGGCAAGCAAAGCACTGCTGTCCCTATGAAATTCCACTTGAAAAACATTTGTGGATGTTGGATAATATCCGGGGAAACAGTTGTTATTCCTGAATCTGCTGATTTCACTCAGGACTCTCAGGTTTGTGCCTTAATTTGAATAAAGAACCTGCTCGGGAGACCTCAACAAAATATTTGTGCCCTCACTCGCTGCCCTTCCCCAGAAGGGGATAAATAAGAGTTGTAAAAATACAAAGCCTGATTGTGATTTGAGGCACAACTCCTACTGAAAAAGCCTAAAAAATGTAAATTAAAAAGGGGCAGAAATAGCAGCAGAATGTGAGCCCAGTTCACTACAGTCAGTGGGGAAAACACCTTAAAAACATGAGGATTTGAGGGATATCCCTCAGCAGGAAAAAACTGGAGGCCCAGGCAATCTCCGGGTTGTCTGGAGGGGCTGGGGGAGGTGATGCAGCGGGAATAATGCAGTGGAATCCTTCAGCATCCCTGACACAAAGGGCTGCTGCTGCAGCGGAGGGAGGACAAAGCCTCCCCTCTTCCCCATTGTACCTGTGCCTCTCGTTATGCAGGGGGAAGGATGGATGCCATTCTTGCAGGAAGGGCTTTTTTCCTCATGGAAAACCCTCCTTCCCGCAGGTTTCTTGTCCCCAAAGCTGCCCCTGCCACTTTTGAGCTGCGCTGGAACTTGTATGCGCACAAACTACAAAAGATCTGTCACATCTCCTGAAAAAATTGCAGTCCCAGAGGGATAGTCTGAAGGAATATCCTGCTTTTGAGAACCATGTGTTTTACGTAAAAATAACCCCCAGAACGACGTGTAAAAAAACCCAAACAGCGTTAGTAACAATTAACTCATTATCTGAGACAACTTTCACACCTACATCTTTATCAGGCCACGCTGGAGACTCAGAAGCATCAAACCCAGATGAAAATGGGAATATTTACCAGCTCAGGATGGTGGGTGAGTCCCTGCAACCATCCAGGGATGGATCCCACCCAGAGAGAGGAGATGGATTTAGCAGGGATCTCCCTTGGCTCCTGGAACAAACCCTCGTTCCTGTTTTGGAGCGCATCTTGTGCAAGAGAGAGAAGCAGCTGTGACCCTGCCCAGGGAGGGCTGGAAGCGCTTTCTCCACTGCACAACCCTTCCGAGGTAGCTTCTCCCTCATATCCAGGGTGGCCGGGGTTCCAGGATCCATGGTTTCCATCCAGTTTAATTCCAAATAACTCCTTTGGGCTCCTTCCCTTCAACTGGCTGCAGTTACCAGTGAAAAGACCTTTTCCACCCCTCTCTTTTAAATTAGGAGCACAGAGAAACCACGTGTGGATACTTCACCACCTTCACCTAAATTAGAGGGTGGGAGTCTTCCCTGATTTCTGCAGCAGCTGCCTGAAGATAACCAGACAACCTGGCCAAGGGAATAAAAAATAATCATTAATTATGATCTAAAACAAACCCAAAAAAATCGAGTAAGACTGCACGACTCAGAACTGACAGCACCTGGTCTGCTTGTACTTACTTTTTCCATAGTTTGGAGAGTTGTAGAACATCTGCTGGAAAACAAATCCCTTTTTCTACTTTCCTAGCACAGCTTTCCTCTGTCTCCTGACACCCATTAATGACCTTTGAAGAAATCTCCTAAAAGGAACTCACTCAAAGAAAAACCTCACCCCTAAAGGCAGCAGCCAGCAGCGCTGGGGTGTTGCATTAAAAGCACTTTTCCAGGTGGATTTTCCCTGTCCTTTCTGCTCCTGCCTTTGGCATTGGAGCACTGGGGATCAGCACCTGCCCCCCACAATACCAAAAGGAAAAAAAAAAAGGGATAAAAAATACTGGAAAAACAAAGTTCTGTTGTGTTTGTACAGCTGGAATAGTTTCATACTCCTGAAATTGCTGCCACGGTGGGGAACGAGTGCCGTGGCTGCTGATTGTGGGACGGACAAATAAATAGCAGCGCTGGATCGGGATCGGGCAGGAAAGGTGGAATGAGCCCTGCAAGCCCAAAGGTGCCGAGCTGGTCCGTTTGGGGTCAGCTCTTGGCTCCCCTCTGCTGCTCCTCCGGCGGGACACGGGGACACGAGCAGGTGCCACCAGCCGGATCTGTCCCGTCCGCCTGCTCCTGCCGTAAGCACGGGAACACAAGAGGGAGCCAGATGCCTTGGAGCCGGAATTCCAAGGTCTGCGCCGGGGTCCTGCCCCGGTGCGGCAGGAGGAGATGCTGGGATCGGGTCCTGCTCTGTCCCCGAGCTGCGGGAAGCTGAGCTCAGCTCCCGTTTCCCTGCAGGAGATGTTGGGAGCGGCTCCTTCCCATCTTTCCTTGCCCAGGATGCTCTCCCAGCGCCTTCTTTCAAGGTTCGCCAGAAACGGCATTTCACGCTGAAATCGTGGCTGTCTGAGGTGACCAGAAGGCTGTAATTAACCCCTTGTTGAACATCGTGTAATTAAACCCTGCTGTAATGAATCCCGTGTTAAACCCCATTATTTACCCCGCGGAGCCAGCTGAGCTCAGCCAGGCTCCACCCGGGGCAGGTCACCCCGGTGCCCAGGTGTGGGGAGTGACCACACCGTGACCACCGTGCTGAGAGAGGAGGGAATTTCCAGTTGGAAAAACATGGAATGAGATGATCTTTAAGGCCCTTCCCAACCCAAACCACGCTGCTCTCTGGGCGTAATACCCCCTTTACCTCCCATCCCTCGGAGGTGAGGCCCTGCTGTGATCCCGGCTTACCTGGGCTCCTGATCTCTCCAAGGACACGGATTTTGGAGGATCCCGGCCTCCACTGCACTGAGGAATTCAACCCTTCCCTTCTCCTCCAGGCTGCAGTCAGTGAGCAGCACTGGCACCACAGGTTTGATTGTCAGTTTAGGCACCCTTAAGTAAAAAATTTAAAATCTTCTCTTCCATTTTGACAACTTTTTCCTGGCGTTACACCAAAAGCCACTTCTCTCCTTAATGCTATGAATAAATGTGCTCTGCCTGGCCTGCACCGGGGACTTGCTTTGATCAACTCATCACTTTCACCAGCACCTGGGTGCTTTTATTTCTTAGCAAAGAGGTTTTGTGTGGATACAACCAGTCCCGAACGAGTGGGAAGTTTTAATGCCCTCGGTAAACCCCCCTGAGAGGCTTTTCCCTGCTCTGTGAACGTCTCCCCCAGGAGCAAAGGGCTTTGGCATTTCCCTCAGCAGCACTTGGTGCTTCCCAAACTTTCTGAACAACGCATGGAGAGACTCGAGCGTCTGCTGTGCCAGCCCAAATGAGAGAAGGGAGGATTTTGCAGGCTCGTTAATGCCTGGCAGCGACAGACCTGGATGGGCTGTGATGGGATTTACAGAAATTCCTGTAGGGGAGGGGCTTCGTTTGGATGCAAAAAAAGGGCAGGAAGAGCGAGCACAATCTTACTGAGATACGGCTTAACCTGTGCCTCCAAAAGCACTCTTAAAAACGCGGCTGTAAATGGTTTTTGTAGCAGCTGCAGGATTTTCCCCACACGTGGAGCTGTTGGAGCTCAGCCCCATCAGCCACCCCGAGATCAAACCGGGGTAAATCAGCTGCGAAGGAGAGAGCTGGAGATGGAAAGATGAGGAAAAGCTACAAAACAGCAGCATTTAAGCCCTCCTGAAGGCAGACCAGAATAAATAACTGCCTTTATTTCGTTGTTGGCAGCGCTGTCCCCAAAGTGCCACCCCCCTCCCTCCGTCCCTGTCCCCAGCCTGCTCTGCTCCTCGGCACCCCGGAGTCATCCTCTCCTGGAGCTGCCGAGGAATTGGAGGCAGCTGTTGGCTCACTCCCCCTCTTCCCAGCCCGTTTTGCATTCCTGGGAAGCGCACGCAGCGCCCGGGGCTGTGCTTGGCTCTCCCGGCACTGATGCTGCAGGAACGGGGCCAGTTTTCACACCCCCTCCCTGCCCTGGGCTGCGGCTGTTTGGGTACCAGACATGAACTCGGTGTGCAATGTCAGCAGCCTCAGAGGTATTTAAAGTCTTGCTGATTTGGGGCTTGTTAAATTTTGAGGGTTTTTTAATTTTTAATTATTTTTTTTTGGTGTTAAGTTCTCAGTTTTTTAATGTGAGTAACCTTGAAGAGCTTCCAGACTTGCAGTGCTGCCATGGGAATCACAGATTGAATGCCTAATCAAATGAGAGAGCCTCGAGGATTATATTTGTCTTCGAATGAGAAGAAATTTGGGTTAGGAGGGACCTTAAAGCCCATTTTGTTCCAACTCCTGCCGTGGGCAGGGGCACCTCCCACTATCCCTGATTGCTCCAAGTCCTGCCCAACCTGGCCTTGTCTTATCTTACCAGAATTTCCTAAGCCATTTTCCTAAACTAATTATATTTAATTGAGGATATCCAGCCTCCCCTGGACGATAATTGATCCTCCTTTGGAGCAGGTGATTTGTTGTCTTGGACTCTGCTTTACTGGGAATGCCAAGGAGGGGCTGGCAGTGCCTTTCCTGGCGCTGTTTGTGAAGTGTCACTGAGCGAGGACAAGCTGCAAAACTGTCCTGGTGCTTCCACATTCCCTGAAGTGTTTCCTGGGATCATGGACTGGATAAAGTGCTCGCTTCAAATAAAAAAAACCAATTTTCCCTGGACTTGGACAGGACACAATCGAGAGGATCCCTGGGACAGGTACTCCAGGATGTCTGACTGTGGCCGAGGCTGAGATTCCCAAACATTTCAGGTGCCCTGGGATCTGACCCAGCTCTTCCAGCCCTCCTGCCCTGTTTCCCTCAGGGATTTGTGCTGCCTGCTGGGAGCCTCATCGCTAAAAATGAGTGTGAGAGGCCTCGAAAGTGAGCTCAGCCCCTCCACTCCCGAGCTCTTATCTGGATCAGCCCTTCCCAAGGCTCATCCACCACCACCCCACACCCAGCGGGGAACAAACCCTGGCATCACAGCACTGAGGAGTTCAGCTCCGTGTTTTCCCCCATTACCATTTGTAAACACTTCGCTGTCTAATTCCAGGTGGGAATTAAAGCAGCTCCCCCACCCCCCAGGCCAGGGCTGCTTGGAGAGGCTGACAATTTCCTGGAAAATCCAGCTGTTCCCACTAATGAGCCTCGAGATGCCCGTGCTCGGTTGTAGCTGCAGCTCTGGCAGGGGAGGCCCCGAGCCCCTTTGATAATTCCTGGTGGTTTTTAGAGGGTTTTGTTCCTCCTGCTGTCCTTATTCCACTTGCAAAGGCCTGCTCCTCACGCTGGGAAGTTTTCCTTTTGAAGTATTCCCTGTGGGAAATATTTTAAGAATACCCATTAAAATACTGTTTAAAAAACGCTATAATAAAAATTTTTTTAAAAAATTCCTTGTTGCTGGTTTCATCAGGTGAGGGTGACACACGGAATGGGCTCTGACAGGAGAAGGCAAATTGGGGCAAATTACCCCAAACAGCGAGGGGAACAGCACCAATTCTAAATTTCTGGGAAAAACCCACATTTTTATATCAATCCATTCAATAAAAGGTACTTTTTATTTAGGGTGGGATTGAACTTTTGCAGCTCTGGTGCAGTTTGAGGAATGGTTTCACTCCCTTCACGTGGCACGTTCAGATTTTCACAAATCACTTTGCAAATCACTGGCGTTGCTTAGTGGGAAGCTGGGCAAAATCAAGCAGAATTGTTAAATATTGCTGCTGAGTGGCTCTTGCAGATCCTTCAGCACTGAATAAATAAAACTGAGTTGTCGTTTATCTTCATGGTTGCACTGGTGAGCAGAAGTAATCCAGCCCCTGGGCTGTGCAAGCCTGGTTTGCAGGAATCTGTGAAATTCCTGGTGATCCATCGAGGGCTTGTGGTCTGCCCTGAATTTGTGTCTGAATTTGTGCTTTATGTGAGCAGGAAAAACATGAAAAATAAATATGGACAGGGCAAATGAGGAGCAAAATTCCCAACTCCACGTGGGTGCTGAGGTCAGTCCCAGCTTCCCATCACCTCCAAGGGATCTCCTGCCCTTTTGGGATGCGTGGGATTGGGTGGATGCTGAGGACAACACCAGGAGCTCCTTGGGGATGTATCAAACACAGGGAAAATGGGAAAATGGATTGGAAAAAGCAGCTTCCCTCAGGATTGTGGCAGTCCAGGCTGTGCTGCCGCAGAATCGGAGTTGTTTAGGTTGGAAAAGACCTTTAGGATCATCAAATCCAACCATGAACTGCTGAGGCCACCACTAACCCTGTCCTGAAATGCCACATCTGCAGCACTTGGAAATCCTTCCTGTGGGATGCAACCCCAGGAGGTGCCCAAAAAATTAATGTATTTTATATTTTATGTCCATGAATGTGTATATTTCTATATTTAATCGATTTCTGTGGTATATATGATATAAATAACTGTATTTAAATATATATTTATACAGAATATGCTGTGTTTATCTATTTGTGTTATTATACATGAAAATTTAATGATCTTATCATGGAACTATAAATATATTATTGATATTAACTTCTCTTCACATGGGCAGCACTCTAAAGCTGAGCTCCACACCACTCACCCCTTCCAAGAACCACCTGGACATGCTCCATAAATTCACAAATTTCCATAGGCCGAAAAGGCAGGATTGTCCTGGGCGAGGCTGAGCCACAGCTGGATAAATCCCTCCTGTTTTTTGGGAAAGGCTGGCAGGGAAAACTTGCTGGGTTTTGTGTTGAAAATGAGATTTTTCAGGATTTCTACAGAGCCTTCAGTCCCCAGGGCCGTCACTCTGCACCCTGACAGAGCCTGAGTGAAAGGCACCGTGTCAGCACCAATTATGCCTCTGACATCCTCAATATTGAGACACCTCCGGAGCCTGAAATCATTCCCACAAACGTGTTTGTGGCACCTCAGCCTTGGGAAATTTTCCAGAGATGATCTTCGGTTTGGGCTCCTGGAATAATGGGATTTGGTTTTCCAGGGATGCCAGGGGTTTGCTGCAGCCCTGTGCTGGGAAGTTTGGACTTCACCTGAATTCCATCCTATTCCTCTGGAGTTATTTCCCATGATAGCCCAGCATATTAACATGGAATTTGGGCTCCTGGAATAACGGGATTTGGTTTTCCTTGGATGCCAAGGGTTTGCTGCAGCCTCGTGCTGGGAAGTTGTGGTTCCACCTGGATTTTATCCCATTCTTCTGCAATTATTTCCCATGATGGTCCAGCACTTCAACATGGAATTCGAGGCAATGCCTCAATTGTTTGGAAAATCAAGCATTCTGTAAAATGAGCACAAATGTTCTGTGGTTTCAGAACTGTCAAAGTATTGGAATTTCTTTGTTGTTTTATGGATTGAGAAGTGGAGGCAAAGAGGGCAAACGCTTGCCCGGGGCTGTGCATTTGGTGGGAGAATAAAACCTGACAATAGCACAGTAAGGTCAGGCCAGGGAAATATGAACACTCAGTCAGCCTCGGGAATTTGGGAAGTGCAGGACACCAGACCCCACACCGTGTTTGTGTTCCTAAAGTCCCCGTGTTGAGCTCTCTGCCTCTCTGGGATGTATTCAAAACACACCGAAAATCCAGTATATTCCTAGCTGGAAAGATGAAAACCCCTGACAGTTAAATCAATGGAAAATTGTTGCAATATCCACTGTGGGAATCTCATGTGGAATTACAATGTTGGTGAGGTTGGAAAATCCCTCTGGGATCGAGTCCAACCATTCCCAGCAGTGCCAAGGCCACCACTGCCCCTTGTCCCCAAGGGCTGCATCCACAGGGCTTGGAAATCCCTCCAGGAATAGAAATTTTCTATAATATCCAACATCAACCTTCTCTGGCACAACTTTTGAGGCCTTAGGATACCTCTAAGATTCCTCCTTGTCGGGCTCGGAGTTCCAGGAAATCCAGTGGGATCCTCGGTGAGGGTGACCACATCCCGTTTTACCCCATCCCAGCAAGTGCTGATCCATGGGTGATCCCACATTCCAGGCGTTCTGCTGGCTGTGCTCCAGCAGAGAGGCACCAGAGGCTGTCTTTAGATCACGGCTGCTTTGTTTTTGTTGCTCTGGGAGGTTCATTTCCAGAGGGGTTTTCAAGAATTCATTTTCGTTTCCCTCCGGTGCTCACCTGTAAGGCAGAGCCGGAGGTTCGGCAGCGCTGCCTCACTTCACACCCTCCCCAAACCCATTAATGCCCACCCGGAGCTCCTCAAGGTGTTAATGGATCACGGGATGCTCAGCCCTGCCCGGAGCTGGGAAAACCGGGAGAGCTCCAAGGAACTCCACAAGTCACGGGTGCTGTGATCCCAGAAAAGCTGGGAGCACCTGAGGGGTCTGGACACCTGTAACCCCACAGAGGAGCTGGCACAGGCAGCTTTGCCCGCACAAACACCACACCCAGGTGTGCCAGGGCAGAGCCACGAGCCCTCCGTGTCACCCCATCGCCTTCAACGCGGCCGGAATTCCCAAATCCCGGGGAAGAACCGCGGAGCGTGGATGGCGGAGCATCCTGCCGGTGCGCGAAACCATGGCAACAACTCCTTTAGGCGTTTCTGGGCTGGTTAATTTGGCCTAAACACTTCACAGGCGGGTTTTTTCCCCCTCCAGCTATTTTTATATTTTCATTTTGCTGTGGATTTTAATAGGCTGGGCCGAGATCTTTGTCCCTGCCCGCAGCTGCAGCGTTATGAGGCACTCTCAGACACTTCTCACTAAAATTCCTGCGGCGGAAAAGAGCCCGGCTTGCCAGAGCATCACACCTCGTGCCTGACACCTTTCTTAACCTCCCAAACGGGGCTAACAAAGCTCAGACTAAGATAGGGGCCCTGCTGCCAGCAGAGGAGGAGTCGAGGCTTCATTTTCCAGGGCGCCTGCAGGTCCCCCCCACCCCCAATCACTCGAGTCAAGTAATTATTGTTATTAAAGGAAGAGCAGCAAAGCTCAGACAGCGAAGAGGGAGATGCTTTTTGACTTCTGCAGACACTTTTTTTGTTGGTAAGATTACCCTCAAGAACAAGAGAGCCCATTTAATTCCCAGAGTAATGACTCTCCAGCAGCCCCAATTCTCCCATTTTCCAAGCACATTTAGCTGCCTGATCTCCAGATTGCTGGGAAGATGCCGTCAGGTACCGGGCTGAATGTCAGCCGTAAAAGCTTAATAAGTGACATGCTTTACATTTTTTCGGTGCAATCGAATCTAAAAGCTTCCACTCAGTTCAAATTACCAGAGGTAATTTCAACACAGCTGTCAAGGCTTTTTTTTTTTTTTTTCCTCCCTTCCCTCCTAGAAATGGGAGTTTTTCCTAATGTGCTTTTCCATTTCGGGGCTGATTTCTTTGTGTGCAGGTATCGCTGGGGAGAGGTGAAGCCTCACCTTTTGCTGGCAAGGTGTTTTCTGGTCCTTCTGTCACATCCCTGCTGCTGGAAATGGTCCCTCAAATTCAAACTGGGGTGGATTTCAATCTGATCTCCAGGTCTGAGCTCCTGGGGCTGGAGCGAGGAAGGCTGAAACCAAAAAATAAATCTGTTAAATGCTAAAAAAATCCTTTTTTTTTTTTGCAAACCAGCCTCAGGTTGTGCCATGTTGGATATTAAGGAAAATTTCTTCCCCAGAATGGTTGTCCAGGTTGGCAGGGGTGGAGTCCCCATTCCTGAAGGGATTTTGAAGCCCTGTGGATGTGGCCCTTGGGGACAAGGGGCACTGGTGGCCTCGGCAGGGCTGGGGACATTTGGACTCGATCCCAGAGGGATTTACCAACCTCACCAATGCTGTAATTCCACATGAGATTCCCAGCAGTGGACATTGCCACAAAATTTCTTTGAAATCCCTGGAATGGTCCTGGCTGGGTGCATGGAGCACTCCCAAAGGTGCCTTTTGAAGGAAAAAGGGCAGAAATCCCTCACGCCTGCTCAGGTGGAGGAAGGGTTGAATCCCTCTGCATCTAAAGAAGAAAAATCTGAATTTCAGTGCTTGCAGCTCTTGGTTATTATGGATTGCAGAGTCAGGCATGGGGAAAAGTTCTTAGGGTGGGTTTAGGGTGACAGAAAAGTGACATTTCCATGTGAACAGGCTGGGATTGAGCCCAGGATGCTCCTTCAGCCCTGACTGAACGGGTACTTAACCCTGAGCTTAAACATTTTGCTGGCCTGGGCTTTACCAGCACTGACTTTTAAACAATGAGGAGCCCATTTGGGAGCCCTCAGTGCCACCGTGCCCTTCCTGAAGGCCTTTCTTTGGCACTGGGGTGGCTTTTGGGGACGCTGATGTTCGTCGGAAGTCCCCCTGTTGCTCTGAGTGGGACCTGCTGAGTGGGACCTGCTGAGCCCCAAACTCCATTTCTAACGTGGTCAAAGATGTTTCATCACCCCAAAACATTTGTCTCACTTTCAAAGAAGGGATGGGTCAATTTTGGGGGGGGTTGAGTAGTTTTAGCTCTGGAGAAGCTGTGTTTGGGTTGTCCCAGAGACTTGGAGCATCAGGGGGTGCTGGAACATCCCTGGGGACAGGGACAGCTCTGGACCCCAAATTTTCCCAGTTTTTCAGGGAACTCAGCAATCTCTGTAATCCCATCTGTCCCAGGACTATCTCTGGTTTTCCCTGCCCTGTTCCTTCCCCTCACACCAGGACTGCCAGGAGTGGGAATTATCCTTTCTCAGTCCCACAGGACAGGGGCTGCTCCTCTGCTCAGGGACAGACCCCACCCACAATTCCCGCACCTTCGACCTGACCTGAGATTCTCCCACCTCCCCCTTCTCCAAAGCTTCTCCAGGTGCTGAATCCCTTTTGAAATGATCTTTTTCTCTTCCTTAACCGTGTCCTCCAGCCCTGCTGCTGCCACATTTTGGTTTTGCAGCTCAGCACAACCCAGGAGCACCTCGGGGACCTTTTTCCTGCCTGGCTGAGCCCATCACCAGCAGCCAGGGTGAAATCGTGAAATCCTCTGGTTTTTATTCCAACATTGCAAGCCCAGAACCTGCTCTGAGGGCACAGGGAGCAATTCTCTCCAAATAGTTGTGAACATGAGCAGAATGCACTCTAAAAGCAGGAGGGAGAAGGGAACGAGCACAATTCCTTCCGGCAAAGGTCGCTGCTCCTCGTTCCCTTTCTGAGGCCTCTGAACAAAAAGGCTGAAGCAGAAAACTCTTCAAAATGCAAAGTTTTATGGCACATTAGGCAAGAAAGGAAAAACCTGGGGATGAACTGACCTCGAGTTTGGTGATGGAGGAAAAAGAGAAAAAAATAATCACAGCAAACAGCGTTTTCCTCACGGTTTGCTCCAAGGAAATCCAGGTTGCCCTGAATTTCTGCGTCCGAGGGCTCGGATGTGCTTCCATCTAAGCACACAAGGTCCCCACACAGTTCACAAAATGCTTTTCCTCGGTTTTCTGGCCAAAAGAGGCTTTCCCAGGAAAGCAGAGCTCCATTTGATAAGGGTTTGTTGGAGCTGGCACTTCAGGAGACAGGAATTGTGTGGGAGCCTCTGCTGGGGGGTTCCCTCAGCAGCTCCCATCATCAGTCCTCTCTGGAGTGTCCTACTAAAAAAGGACCTCAAAGAATCCTCCTTCAAACGATGCTAGGAACAACTTTTGGGGATTTTAAAAGGGTTTTGTTCCCATTTAGATGAATCCGATGCCAGCGGAACCCACTGCGCTCCAAACTGTGCTGGGGACGCATCTGCCAGCAGCAGCCCAGAACTTCACCCCCTTCTTTTATGCCCTTGGTGCTTTATTTTGGTCAGTTTTAAAAAATTTTTTTTCATTTCTTTTCATTTAGTTTATTTTGTTTATTTTGTCTTGCACTCTCAGGCAGCTCCTGGGTGCTCAAATTCCCCCCTCTGGGATCATTCCAGCTCATAAAGGATGGGACATTTGGCTCTGCAGAGACCCAAACCTCAAGGCTGAGCAGCATTTGCAGCATCATCCCGAAATCTGAGATCCTGATTAAGGTCTTCCTCCAGTTCCTCGGGAATGAGAAGGAATTTGTATGGCAAGGTGGAATGGCTGGAATTCAATGGAAGAAGTGTCCAGGTGAGATTTTTTTTCCCTCAGAAAATCCTCGTGGAAGAAGACTGGAAAGACACAAATATATTTCAAGTTTTGATGAAAAGAAGCATTCAAACAGGAGGAAGAGGGAGGGGAGAGTGTGGGAAGGGAAATTTCTGTGGGATCATGCTTTGTAACTCCCTAGGTTTAGCTGAGTGATGGAGCAGAAGTGGAAGAGCTGCTTGGAAAGATCCAAACTGGAAGGGAGAAGCTCCCATTGAGGGCCCAAAAGCCCAGGAAAAGGCATTCCAGGGAATTCACATTTGATTTCAGCAGAATCCTCTGAACTGAGCATGATAACAAGGAACCTGTGCCTCTGTGCCAGCGGGATATTGCTCTTTATCCATATTTTACAGCCCATCTCAAGGTAACCAGACCTGGTCCTCCTGGCAGGCACCCTGAACGTCTTTAATTCCAACGCTTTGCAGGGGAGGCATTTGAAGGAAGGAGGGAAAATGGGAATTATGGTTGTTTTTCCTGCTTTTTTTTCCCCCACCAAACGGAGCGGGAAGCAGGAGCTCAGGAGCATTGTCCCGTGCACACACACCTGCCTTAGGGATGCCAAACTAGTTATTAAGATTATTTCTTCTCCTAAAAATAGAATCCCAGGCATCCATCCTGTCAGGTGGATAATGCCTGGGATTTTCACGACTTGACACAAAAATGACAGAGCTGAGGATTCAAAACTTCCAGTTTTGTTCTGCTCACTGCTTTAAAGGATTTTTTTTCCTCCTCACCTTTTAAGAATCTCTTCTTCCTGTGGGGGAGAAAATCCCACAATTGGTTGATCACCAGTGGCGAAACCAAAAGTCTCCACAGCACAATTCTGCTCCTATTTTATTTATTTTTGGAGCAATTATTTTTTGTTAAGGAGACATTCCCAAACGCTTGTGCCAGCAAAGAAGCAGGGGAGGTAAAAAAATGAATTAAAAAAAAGAAACCATGTATAGAAACTTTCAATATTTCTATTTCTATTTAAGATTTCTATTTCTATTTAAGATCAAAAAAGTGGCCAAAACATGATGGGAGTGGAGTAAATGGAGAGGAAAGGTCTTGGAAGGGTGGAAAATATCTGTATCAAGGCTCTGTTAGGTTAGAGATGAAAATAAAAGTTATTCAAAGGATCCAGGGAAAGGCAGCTTTTGGAAATTTAGCAGGAATTTGGGATATGTAGGAAGTGAACTTGAAAAAAAAAATAGCATTTTCAGTAAAGTCTTGTTGGCCCTGGAATGAGAAGTTCAGAAACTGGGAGGACTTGAGACATAGTTTTGTGTAAAAATAAAAATGTTGAGAATTCCATATTTAGCCAAGGGAAAATATAACAGAAATGTGCTTGGAGAAGTCCTGGGAAACGAAAAGGAGGAAGGAATTGGAAAAGTGGAAGTGAGAGCCATGGAAGGACAGATGGAGGCCGGGATCACTGTGATGGGATTAACGGTGATTAGATAATTGAGCAGAAATCTCATTTAATGGGCCCTGACCTCTGACCCGAGGCTGGGCAAGGTTCAAGCAGGAGATAATTGGCTTGGAGGATTTTTCGGGAGCAATCCTGGATGGGGTGGAAGGAATTCCTCTGCTTCCCGAGGGGCAGCAGGAGCAGGGATGAGTTACAGACTCATTTCAACAGAAGATGTTGCAGGAGCTATTCCAGTTTAGGCGGTTTTGTGCGTCCTAATTCGGGTTGTACGGGTGTTAGGTAGGATGGTTGAGTGTTATGGTTTGGGTTGTGTGAAGTTATGCTGTTTAAACTGTTGAATGGAGTTAAAAGCCCTTTGTTTAAAGGACTGCAGTTGATATAAGCAGGCCAGGAGCTGCTAACGTAGAGTATTGAAGGTCCCTACGCCCCATCGGGATGACCTCGGCCGTGGGAGGAGCAGCTGCACCCACCAATCACCAGGCTCCCTCCAAGCCGGACCTTGCACCAATCACTCGACGCACCGTGAGGGGAGGGGGCGGGACCTAGCGGCGAGCCAATCACCACCCGAGAAGCGGGAAATCTAAGCCAATGAAATGAGCCGCTAAGCGGCAACCCCGTGAACTGACCAATCAGAAGCACTGAAAGAGAGCATAAAAGGCGGTGTTCACGGGAGAATTGCTGCTGCTGTGGCTTCGCGTCTGCCGTGGTGGGGTCGTCCCACCTCTGGGTTAAGAGGAGAGGGCTACTCCCCCTCCTGCTTCTTCCACCTCTTCTGTTTGTTTTGTTCTCGTTTCTTCTAATAAATTACCAGTTAATCGCCTTTGCGGATAACTGGCCCTCGTTTAGTACAAAGAGAACTCAGCCCGAATTCAAAGCCTGGCAGTTCAGTGTGGTCCTGTAGGGTGAGGGAGAGGGGAAATAAATATCCGTGGAAGTTGGGGCTCCAGGACATCCCTGGGCTTTGCTGGCCTGGGAACTGGTGGGGAATGACATGCAAGTGTCCAGGGGCACGGGCAGCTCGGCTGAGGATGCACCAGGGAGTCTGGGAATGTTTCCTGAGAGGATTTTCCATCACAAGATGATGCAGAACTTCCTCATTTCCTTAGGATGGCTTTTTCCCCTTTCCCTGCCCTTTTTTTCCCCTCTTTTTCCCCCTTCCCTCTGCTCCCTTTCCCCCCCTCTTTTCCCCTCCTTTTTTCCCCTTCCCCCCCCTTTATTCTCTCCTTTATTCCCTTTTCTCCCCTTTTTCCTCCTTCCCCCCCCTTTTCTCCCCCATTTTCCCTCTTTTCTCCCCATTTCCCCCCCCATTTTTCCCCCTTTTCCCCCTTTTTCCCCATTTTTCCCCTTCCCCCCATTTTCCCCTTTCCCCCCTTTTTTTCCGCCAATTTTCCCCCTTTTCCCCCCTTTTCCCCT
>NW_008238361.1:1633542-1635179 GCF_000691975.1 Corvus brachyrhynchos
TTCTTTTATTTCCCCCCCTTTTTCCTTCATTTTCCCCCCTTTTTTCCCCTTTTCCCATTGCCTGCATCACATTAACCTGCACCAGTATTTCCTTCCAGGTGCTCTGGAGAGAAGAAAAAGGCTGGAAAGCAGCTCCTGGAAATAAACTCAGCTTAAAGATTCCCTAATGGGGGAAAACACGGATATTCCAACCCTAGAAATTATTTATGCAAGGAAAATTAAAAATATTCCCATCAAAATTAGCATATAAAGAATAACAACCAGCCAAGGTGCTGGAAAATGGGTATTAAATAGAAAAAATATGGAAATATGCATAAATATTTGCATCTATTTGCATATATTATTATATCCACACAGAGAATGGGGGCATTTGTACTTTAATAGATTCTTTCCCATCCCTGTGTTTTATTATCCCATAAAAATTAACTCCATTTCACGGGATAATACCCTGAGTTATGTCGGCTCAGGTTGAATTAATTACTAATAAAATACCCCCAAGTCTTGGATGAACCAATTAAATTTCCAGTGGATAATTCCCATTCCCTGCCACAGGCTTGGAGCAGGTGGAGCTGGGAAAACCCACACTGGAAGGATGGAATTTTGGGCAGGGAATAGCCCAGATCCAGCAGATCCGGCCTCCCACCCGACCCGAGCTCCGTGAGGAATGTGGAATGGATAATTAGGAACTTTCTGCCTGTGTGGGAATCAGATTTTATGAGGAATTTTTGGGATTTTAAACATCAGATCTATAGGGGAAGTTCAGCTTGTTCCCATAAAACATGGGACGAGGCTGGAGGACAGGGATCAGCACAGGTATCTGTGAGCACCAGTTCCTGGGAAATCCTATTCTCCAGGAGACTCCAAGAATGTTTCTACCCCCATTCCAAACATATTCCAAAGGTGCTTGGAAATAGGACCTCCAAAAATGGGATTTTTGAGGAAAACCCCCAAGGTTTCAGGAGAACTTCCATAATTTTTCTTGCACATCCAACAGCAACAGTGGCTGTGCCTGATTTCTGTGGAAAAGCAACGAATGGGAGCCATAAAATGGCCAGGATAGGGTTGGAAAGCTGGAAAAGTGGGGAAAACCAGGTGCACAGATGGAAGTGGCGGGAGGTGGGATTGGGATCGGCAGCAGCAGGAGGGAATTGCGAGCTCAGCCAGAGCTTCAAAGGGAATCTGCTGCGGTGGGATGTAAATACCGTGTTTAATAATTAAGGAGAACGTTCTGTAAGCTGCAAAGCGGTGCCGTGATCAACCTAATTGCCACTTGGAGAGCGGGGATCCGGAGGGGGAACAGTGGGGAGAAGGAGACATGGATTCCAGGAGAAAGGTTGGAAAGGGGAAGGAGAACCAACAACTCCTGCAGAGATCTTCCGGCACTCAACGCCTTTTGGTTTATCTAATGTGGAAAATACAAGGGGAATGGCTTCAAGCTGAAGGAACATTGATTTAGGTGGGATATTGGGAAGGAATTCCTGGCTGGGAGGGTGGGAAGGTTTCCCAGAGAAGCTGTGGCTGCCCCTGGATCCCTGGAAGTGTCCCAGGTCAGGTGCTTGGAGCAGCCTGGGATAGTGGAAGGTGTCAGGCGTGGAACTGGATGAGCTTTAAGGTTCTTTCCAACGCAAATTCGGCAT
>NW_008238361.1:1635200-1654947 GCF_000691975.1 Corvus brachyrhynchos
CCATGGATCTGTGAGAACAAGGCTGAATTCCTGACTTCCTGACTCAGCCCCAGCGGTTTTCCAGTCGTGGAAATGTCACTTTTCCTGTGGGATGGAGCAGGAGCTCTCCTCGGGATGTCACAGCTCTTAGGGAAGCACAGGCTGTGCCACATTTCACACTTCCCAGGCAGGGCCAAACACTCCAGTGACAGCCACTTGTCTCATGCCATGGATTCCCCTCCTTCCCACAGATAATCAGAGCAGTGAAAAAGGACACTTTCCACCCAAAAATGACACTTTCCCACCCCAAATTCCAGCTGATTGTTATTAACCCACATAAACTGGATTTCCCTGCTCTCGGGAAGCAGTGCCTGCCCTTCCCTTTCCGTATCTTTCTCCAAATCCCGGCCTCATTCCCTGTCCAGCAGGACTTGCAGGTGCTGCTCACCATCCCAAGCTGTGATCAGCACTCAAGTCGTTGCTGAGCAACCAGAGAACCTCCCTGCAGCAGTTTGGGCACAAAATCTGGGATTTGTGTGAAATGGGGACGGCTTTGGAAAGGCAAAATATCCTCTCCCTGGCTGCCTTGCACCTCCAGGAGGCAGGAGGGTGTAGATGGCAGGGAGTCCAACCCAGAACAGACCGGGCTCTTCCCAGATCTTTATGGGATGATGCACCTGGAATGGGGGTTAGGTCCTCGTTAGGTTCCTGGGAATCCAACCCAGCACTGACCATGCTTTTCCAAGTTCCTTCTGGAATGATATTCCTTGAATGGGCATTAAATCCTCATTAGGTCCCTGGGAATCCAAACCAGGGCTGACCATGCTCTTCCCAGTTCCTTATGGGATGATATCCCTTAAATGGGGATTAAGTCCTAATTAGGTCCCTGAGAGTCCAAACCAGGGCTGACCATGTTCTTCCCAGTTCCTTATGGGATGATCTTCCTTGAATGGGAATTAGATCCTAATTAGATCTCTGGGATTCCAACCCAAATCTTGACCATGCTCTTCCCAGTTCCTTCTGGGATGATATCCCTTTAATAGGGATTAAATCCTCATTACATCCCTGGGAGTCTAACCTGAGGCTTGACCACGTCCTTCCCAGTTCCTTCTGGGATGATATCCCTTTAATAGGGATTAAATCCTCATTACATCCCTGGGAGCCCAACCCAGGGCTTGACCATGTTTCTCCCAGTTCCCTCTGGGATGAAACCCCTTGGATATGGATTAAGTCCCAATTCCCATTCTCAGGAAGCCACGATGCCCTCCAGTGCTGGTGGCACTTTAGATGCCCTCGCTCCAGCTGAGCTGTAAATTCCCAAAAGGGTCAAACTTCATGGGAAGAGATGTGCCAACCACAAAACAGCTTTTGGGAAAAGCTCCAGAAACCGGAGCGAATCCCGAGGTTTTGGCTGCTGGGAGCGTGGATTGCTGTGAGGGTGTTGCTCCTGTGAACATGAGACAAGGAGCAGAGCAGTTCCCCTCGGTGACAAATTGTGTGATATGACAAAAAAGAAATTTAAACAAACCACTGCACAAAAAAATACGGATCCCTCTGTGCTGTAGGAATATGAATTTTCGGGATCGCTGTGTTTGGGGCTAAAGATTTAGGGATCTGCATGAAGTGCTGCAGAGTTTTATTTTAGGTGAGGCTCCTCCTGGGACAGCAGGCACAGATTGACTAGACCTTGCGGCAATAATTTGGGGGTTTTTGGCATTCCCTGGATAATTTATGAGGAGGATATATGGAGCTCCGGGGACAAGGATTGCCCAGGGAGCACGGAGGAAGGAAAAAGCCCTGGAGTTGTAGCTCTTCCCGATGGGATTAAATGCAGGAATGTTTGTTTTGCCAGCAGAGCTTGCAGCCATCAGACATTTGCCATCTATAGGTGGAAGACTTGGGAAAAAAGAAACCTGGAATTCCCATATAGTTTTCAGTGCCACTGGCACGTGGCTAAACCCTGAGATTTTTAGGAATTAATAGTTACAATTTTGGAGTTGCCTTTGGAAACCTTCTGGGAATTCCGGGTCCTCCTGGGCTTTTCCTTGCCAGCTGAAGTGGCACAGGACTCCACATTGATCGTCTTCTTACTAAAACCTCAGAGTTTAATTAATAAAACCTCAGAGTTTAATTAATAAAAGCATTTAATTAATAAAATCATTCAGGAGGAGGAGCTCAGTGCTGTGCCAGGGGACGGGGACAGAGCTGGGCCCGAACCTTTGTGCACATCCAACCTGCTCAGAGAACTTGGGAAGCTCTGGATTAAACCATCCTGAGTTTTTCCAAAGCTCTCTGCTAAGAGGGTCCCAGCTCCGTGGAAAATGTTCAAATATTAATTGGGATAGGGCTGGGAGTGCAGGTGTTTTCCTCCTCTCTTTTCCCAGGCCTCTCTCCTGAGGCTGCTTGGCTCTTCCCGTGTTTTCCTGCTGCAGGTTCCACAAAAGGCGCACAGGCAGCTGGGAGGAGCTGTGCCGAAAATAAAGCAAAACTCCAAAGCCAGGCAAGAGGAAGAGCTGGCTCCAAAGTCCTGTTTGGCTCTCGAACCCCTGCAGGGGGCTGAGCATTTGGAGCCGTGCCCTGGGATGCTCCTGGAGACCGCAGGGAGAAGGGAAGGCCATGGTTGCATCTACCAGAGTTGATCCTCTCTATAAACTATTTACATTTGTTTTAATTAGTTAGATGGAGAGATTACACACTGATCACTGCGTTGTTCTGCTCTTTCTGACCACACAGGGCCAATCCCAGGAGTTTTAGGAGCTGGGATAGTGCAGCAGGAGCGGCAGGGGATGTGCTGCCCGCTGTAACCTGAGGGCTGCATGTGAGGGTGAAAAAGTTGTTTCCACCCTTTCCATAAAGCAGAGAATCCTTTCCAATCCCCCTGCATGGATCCTACACCCACAATAAAATTATAGAAGGATTTTTTAGGATTAATCTCTCCTGGGAATGTGGGATTGGAGCAAGTGCTATTGCCTGTAATACTGAATGAAAATAAGAAATTCATCTGACATTGATGTTTGGATTACAGGTTGGCATTTCTGCCAGGAAAGGGGTGTGCCAGGAACGGTTGGCACCATTTGGGGCAGCCCTTCAGCCCAGAACAACCCGTGCTCCTGGTGTTTTTGTCCCACCTGTCCCAGATCCACGTTATCTCCATCCCAGACCAAACCCCACACTTTGTGGGGAAGCAGCATCCCACAGGATGGTGCTCAGGGCTTTGTCCTCAGCTCAGGAGCCTGTCCTGCCCCAGCACCTCTCCAGGTGCTGCTGGAGGAGTGGTTGTCACCTCCCAGGGATCCAGGTGTGCTCCCACAGCCTCCCAGGACACCCCATATCCTGCTGGGAAGGTTTCCTGCTCAGCCTGTGCCGCCCAAGGGAGCAGCTCCAAGTGTGGATTAACTCATGGAGTGCTGGGGAGCAGCGTTTCCCTCACATCCACAGATGAGAAACACTTCCCATCTCCCTTGGAGGAAAAAGGGAGGAAAACACTTCCCTTGACCTAAAAAAAAAATCATTAAAGCTTTTAAAGATCTCTCTGTTCGCTGCTCGTTTTGACAAAGTTAATTTTTTTCTGGTCTTTTTCCCCCCAAAATTTTGATTATCTGCAAACCCCTTTCTGCAGGAATTGTTTTGGGGTTGAGAAAGCCGCAGAAGCTCAAGCTCCAGGCTGATATTTGAGCAGGATCCAGTCCCACACGGAGCCTGGGCGATGGATTCCAGATGTTTGCAGCTGTCACGTGGTACAGCTGATTTTATAAGTAATAGAGCTCCTTGAGTATCTGATTTTGGCAGCGAGCTCCACTTTTGTCTACAGAGAAACTGCAGGAAGTTAGAAAGTACAGGACAAAGGGGTATTTTTAGCTAACTCAGCTGTGAAACTGCAGAGGGAGGCAGGGTTGGAGGAGCGGGATCGGGATGTGCTGAGGGCACTCGCTCAGGTTCCTGCTGCCCAGGGCACAAAATAAACATTCCTTCCCTTCACAGCCTCCGCCAGCAGTGAGACTTCCCCGGGATTGTTCCTACATTTGGATGAGTTGCTCTCCATAAATTGCCTCACCCTTTTCCTGGCCCTGTCTGTGGGTGCACCAAGGTCTGAAGGCCCTGCCCTCATTCCCAGATCCCAACAGCTTCCTGAAAACCCGTTTGGTGTTTTTGCTGTCACTGAAGTGACATCTTCTGACCACAGGGCTTGTTTAGTGCAGGTCCTGAGATCCCAGACTGGTTTGGGTTGGAAGGGACCTTAAATCCCACCCCATTCCAACCCCAACGACTTCCACTATCCCAGGCTGCTCCAACCTGGCCTTGGACACTGCCAGGGATCCAGGGGCAGCCACAGCTGCTCTGGGCACCCTGTGCCAGGGCCTCCCCACCCTCCCAGCCAGGAATTCCTCCCCAATATCCAACCTAAATTTCCCATCTTTCACTTTTAACCCAACACTCCTTGAATATAATTTCTCCAAAAGCAGAGCAGTCCCTCAGCCACGTCCTTGTCTGATGACAAATCACCAGAGCTCTGTGAAGGGCACATTCCAGTGGGGAATACAGCCCGGAGCATCCCACCATCCATCCCACCTGCTGCACTGTGTGAGGAACACAAACCACAACCAGAGGGCTGGAAATTGCGCTTGATTTATGTTCCACGTGTGCATTTTTAAAACGGCCCCATGGGACCGGCGTAGAGGGCAGAAACAGCAGCCCAGAAGGGCCGGTCTGGATTTGGGAAGGGGGCTCTGGAATCAGTCAGTGGATGGTGAGAAATCGCTTTTAAATATTATTATTATTTTAATATTTTCCTTTATTTTCTATTATTAAACTGTTCTTATCTCAACATACAAATTTGACTTCGATTCTCCTCCCCATTCCACCAGAATGAGGGAGAAGAGCGAGCAGCTCCGAGGTGTTTCTTCTCCAGCTGGGCTTCAAAACGACACATGGTGGTGGCACTGGCCATGGTGGTGGCACCTTGTGTGGTGGTAGCATCTTCTCACGGTGGCACCTTGCATGGCAGCAGCACCTTCTGTCACAGTGACAGCTTGTGGGTGCTGGCACCTTCCATTATGGGGGCAGCTCGAGTGGTGGTGGCATCTGGAGTGGTGGTGGCACTTTCCATCAGGGTGGCACTTTCCATCATGGTGGCACTTTCCGTCATGAGAACACATCGAGTGGTGTGGTGGTAGCATCTTCTCACGGTGGCACCTTGCATGGCAGCAGCACCTTCTGTCACAGTGACAGCTTGTGGGTGCTGGCACCTTCCATTATGGGGGCAGCTCGAGTGGTGGTGGCATCTGGAGTGGTGGTGGCACTTTCCATCAGGGTGGCACTTTCCATCATGGTGGCACTTTCCGTCATGAGAACACATCGAGTGTTGGTGGCACCTTCCACAGAGGTGGCACCTTGTGTGGTGGCGGCATCTTCCGTCCTGGTGACACCTTACATGGTGATGGCACCTTCCACTGTGGTAGCACCTTGTGGGGTGCTGGCACCTTGAGTGGTGGTGGCGTCTTCTCACAGTAGCACCTTCCATCATGCTGACACTTTGCGTGGTGGTGCCACCTTCCACTGAGCTGCTGTCTCCTACCGTAGTGGCATCTTGTGTGGTGGTGGCACCTTCTCTAGCCTCCTGGTGGTTCTCCAGCTCCTGCTCCTGGCTCCAGCTGAGCCTGTCCCCAAGGTGCCCCCATGGCCGCCAACCTTTCACTGTCCCAGCATCTCCTTTCAATATCCAGGTGGGAAAAGACCTCAGGGATTTGCTGACAACACTCAGCAGTCACTCCCAGGTGGTTCCTACCACATCCAGGGTGTTTTACGGACGCAGTTGTGGTCTCCTCATTGCTGACCACCTCTGGTGACGACACGCTGGAGAAATTCCCTGTGTTTACTGACAAAATGATTGCTTGATGAGCAGAGCACAGAAGGAGGGCAGCGGGGTGATGGCACATTAATACTTTATGAGGTTGGCAAAAAGCCACTGTGATTATCTGCCCTGAACTCCCATGTAAAACATGCCTGGGGACTTTTCTATTTGAATTAAAGCTTTAGGTTTGGAAAGGGAAAAAAAACCCCTCTTCAAATCAGAAGATCTCTCGACGGTTGTTTCAGTGCTTAATAACCTGCACTGCTAAAAAGGTGCTTTTAATTCAAGGCTGAATTTTAATCTCGCAGGCACGGGGTTGGGTGGACTTTCATCTGCCTGGCCAGGGAGCCCTCCATTATCACATTTAAATTCCAGAAGTAATTAGAGGCTGCCAGCGGATCCTCTCTTAACCTTCTGTTCGTTAAGGAAAACAAATTGAGTTCCCGGCGTCTTTCATTATCGGCCGAGCTCCTCCGTCATCCCCACGGCTCTGCGCCGAAACTGCTCCAATTTAATGATTTCCAGCGCTGCTGGGGGATGGCCCCTTCCACCTATGGGATCCCGGGGGTCCTGCCATGGAAAAATCAGCCGTGGAAAACAAAGAAACACCGCAGAATGGTTGGGATTGGAAGGGACCTTAAGAATCGCCAAGTTTGACCCCCTGTCGTGGGCACGGCCAGCACGGGAGGTCAAGGCAAAGTAGGAGCATGTGGAAAAATCTGCATGGATTGAATTGGTGAATGCAGCTTTGCCAGAAGCCTGGAAGGCTGTTCTTGGAGCTGGAATGCTCTGGTGCCCCTTGGCATCATGGCAGGTCCTTGACCATGGGCTGCTCCATGGGGAATGGCAGCAATCCCTGGGGGAATGAATCCAGGGAAGAAAGGCTTGGAGCCCTCCTGAAGGCAGGACCATCACAGGGTTGGTTACGTCCGGCTGGAGGCCACACACTGGGGACAGCTGGGCCACCATCGCTGTCACCTGAAGAGCACAGAGACAGCTCCTCTGCAGGTCTCCAGGAATGAGGTCGTTATTACTGGGAAAAGAGGTGGTTTTCCTCCCAGTTACCAGCTCTGGATCACTCGTGGTTGCACCAGGATTCACAAAGTAGTGGAGGGGGAATATTCCTGTCTGATGGGAAACTCTGCATCCCACACGGAGGAAGCACAGTGACAGCCAGCCTGGGCTTGCCATCGTTGTCATAGAGACCCTGGAATCGCAGCTCTCCCTGGGATTTACATGGATCATTGAATCCCAGAATGGGTTGGGATGGAAGGGAATTTAAATCCCATCCAGTCCCACCCCTGCCATGGGCAGGGACACCTTCCACTAGCCCAGGTTGCTCCAAGCCCCATCCAACCTGGCCTTGGACACTTCCAGGGATCCAGTTTCTCTGGGATATAGCTCCATAATTCATGCCATGGATCACCATGGCACATCAGGATCCACACAGGAAGTGAGCTGAAAGCAGGGAATTCACTTGCCCTTTAAATGCAGATGATGTTATTAAACCCAAAATGACTGAAAGTAGGAGAAGAGAGGCATTAAAATGGAAACGAATCTCTGCGAGCGCTTTGATACGATGATAAAAGCTGGATTTTGATTGCGGCTCTCCCAGCGGTATCCGCCACCAACACGGAAACCTCGGGGACTGGGAGCCTTTGGAACTGCTCGGGGAACACTGGGAATGTGTGGATTCAGGCCAGGGAGAGGCTGGGCCTTTGTGTTTATTCGGGAAATTAATGAGGATGTTGGAGAGGTAAATTTGCCATCCTGTGGAGCTGCTCGGGGAGGAATCCACGCGGTTTTCCAATGGAATCGGGGGGTCATGGGGCTGAGTGAGGGCTGTGGGAGGGGTGCAGAGAGGATTTATCCCTGATATATCCAGGATTTGAGGTGCTGGATATCAGACACCCCATTCTTATATCCAGACCCCACCAGGGAATTGTTGCGTGGTTTTTGGAGAATTTTTTCTATAATTATTACTGTCTGTGATTATGATGATTTACTTTGAGGGTGGGGAGGCCCTGGAATGGATTGCCCAGAGAAGCTGTGGCTGCCTCTGGATCTCTGGAATGTCCAAGGCCAGGCTGGATGGAGCTTGGAGCCACCTGGGATAGCGAAAGGTGTCCCTGCTCATGGCAGGAGGTTGGAATGGGATAATCCTTAATGTCCCTCCCAACCCAACCCATTTTATGATTCTAAGAGGAAGTGGAGCCCCCAGACTTTGTGTCTCCCCACAGCAGCTTTGATATTCATTGACCCTTCTGAATTGTGGTTCTGGAGATTCTTCTCCTCCTCCTCACAAGGAGACCCCCAGGACCTGCAGGGCTCTGGGGAGGACCCCAAAACCAGAGCCACAGCCCCAGGAGCAGCCAGAAGTTTGTGTTGGGAAACCACAGCAAAGCCACACCCACGGTGCTGGATCCAAAACCACAGAGAAAAATCAAAAGACAGAAGAAGCACCAAGAAACGAGAAGGAAAAAATTCAGCACTGAAGAAGAGCAAGCAGAAAAGGCTTCAAGTAAAAGGTTTCCTCTTTCCAGTAACACAAACCCCACATTTATTCCCACTGCTGTGTAAATATCACAGATCTTTACCAGGTGATTTATTGCAGGATCTGTCTCCCAGCAAATAAAGGACCTGCAATGAGGAGCTTTGATTGCTTGAAGTTGCAATAAATGCAACGCTCCCAGCCCCGCGCCAGCAAACGCCTCAGTGAGCTGCTTAAAATCCTCGGAACCTGAACCACATCCCATAATTTATACGGTACATATTGGTACAGCGTGTTACAGCAGAGTTTATAATAATTTATTAGGGGAGAAAAAGCTATCTCCATTAATAATTGATTCATTATAAATAATGGATTCAGAAATGCTCCTTTGATTTAAAGCCCATGCTGGTAATGTATGCTAAACTCTGGTGCTGCTTGATGGCAATAAATCCAAAAAAATCCTGAATATTTGCATCCAGCTCGCCCATTCCTTCTTTGGTCCTGCTTTGGAACTGCGGAGGGCAGGTGGGAACCTCGTGGGAATGATGTTTTTTATGGGATTGCCATGGGAAACGTGGGTTATGAGGCAGAAAAGTGCGGTTCCTGTGGGAAAAGAAGGGAAGATGCGCTTTGATATGGGTTGATTTTGGTGGTAGGACAAGGGGGAATCGATTTGAGCTAAAGGAGGGGAGATCTAGGTGGGATATTGGAAAGGAATTCCTGGCTGGGAGGGTGGGAAGGTTTCCCAGAGAAGCTGTGGCTGCCCCTGGATCCCTGGAAATGTCCAAGGCCAGGCTGGAGCAGCCTGGGATAGTGGAAGGTGTCTCTGCCCATGGCAGGGGTGGAGTGGATGGGGTTTAAGGTCCTGTCCAACCCAAACCCTTTTGGGATTCTGTGATCCCTCAGCAGGAGAGATTCACTGGAATCACCCCCTCACAAAAAAGTGCCCTGCTCTGTTTACACACACAGAAAGATTTTTCACACCTGCCTCTCAAGCACCTCCTAATTTCCCTTTTACTCTCACGCACATCCCACATGGATATTATCAGGATTTGAAAGCAGGAAAAAAAAAGGAGAGACTGCGAGAAAGTGCATTCCACAGAGAGCAGCTGTCTGATAAAAACGGCTGCTTTAAACACCCCAGATCCCAGGGTTTGTCAGGAAATATTGGCAGAGATTTGTCAGCAGAGATGAGGACTCAGCTCTGGCTTTGGGTTTCCAAAGCCACTTTTCATTCATTCACTTATTAGAAACAATAATCCCTGCTAGTCTGGAGAGCACAGGCTCTGCACAAGCTGCACGAGCAGATGGAGGAATTGAATTCCTTTAAACTGTTGGAATGGTGACAGGTAGGACACGGTGGCGGAGCCCAAACCTCCATCTGCTGCTCACGCACCTTCACACAAGGCCGTGCTGAGGCACAGCCCTGAAATTTGGGATTGCAGGATGTTTTGGGGACTGGAAGTATGAAAAAAGTAAAGGCTGCAGGTCGTGGTCCACAGGCATCAAGAGAAAACTTCATCACGTGGCAGGACTGGGTCACTATTTATTAATAGTGTTAATAATTAAAGAGGGTTTTTTGTGGCCGAGCTCTCTTGTGTGCCCCAGAATGAGAAAAACTTGGGTGTTGAAACAAAGTAGAAACCTCTTTTCCTGTTTTCCCTCATTTTGCCCAAATCCTGGTTGGGATTTAATCCATCCCTGCTGCTGGCTGCAATGCATTAGCCTAAGAAAGCTGCATTTTTATGAGACATCACGTTGGCCCAGTGTTTGTAAGAGCTTGTCAGTACCTAAAACTGTGTTTTTAAACCATTTGAGTAAGCCCCTTCTCTCCCAGCCTTAGTCTCCTGTGGTATTCTAATCGAAGTTTCCTTCCCAGTCTCCCCGGGCTGACAAGACTTTAATTTCTAATTTAAAAACTGAGATAACATTTATTCTTGGAAAGGAGGCTTGGCTGTAAGTTTGCTTTGTGCAAAATGAGAAAGGGAAAGGGGTGAAAATGACTGTTTTCATTTCTCAGACGTTTTCCTATAAAACATGGGAACATTTCCTCCTACATTGGCTCAGCTGACGGATGAATTCATCATCTCTGCACTTCCAGAACCTGCAAATCACGGAATTCCAGACTGGTTTGGGTTGGAAGGGACATTAAAACCCACCTAATTCCACCTTCTGCTGTGAGCAGGGACACCTTGCACTATCCCAGGCTGCTCCAAGCCCCGTCCAACCTGGCCTTGGACACTTCCAGGAATGGAACAGCCACAGCTTCTCTGGAAATTCCTTACCAGCCCCTCCCCACCCTCCCAGCCAGGAATTCCTTCCCAGTATCCCATCCATCCCTGCCCTCTGGCAGCGGGAAGCCATTCCCTGTGTCCTGTCACTCTGGGCCTTGTCAAAAATCCCTCTCCAGCTCTCCTGGAGCCCCTTTAGGTGCAGTAGGGGGATGATTTTCATTTAACTCCCATTTCCTTGATTAATTTATAATGGGTAATTTGGGATGCACAAGCACTTACTGTCAAAACCCAGCAGCAGACACTTCCCTGGCAGGCACTAAATCCCAGCTCCTGGGATAATTAAGGTAGTGGGAGCATTTATCCAGCTCCTACTAAATTTACTGCCTCTCCCCGAGGTCTCTCCTCCTGCCTGGTTAAATCCTTTGAACCTTGGAATGATTCCCTGTGCCGGCATTCTCTGGCGATGGACGCTGTGGCTGAGGGGGCAGGGGCATCCCAACCCGGGATTTCTGCAGAAATTCCCGACCTTTTCGCCCTCAAAGCCTCCGGGAAAGTTTCCTCCCTCGCTCCCGTGCTCTCCACAACGCTCAGCATCCCTCCCTCCCCATCCCGAAATTCCAGAGCCAGCACTTCCCAATCACAGCCAGCTCCGCTTGAGGTCTTCCCCATGGATTTAGAGAGCTCCGAGAAGCAAATAGGGGAAATGTGATCATAAACCCGGGGCCCGAGAGTGCCGTTTCCATTGGAAATCAGCTCCTGGGGGTGGCCGGCTGCGGCCCCCTCCCTGGGAGCATCCCTGGGGACACCCGGGGCTGTTTGTTCCTGGAATGCTCCTGCTATCGATTGAAGGAGAAACGAGAGTCGGTTCATTATCTGTGGCTGTGCTCACCTTTGTTTTGTCTCTCTAATGGCTGGGGCTGTTGTGACCGTGCACTTTAATGGCTTTCAGATGCCAAAGGTCTCGTTTGAAGCCCGGACCACCGGCAGAAAACAAACTTGTTGCTGCTTTGAGGCTGCAAAAAGCAAAGAAAATGGTGGTTTTTCCCCCTGCCCAAGCCCCCAGCGTATTTTCGTGAGTTGGTTTTATATCAAAAGAGCGTTTTCCTGATGTAATTATGAGAACTGATCCCGGCCCTGCACAGGTACCTCTATAAATAATTAGATGGATAATATTTCCACAGCTGTGCTCTGCCAGATGGTTCTGCTTTTTGATTTTTTTTTAGAGCTTAAAGCAACTTCCTTCCTTTGCAGTGGGAAAAGCCAACTCTGTCAGGTCCTATAAACTCATCCTTTGAGGAGCAGACAGGTCCTGGAGGAGAAGAAACTTCCCAGGGATGGAGCAGCCACGGATTGAGCTCAGAGAAGGTGGGGGGAGTGCGTGGGAAGGTCCCTGGTCCAGCCCTGTCAGATCCAGATGTTTGCAGGTGATGGTCACTGCTGGAACCAGACCCACCCTGGACATCAGGACCGGGCCCTTCCCTAGGGCTGGATCATAAACATGGAATTATTGATTGGGTATTGGAGCTGGGGAAGGGGCTGGAGAATTCCTGAGGGAGCTGGGAAAGGGGCTCAGCCTGGAGCAAAGGAGCTCAGGGGGGACCTTGTGGCTCTGCACAAGTCCCTGACAGGAGGGGGCAGCCGGGGGGGGTTGATTTCTTCCTCTCTCCTTTAGAGAATTCCTGTTTCACAGAATCCCAGACTGGTTTGGGTTGGAAGGGACCTTAAATCCCATCCGGTGCCACCCCTGCATGGGCAGGGACACCTTCTGCAACCCCGGCTCCATCTGACCTGGCCTTGGGCACTGCCAGGGATCCAGGGGCAGCCACTGCTGCCCTGGACACCCTGTGCCAGGGCCTGCCCACCCTCCCAGGGAAGGATTTCCTCCCAATTTCTAATCTAAATCTCCTCTCTTGCAGTTTAAAACCATCCCCCCTGTCCTGTCACCGTCTGCCTGTGTAAAAAATCCTCCTCCAGCTCCTCCTGCTGTAAAAGCCTGGCAGGAAAATGTCAGGGTTTAATGCCAGTTACCTGTGCCATGGGCAGGGATGTACAGGCAGAGCAGAATTACAGAATTACAGAATTACAGAATTGCTGTCACTTGGCTTTTCCAGCCCCAGCTCTGCAGTAACTGTGAGCTCCCCAGCACAAGCTCCCTTTCCACACCCTCGAGTGCTCCTTGTCCTGTGTTCCATCCCTGGAGCTTTGTGGGAGGCTGGATTTTCCATGCCATTCCTCACTCTCGTGTCTGGGAAGCTCAGCAGGAGTGGAAGATCAAGGCAGAGGTGTTGGAGCTGGAGGGGGAGCTCAGCGTGGGGCAGAGTGCTGGAATTGCCAGGCACTTTCCCAGCAGTTTTTCCTCCCACTGCTGGAGCTTTCATATCCTCAAGGAGATGCAGTGGGGAATCCTCTGCGAGGCCTGGGGCACCCTTGGGTGCTGGAGTTGTTGTCTCAGCCTCCAAAGAGGGTGCACAGCAGGTCCAATGTTGTGATGGCAGCTCCTGCTCTTTATCCAGCATTAAGGGGAACCAGGAAAACACCACCACCCTCCTCTTCTGGTCCTGCCTTGGCTATAAATCCATGTTTTCCCCCTCAGCCTGGGGCGGGAAGAATGGATTTCCCAATTTCTCCTCATTGTTCACTTTCCTGGGGCCTGCCTGCTTTAATTGCCTCCATGCCACGCCAGCCTTTGGGAACAGTGCGCAGCAAACCCTGACCCCATTTCCCCCTCCTCCCCTGCATCCACCTGCCAATCCAGCCAGCAGAAGGCATTGGGAAGGCAGGGCAGAGCTGCAGCTGGGCTGCCTGGCTGCATCCCCACCTTCTCAATTCCCGGGATGTGCCCAGTGACCCACACTGTGCTGCTTTCCACCACACTGGCTCCGATTACCCGGACTGGGAAGTGACGCCTGGTGCTTGGTTTTTAAGGCATCCCTTTTTTTCCCCCATCCAATCATTCCCATCCCTGCCTCGTAATTGGGTGGAATCCCTGGATAACCTATTTCCCGTTGCTGAAATGAAGCTGTCACACACAGCTGCAGGCTCAGGTGCCTTTAGAGAGAATGTTTTGGTTTGTTTTGGTGTTTTTCAGCATCGAGGGGCTCCTTGCTGAGCTCCTGGAGCATTTACCAGTCATAGGATGAGGGGAAATGGCCACCAGGGGAGGTTCAGACTGGATATTAAGAAAGGAGTGATTAAACACCAGACCAGGCTGCCCAGGGCAGTGGTGGAGTCACCATCCCTGGAGGGGTTAAAAAACAAGGAGATGTGGCACCTGGGGACATGGTTTAGGTTGGACTTGATGATCTTGGAGGTTCTTTTCCAACCTTTATGATTCCGTGATTCCTCCTGAGCTCCAGCCTCGATTTATCCTTCACCCCACATTGAAGATGTCCAGAGGGGGAAGGAGCTGAGGTCTCTGATTTTTGCTGAGGAAAGGGGTTGATGTCTGGTGATGGGGCCGTGTTTTTTCGGGGTCAGCACATGGGAACCTTCATCTGCTGCCCCCAGCCCCACCTCACTGATATCACAAAGTACCACGTGCAGATGTGGGACAAATAATTTGGTTTTCTCTTTCAGAACCACCCAAGCTGCACCTTTGAAAGCTTTTTTGTGGTTGCACGAAGAAAAATACCAAAATTAATAATTTAGGAATAAACCCAGACACTTTATTTCTATTTTATCCTCACTTGTTCATATCCCCCTTGTTTTGCACCAAATTTGTGCCAGGGAAACAATGAAAATCTGTAGCAGAGGATAACTTTTAGTGATCTGAGATCTGTTCCAGCTCCCTGAGCATTTAGGCTGGGAGAGCTTTGAAGGGAGCCCCAAAAATCCCTGTGATGGGTCCTGGGCTCTGTCTTGCCAGTTCCTTCCAGCACTGCAGGTTTTCCCTGCAGGAATCCAGGATTCAGGATGTTTAATCCTTGCAGGGCAACAGCTGGTGATTTTGGCAGAGAAATCCCTGTGCTGTGGGATGGGTGCACGGGTGCCCCAGCCATGAGATGCTGGGGACATGGCTTAGGGTGGACCTGGCAGTGTTGGGTTCATGGTCAGACTCTATGATCCCACAGGGCTTTCCCAACCTTTAGGATTAAGAACTTCACAGCTCTACCCATTAACTGGCTTTAGTCCTTCAAATGCTGTTTGAGGTTTTCCAATGAAGCCAAAGCCACGTGGATTTTATGGTGGCCTGGCATTTCTGGGGCTGCAGGTGTTGCTTGGAGGCTCGGGAAGGGGAATTTTCTGCACCTTCCAGCTCCCACTGACCAGCGCTCTGGCCTGAGGATGCTCCTGGATGTTCCCACAATCCCAATCTGGGCAGCAGGCTGCAGTCGGAGCAGGGAGTGCTGGAAATGAGCTCTTTGTTATTCCAGGGAATTCAGAGGTCAGCGAGGGAAGGGCTGGAGCTGCTTCGCTGGCAGTGGCTCCACATCCCCTCCCTCATGAGATTTCTCTGCTCGGATCGTTGGGCAGGAGGGGCCGAAAGGGCAGAGCCGGGCTCAGCTGGAGCGCTGCTGTTGACAGACACGGCTTTGGGGACAGACATGGCTTGGGGGACAAGTCCTGCTTTAATGTCACCTGGGCCACGCTGCCTCCTGCCCCAAGACATCCCCCAGCACCCAGCAGGGCACCAGCTCTCATCCAGGGAAAACCAGAGACACCAGGAACGCCAGCTCCGGATGTGCGACGAGATTTCTCACTTTGATTACCAGCAATAAATAATGCCGTGGATTATTTCATTATTAACACCCCTGCTCGAGCCTCCTGTGAATCATGGGAGCGGGCTGGGGATAAATCAGACCTGGGCACTGCTGGGGCCCCGCGAAATGAATCCCAAATCCTGACATTTGTTTTGACACATCCTCTCCTCGTGTGCCGCAGCCGCGGGTTTCGCTCTCCCCGCGCCGCACCTGGGGCTGCAGGGCTGAGGTCACCACGCAAAAATGTGAACTGCCTGCTTGCAAATGAATAGCACATGGCCTCAATCCCTGGGTTCTCGGGCCTCAGTTCAAAAAAATAGAGATATAAAACTTGGGTGATTTACTGGAGCTTTCCCGGACTGCAATGATTAATGGGCTGATTTACTGCTCCCATTCTTTTTTTAATGCCGAAGCCGATGTATAAAAATTAAAGGCAGTGTAGTGGAAATGGTGGCCACAAATGCCTTTCTCGCGTTGCTGAGGAGAGGAAAATGATCTTGTGATGGATAGATTTTTAAAATACTAATTTTCTGATTTGTTTCTGCAGAAGTGGGAGCGGTGTCTGGTGTGGACACGCTCGGCGTTAAACGTTTGAGGGATGTGAGTCCTCGATGCGAGCCAGTCAGCTCCTGTTAAAATTCCCTCTCTAACCAGCCAGAAATGTTTTCAGGCCATGATGGAAAAACACCTCTGAGCCCAGAGTGGAGTGACAGCAGCTGGCACAGCGTCCATGACAAGTGAGTCAGGAAAGTCAGGAAAGTGTTTCCGTGAGGGATGGAAGATGGAGGGCACAGGATTTGCCTTTGGGGTGTTTATTCGGGTGGCAAAGCAGCAGAAACATCCCAGCATAGGAATGCTGGGCCTTGCAGACATCCTGAGGGCATCCTGAGGGGTGCTGGGTGCTGCTTTGGTGGTGCCAGCCCTGCTCTGCTCCTGGTGTGACACCTCTGTCACAAGAGGTCACCGAACCCTCTGTGCATCACCAGCTTCTCGTCTGGAGCTCTCAAACGTTTCCATCTCTGTTCAGCGTTAGGATGAGATCTCATGGACTTTATTTTCCAACTAATCCCGATGAGGAATTCTTCTCCTCACAGCAATTCCTTGGCAGCAGCTCGTTTTATTCCTTGCACATGGAATCACAGAGTTGTTAAGGTTGGAAAAGCCCTCCCAGACCATCCAACCATTCCCCAGCACTGCCAATCCCATCTCTAACCACATCCCCAAGTGCCACATCCACAGGGCTTTTCAATCCCTCTGGGAATGGGGTCTCCACCACTGTGCCAGGGCTGGACGAGCCTTTCAATGGAGAAATTTTCCCTATATCCAATCTAAACCTCCTCCTCCTTGTTCAGGACAGGACATGGAGCATGGGAAGGAACAGCTGGATCTGCCCCTTAGGGCTTGGCTGGGCTGCTCCCACCTTCAGAGCAGGGTGGCCCCCATCCCATTTAATGGCTGTATTGCAGTAGGCAGGATATTAAAATAATGATAAATAATAAATGCTTACACAGCCAGGTTCAGATTCTCCTTAAGCCAGGTTCAGATTCTCCTCAACCCAGCAGAAAACTCCGCACTGATTTCCCAGGCAAAGGGGAGAAACCCTAAGTTACTAAAAATGAGTTTAGGTAAGTGAGGGGGTTTGTCTTTCCTTTTATTTTTGCAATGCTGGTGGCTGATGCTGGCAGGGATTTCTCCATTGGAAATGCAGGGAAGAGTTAATTCCCTCAGTTTGGAACATCTATCTGTCATGTGTGGCTGCTCTGTAATTATGACTTTTTCTGCTTCTTAGAGAAAGGTTATTACAAGAGCCTTTTAATCTAAAAGGCCAATTATATTAAAACAGTGGCTTCCATACTTAGATCCCCCTTTACACACACGCTATTGTGTTTGGGATAAATTTAGCAAATTATAGGGAAGCTTTGCTTCGTGGGAGCTTCAAAATACGATCCCTGCTTGCATCAATGTGAACAGCCCTGAGAAACACAGCTCTGGAATTTATTGAGTGCACCCAGGAGCCCCAGCCACACTCAGATTTAGGGATCTCATCCAGGACTAGGGGCTCAGGATGTCTCTTTTGCACTGCTGTGTGTTGGAAAGCTGCTGGCTCCGGGTTTGGGAGATGCTGGGAAGCAGGAGAAGCGGAATTTGTGTCTGCTGGGTTCAGGCAAGGTCTGCAAGCCGCAGGGAAAGCACCCAAAATGCTCATCCGTGCGCAGCCTCCTGCAGATCATCTCAGCCAGGCATGAAACCCACGGCAATTCCAAGCCTTGCCACTGGTCCCTGCGGAAATCCCACCCAGGAGGAGCGTGGGGGAAACTTCCCGATGTTTTAAATCACGTCTGCACCATCTGCAAGGGGAAACGCTTCCTTCCCAATAAAGTAATGGTGTTTTCCCTGAGCCGGGATCTTCCGTGAGGAATAATGGGCTTGAAGGACAGGTGATGAAAGGGGTGGAGTTCCAGAGCATCTCCAGGATGGTGGAAATCGATTCCAAGCACAGCTCCTTGGGAAGCGAGTGGTGCAGACACCATTCCTGGGGTACCACACAGAGGGAACGGGAATTCTACAGGAAACTTAGGAAAACATCCTCCTGTGGTTGGTCCTGTGAGCTCTGTCAGCTTCTAATGGCTGTTTCTCAAACTGGGATGGGTCATTTGGTAGAATCCCAGAATCCCAGACTGGTTTGGGTGGGAAGAGACCTTGATTAACCCATTCCACCCCCTGCCATGGGCAAGGACACCTCCCACTATCCCAGGCTGCTCCAAGCCCCATCCAGCCTGGCCTTGGACACTTCCAGGGATCCCGGGGCAGCCACAGCTGCTCTGGGGCCACAACAGCTTGAGGCTGTTTTGTCCCTTTTGCCTGGGAGAAGAGACCAACCCCTGCCTGGCTCCAAGCAGGGACCTGGAGCAGGGTCCAGGTTATCCCATGGGAATCTACCACCCTGCTCCCCTCAGGAATCATCTGGATCATGCCAAATTCTCTGGAGGCACAGAGAATTGGCCCCCTTTGGTTGTCTGGGAAGCTTTAGGAGATCACACAGCAAAGCTCAGGCTGCTTTATTAACACTGTGCTCATTATTACGGTCAGAAAGGAAATTGCAATGTGTGAATTCAAAGGCTTTGGGTGAGCTGACAGATGATTTTAATTTAGAATTACAGCTTTAGAGTCTGGAGCCCCAAAATTGCCTCCCTGTGCCTCTACCCAATCACCGCTGCTGGGTAAAAGGTTCACTGCCTACATCTTTTAGTTATGCATTTATTTAATCTCGCCCCAGCCAGGGAGGTGTTTTAAGATTAAAATATTCCTTATCCCCCAAAGTTGTGATAAATATTGATGCAGCATTTCAAACAGGCCGTGCTGTGCTCAGGCAGGTCTGGGTGAGGACTGGAAAGCAGCCAGGCCTGCCTTGGAAAACTTCAATAAAAAGCAGCCAGTGCTCCAGAGGGTGAAGGTGAATGGTGAGCACAAGCAGAATATCCAGTGAGTATCCAGTGAGCATTCCCAGCAGGCAGCCAGGAAAGGCTCCATGCAAATTCTCTTTGCCTTTACATCAGTCCAATGATTGGTTTTACAAGATCAAACGGAAATATTGGAAAATGGGAGATATCATAATCTCAACAGCAAGCCCAAGGCTTTTGTTTCTAATAAATGGACAAGCTCCTTTAAGGCTGGTAATTAATCTGATGGATCTTTTCAATTTGATCAGCCCCTTCTGTGACATTATTCTTTAATCTGCACGGCTCCAGCTTTCATTAAAAACAAACCCAGTGACAACGAGGTAAAACTGCTCAAAATGCAGCCCCCAATCTCTGCTGCTCGGGCAGGTCCCTGGAATTGCTGTTCCATGGCAAGCAGTGTCCCTGGGGGTGGCAGAGCTCCTGGAGACCTTAATCAGGGGCTTTACAGCTTCCTACAAATCTTGTGGCAGGAGAGAAGGACTTGATGATGGTCAGGATTTTTGGGAAGTGTCTGTTTTTCTCCCAGCTGTTGTTGCTAAATGAAATTATGGCCTCGAGGACAGGGGGGTGACACATTTTACTGCTTTCTAGAAAGGACATTTGTGGCCCAGAGAAGCTGTGGCTGCCCCTTCCCTGGGAATGTTAGGGCTTGGAGCAACCTGGGATAGTGCAAGGTGTCCCTGCCCGTGGCAGGGGGTAGAACAAGATGGACTGTGAGGTCCCTTCCATCCCAAAACATTCTGGGATTCTAGAATTCCATACAGGCATTCAAGCTGGAAACACCAGAGCTGAAATTCAGGGGTCTCTTTTCCAGGTTGGATGTGATGCTACGATAATTTACAGGCAACCATCAAAGCAGAAGAGGAAAGACAGGAATCCATGCTTTGAAATTGCTTCCAGGGCAGGATTTATTGGCATTTTTTATGAGGGAAACTGTAAAGTTTTTAAGAAGCAGAGCTTCAGTTATTCATGGAGCCTTTCATGGTCAGAAATGGGGTTTGTGGTTCTTCCTCTCATCAGCTGGGCTCAGG
>NW_008238361.1:1654993-1662669 GCF_000691975.1 Corvus brachyrhynchos
ATTCCTGCTCCCCTTTTTGGGATGGGATGGCAGTGGTGATATAGGGAAGAGCAGAGTGACTGTCCCCAAATGTCCTGACAATGCTGACAGTCACCGAGGCCGCCTGGGGCTGTCCCCGTGAGCTGCACCAGGAGCTGATTGAAGTAAATTAAGCTCCTGAGGAAATTAAATTAAGGCCACCTTAATCCTGAAAAAGGCTGTCTACACCGGGCTTTAATGAAGTTTAACTAATCCACTTTAGAAATTAATTCAGATGAAGTTCTCTGAGCGTCCCCAGGTACCAGGCTGGGAGGAAGGAAGGACAAGGACGTTCCACAACGGGCTGGGTTAAGGTGAGAGGTTTTGGTGTCAGAGGTGAAACCAGGGCTGCCCGCAGGCCTCAGAGAAGCCAAAACCCACTCAGAACAGCATGGCAGCTTTCCCTGGGATCTCTTCTCACTGACCAACTGCATTTATAGGGGAAAAGGAGCAAAATTTTCCACAGAACAAGGCCCTGTGTCGCTGTGGAGGTGACGCTCATGCCAGGACCACCCCTGCGCTGCAAGGTCGAACTCACCTTTCTTCTCCTTTCTCCTTTCTCCTCTTCACTTTTTCCCTTTTTTTTTCCCCCTAAATGCCAGACAGGAAATGTCTTGATGTAATATTTAACATGGGGGCCTGAGGGACTCGGCATGATTGAAGACAGGATCTTCATTTTGACAGCTTAATGCATTTTACATTATGATGCCGCCGCATCCTCCGATTTGTGCCGAGCGATCCGGGGCTGTGTCTCCTTCCCCGAGTCCTTGCTTGACATCCAAACCTTGTCCCTTTGCCCTCCTGACCCTTTTCCTTTATGAGCTCCTGGTTGCCTCAAATCTGTCAGGGTTTCACTGGGTGTAATCTGGTGATAAGGAGGAGCAGCGCCCAAGCAAAGCCAGGTTTCCCTGATAACTCCTTGTGTGACATCTGGTTACAGGATTATTGTGGGAAAAGCCTTGGGATGGAGTGGATTAACCTTATCCATGCTTTGATATGGGCAGTGAGGCATTCACTGAGTGTGGGCTTGGGGTTCTGGTCAGATTCTTTTGAGATAATAATGATAATAACTGGGAAGTCCTCTCACAAAGAGGAATTTGGGGCTGCAAAGACCACAGTACTTGCAAAGCATTTGCTCAACAGTTAGAGAAGAGAAGAAAGTAACTAAATTTCCCAGTCTATAATGAGGACTTAATGAATTTAGGCTAATTTGGCTCATTATTAAGCTCTGCTGGGTGTATACATTACACACCTCCATGGTCTTACCTATATGTGTGTCTCAGCCTTTGTGTAAGGGCTGCTCATGGACTCTGTGACAAAACAAACCTCAGAAAGCCCAAATTCACCTTATAGCAAAATCCTAAAATTGTGTTTTAAGCCATTTTTAGCCTCAATCATACTCTGACCCATCTAAACCTCCCTGTTTGCCTACTGCAGGAATATTTTGGTGTAGGAGGTGGTCGTCAGGGTGGGAGAACTGCCAAAAATTGCTGGTTTGCCATTCTTTCTTTTTTTTTTTCCCCCACGAAGACAACCTGGCTTGGGGATTTTGGAGCTGCTGGAGGCAGAAAAGCCACACACATCTGTGATGTGCCCGCAATCAATACCCTGTGAGCAGGATCTGAGCCCCCCAGCCCCTGTCCCCTACACAAAGGCACCAGTGATAAGCAGCTGCTGCCAGGGAAGGACCTGGAGCAGGAAAAAAATGTCCCTGCAATCCTCGATGAATAAATCCAATATATTCCATATAAATCTCTTGTTATAGCCTGTTTTATTGAACCAACTGGAATGTTTCTCCTCTGGAGAGACTGTGGAGACCTTATTTATTAGCACTGCAACATGAGAGCCTCCCCGTGCCTTTGTCTGCTTTATCTCGCTTGTCACCGCGCGGCTCCGGGCCCTGGGCCGAGATTTTGGGAGTTTTATCATCCAGGCATAAAACCTTTCTTCCTGAAAAATGGGAGGCATCAGCTGTGCTGGTGTTTGCCGGGGGGGGGAGGAGGGTCTTTAGGGGATTGATGGGGGTGATGCTGGCAGCAGGAGGACCACGGTGTCACCTGTGGGGTGAGGCGTCTCTGCAGGTGGAGGGATTGTATCCAAACCGAGCATCCAACACCTGGAGCTTGGGAAGGAGAGCTCATCACCACTGCTGTGTCTCTGTGCTCATAAAATCTCAAATCTCACAGGGAATCCTGCTCTGTTGACCACTGAAAGGGTGGTCAGGCTGTGGAATCACCACCCCTGGAAGCGTTCGTCAAATGTGTGGATGTGGCACCCAGGGACATGGTGGTGACCTTGGAATGGTTGGACTCGATGGCTTTTCCAGCCTTAATGATTCCATGATTCCCTCTGGAGCAGCTCAGCACCCAGGGAATGGAGCTCTTGTCTCCTCCTGGAAGTCCAAAGAGAGTTTTTCCTGCACAGCCTCCAAAGAGAGGACAATGTGTGACCTAGGAACACCTGGCTGGCAGAAATCCTCTGCCTCCTGGCAAGGTGAATCTTCCCAGGGAGATTTGGGAGTCAGACATTTTCCAACAATCATCCCTCTGCCTGCCAGACCCAGCTTCCCAGTGGCCAGAGGGTCTTCCCCTCCAGGGCCCGGCTGCCACCACCACAGGCACACAGGAGGTGACCAGTTCCAGTTAAACCCTCCAGCACCTCCAGCCTTGGAGTTGGGAAGGAATTCAAACCTTGGATCACCAAGGGAAATGGGAAGGAGAGACCCCCCCAAATCCAAGTTTTCCCACCCATCTGTGGCCTCGCTGAGCACTGCTGACCCAAACCTTGCTGGAATTGCACAACACCTCTGCAGGGGGCACTGGGGATGCTGTGGATGTCAGCATTCCCATCACACCGTGGTTTTTATCTCCCTCATCTGCTCGTCCTTCAGGAGGCACAGTAGGGAATGTCAAGGACTGGGAAACACAGAACAGCCTCCAGCTGTGCTGCTGAACATGATGAGCACAGCAAAACCAGCACCGACAGTGAAAAGCTTTCACCTGGTGATGCAAAGGTGCAAAGTCCTGGTGTAATAGAGCAAAATAATCAGGCAAAAATTAATATTACAGCCCTTAAAAAGGCAAAAATTAATATTACAGCGCTCTGGTTTTTAAGCATTTTTCCAGAAATCCATGCTGGATGTTGTTCCTGAGAGCACAGCCGGGGAATATGACTGGACATAGACACTTGCTCCAGATTTATATTAAGTTTCCAGCAAACTGAGGGAATATCAGGCTGTCTGACCCAATATTATGTTGATTCCCAAGTAATTACATTTGTTATTTGCAGGATCTGTAGTAAATCGAGTTGTGGCAGTTATGGGGATGCTTCACAGAAGCAATTTCAGAGATCATTAAATATATCTTCCATTGGTTACACATCACATTAACCCCTCCAGCGCCTCCAGACGTACGACATCCCTTCAGCAAAGAGGCAATTTTATGGGATTAGATGCCCAAGGCAATCCAACGGAGATAAATTCCGGAAATGCATGCAATTACTGCTGGCAGAGGTCTGTTGTTCACTAGAAACACATGAGGATTAAAAAGTTTCTGCAAGGCTCAAACTCCAGACAACCTAATGCTCGTGTGGGGTGAACTCTGCAAGGATGAGGAGCCTGGGGAGGTTTTTCCATCATATCCCATCCCAGGATTCACCTCCCTTCCTCAAAAGCAGCAGCAGGAGGGGTGAAAAATGACATTACAGCTATCTGAGCCTGCTCCCCACCAGCTCCCTCCCTAGCTCAACACATTTCCGCTGCTTGTTCAGATTTTAGGATCATTTAAAAATACCCAGGGTACGTTCAGAGGGTGGAGGGGGAACATGAACTGGTGTTTCCTGCAATATGGGGAAGTTTGCTGACCACCAACCCCCAGTGCAGGAGCCTTGCCTGCCCCACAAGCACTGCTGCTTCCTCCTGACGGTCCTAAAGGGCTTTTCCAACGTAAAACATTCAATTATTCCATGATATCCTTGCCACAGAGATTCAAAGTCTCACCCCATGCAGGAGTGTAAAGGATTAGGGTCTACACCACCATCAGGCAGAGCTGGAAGGCCTGGAGGAGAAATTCTCCTAAGATCTGCTTTGTTTAGTCTGATCTAATTCAGCTCTTGTCTAAGGCAAGGTTTAATGTGATAACACAATTTTGGCCCATCCCCAAGATGTGCTCGGCCTTGCTGGGCTCTGGCTGCCTCAGGAGTTGTTTTTATTGTTGGGTGCCAGTTTAATCCCCGTTCTCATCAATTGTTGCAGTAAAATTGGGATGAGCAGCTTCTTCCTTGGGTCTAATAAATGGGCCCTGGGATTCCCAGCGGCTGCTGCAGCGGGAATGGTGGCTCACGAATTTCCAGGAGATGGACACGGCTCTGCCGAGCTGAAGTTATTGCAAGCCCTGCACATCCGATCCCAGGCCTTGGGGTGCCCATGAGCATTTCTCCAGTGGCTCCAGTTACTCCATTCTCACTCTTTTGTCCATCATTCCCACCATCTGCTCGTGCTGTAAATCCCCAGTGGTTACAGCAGGCAGCCTTTTCCACCCCAAAATTAACCCAGACCACATCTGCTGCCTGCCAGAATGAAAACGTTGTCGGTGGACATATTCCTGGGAATTTTTCACAGCTCTAATGAGGTTTTTTGTTGCTGTTGGTGACCCTCAGGCTGTGCCAGGGCCCTGTGTGGCAGCAGCCCCTTCCCTGGTCCAGCCATCCTAGCAAAATAAACAGTGGCTAAAACCACCCAGAAATAGCTTCCTTCCCCATTGCAGAGCCTCAGCCTGCAGCAGAAAGGGGAACCCCCACCCTGGAGACCTGAAATGCCACAAAAAATGCAAAAAACCAAAAGGAAATGGGGAACAGGCAATGCATTTTGCTCAGTTTGCTCAAGTATTTTTTGGCAAAACCTCAGGTGTCTCCCACCTCCAGCTCTGAGGTACTTTCCAACCTTTGGGCTGTAAAAATATTCCCCAAACCTGCCCAGTTTTGCCCACCCCCATCTCTGGGTGCTGGGGTTGGGCACAGCTGGGTGTTGAACAGACAGAAATTATTTAGAGGTTCTCCTTCACCCTCTTGGAGCCACGTCTGGGCTGGGTTTCTGCAGCTGAGGAGAAGCTCCCTCTTTGCTGGATTAGTCCCACTGCAAGATTTAAAGGGAAAAAACACTCATGGCCATAATTATCTGTATCTGAGAACAGGAGTTTTGGAGGTTGGGGCATAAAGCAGATTTTAGAGATGCCCTGCACCATAAAGGGCAGCTTTGAACACTTGCTGGGAGAGGAGGCTCTAAAAGGAAACATTAAATTGGAGAGGAAGCAAGTACAAAGAACAGCTGTTAAATCCTTATTTCCGAGACTCTTTTCCTGAGCCAAAGCAGAGCTGGAGCTGCCCTGTTCCACGGGGTGAGGTCTGAGTGTCCAGGAAGTGCCAGTGGTGCTTTTAGGGGTGCTAAACTTTGGTGTTTTCATCTTTCTTCCCCTCAAAGCCAGATTTTGGTGGCCTTGTCACAAACTGCTCAATGAGAAGGAAAATCCCAGGTATAATCCCAGGTACAATCCCAGGTATAATCATGAGCTTCCAGCTCTGAGGTCCAGCACAAGAAGGATGTGGAGCTGCTGGAGCAAATCCAGAGGAGACCACAGAGCTGCTCTGAGGGTGGAGCCCCTCTGGAGCCAGGCTGGGAGAGCTGGGAATGTTCACCTGGAGAGGAGAAGGCTCCAGGGAGAGCTCCGAGCCCCTTGCAGGGCCTAAAGGGGCTCCAGGAGAGCTGGAGAGGGACTGGGGACAAGGGACGGAGGGACAGGACACAGGGAATGGCTTCCCAGTGCCAGAGGGCAGGGAAGAGATGGAATATCAGGATAAATCCTTCCCTGTGAAGGTGGTGAGTCCAGGCAGGATGGGCTGAGCTGAATCCAGCCCTGCCTTCCTTCACCAGCCTTGGCTGGGGGTGCAGGGACTCTCCTTCCTCATGGTTTTAGGGCTCTTTGTTTTTGCTTTTCCCCCCCTTAACTCTCCTTATGAGGAACATATTCCCAACAATGCCCTTGGAAGGAGCCCTGGCTGATGGAGTGGTGTGGCTGTAATTTGCCTGCTGCTGAGTGTAGCGTTTCAATCCTCGCTGAATTTGTGCCTATGATTTACGAGTTAATGCTTCCCCTTGGAAATTATATTGAAGAGAAAAAAGCGAGTCCTATTTTTCCCTGTTTTTAGCAAACTTCATGTTTATGCTTTATGCGCCATCAGGAGGAATAAAGCACTCGGAGGTCTGCAGACCGTGTTTTCAGCAGGTAAAATGCAATTATTGAGAGCAGGGAGCTCGATTTGATCCATGAATAGGGGAAAATGAAAAGGCATTCAAAGGCTGAGCCAAAGCCTCTTTAAATCTTCGAGAGCCTTTTTTTCCTTGGGATTATGGAGCCAAGCCCCCAGCCACATAAAGGGGAACAGGATCCACGGCGTTCCTCTTTCCATGGGGCTCTGCTGCGGCTCAGGCTTGGATTTCACCCTTGGAAAAGGCAGATCTTGGAGTTCCCAGTTTGCCCAGTGTTCTCCCTGCCAGGAGCAGCCACGGAGCTGCGCTTTTCCCATCACATTAATGCCTGTGGGAGCTGTTGTGACATTGTGCTGGGGCTTGTGGAAACACGAGCGGTGTCCCCGCCGCTCCCGACACCTTCCTGGGAATGTGCCGGCGTCTCCCGTTCTGTCTCACCTGGCACGACCCCCCTGGCGGGATTGGTGCTCCCACAGCCGTCACCTCCCATCCTGTCACCTGCCCAGGAGAGCACGAGGCCTGCGGGACTCACAGGGAGTTCTCTCTGCCGAGGGATGGCGGAGCCGTGTCCTGGGAGCACCTGGAGCTTTTCCTGCTGGGATTGATGCCTTCTCCTGGTCTTAAAATCAAAAGTCAAACACGGTTAGAAGGGGAAAAGGGATTTTACCTTGGTATTTATTTTAAGGATCCTTAGGTGCACACATCCAGGTCGAATGCACCTCAAAGCACCCTGCCATGCACACCCCCAAAAGATCTGGTATCACATCAGAGGTGTTACTAATTAGCAGATCTATCAAAGATTCCCCAATGAGAGGCTCGAGTGAGCCTCTCTCCCCAAGGAGCCTTCCCTGGATGGCTCTATCTCAGTTTACAGAATGTGTTCTGGAGAGGACCTTGGGCTCTGGGGCACCCTGACCCCCAGCTACGAAGCTTCTGAGATGTTGAGTCTCCCAGCTGAACAAACAAGGCCAAGAATGGAGGCAGAAGCACTGAGAATACAGAAGGTGTAAAAAGGTATAACAGGGGTATAAAAGAAAAGACAAAAATCATCACAGCATCAGGATCAGGCTGATCCTGAGGCTCCCAGAAGTGCTCTGTGCCCGTTGCAGCTGCTGCACCCTCTGTGGATCACGGGACGTTTCCCAGTCCATGAGACACCACATTTTCCCACTGACCACTTCCCCACACCTTCCCAGGGGAAAGGAACATGAGGATCACTGATCCAACTCCTGGCCCAGCCCAGGACACCCCAACAATCCCACCCTGTGCATCCCTGAGAGCATTGTCCCAGCGCTCCTGGAGCTCTAGCAGCCTTGGGACTGTGACCATTCCCTGAGGGAATTCAGTGCCCACCACCCTCTGGGGGAAGAACCTTCTCGTGATATTCTTAGAATTT
>NW_008238361.1:1662723-1663515 GCF_000691975.1 Corvus brachyrhynchos
CTCCAGGTGATGAAGGATCACCCTCATGTGGGCGATTCCAACATTTTGGGTTGACCATGGGTGCATCCAACTTTTCTCAGGGGCTTGGAGGTGTCTCCAGTCCTGTCTTCCACTGAGCAGCACCGCGAGCGGCTGAAACCAAATATTCCGTGGCAAATGGGTTTGTAACGGGATGGAAAATTGGGAGCAGGAGACATAAAAGGTCAAGGGTGAGCATCTTGTGCTGGAAAATAGAGCCCAGCGTGGGCTGACCTGTGGGGTGAACACCACTGCAAACAACTGCTCCTCTCGTATTTCACCTTTCATATTTCATATTTATATTTAATATTTTAAATTTATTTAATATTTAATAGTAATTATTGAGGGGAAAGTGGAAGAAAAATGGCTCATTCTTTGTCAAACTATCAGGAATGATAAAAAAACCCCAAAACGAAACCCCACCTTGGTGTTGCTCTGGAATCTGTTTCAGCTGAGCTTGGTTTTAACCCTCTAAAACCTTTCCTGAGTTTATGCTGGAAAACAAAATAAAAATACAACACAAGCAACATCCAGACTTCAAACTGGAACGAAACATTTTTTTCCTTTTGCAAAGAAATGGTTTCCTTGCTGGAACTCTTCACTGGATCCCCCAGGAATGGTTAATGGCCTCCATGCAGAGCTGACACATTTTCAAGGGAATTCACTGCGAAGCCGGTTTGTAAAATTCCATTGAAATTGGGGATATTTTTACATTTCAGTTTGCCTTCCCTGCAGCTATTTGTTTCTGGTTTTGGTTTCCATCCCCCCCCCACC
>NW_008238361.1:1663531-1676140 GCF_000691975.1 Corvus brachyrhynchos
CCCCCCCCCAAATTCCAGGCTGGTTTTTCTGAGAGTGAGCACCAATCCAGGTTCCACAGAAAGGGAGAAAAGGACATTTTTTCTGATTTTCTTATCCCTCACCAAGCTCCTTACAGGAATTTTTAGCAAGCAGACATAAACTCCGAGTGATCCCATCTTTATGTTGAATAAAAGTACTTGCAGAGCCTTAACTTTAAACATTTCCTATTTGTTTCTGTCACATAGTTTTAAGATGGTTATAGCCTGGAGAAGCCCCTGACCTAATTCAGTCAGAGCAGAGCGGAGCCGCAAAGGAACCGGCCCCGCTGTGGCCTCGGCACAAAATCCCACAAGCAGGAAAGTTTGGGAACAAAATCCTTGTTTGAAAGAGTATTTGTCATGAAGTTCTCGGGTGTGTTTATACAGACAAAACAACGGACAGAAGGAAGTAGGGAAAATCCCAGAGGAAGGGGGTGCTGGAGGGAAAGGGGAGATTAATTTGGAAGAGTTTTTCACATCATCACATCCCTGGAAGTGTCCAAGGCCAGCTTGGATGGGGCTTGGAGCAACGTGGGATAGTGGCATGGCAGAGGTGGAATTTTGAGCTTTAAGGTCCCTTCCATCCCAAACCATTCCCTGATTCCATGATTAAACCACTGGGATCTCCCACAGTTGATGTGTGAATGAAATTTAACCTTTATTCCTCCCCACATCCTCTCCCTTGCACTTCCAAATGCATTTCCACGCTGCTGGGTTGTGTTTTAGGGGACGAGACTTTGTCCCTGTACCTGGGACGTGTGTGAGGGCTCCGTGAGGAAATCTGAATTTATCTATTTCAAATTCCTGCTCCCAAACTCTTTATCCAAGGAAACAAAGCTCCCTTTGCCCAACTCCTGTCCCCACACAGCCCAGTGGTAGCAGACGAGACTCTTGTGCTAATTAATATTTTATGGGCTGATAGACTTTTTTCTTTTTTTTTTTTTTGCCTCGGCAGCTGGTCTTAAATAAAGACCAATTTGCAGAAGTGTTAATTAACTCTAATTACAAAGCGCATTGTAGCTGCTCCGAGGATTTCCGTCTGGAGAATGACATGGAACTGCTCAGCCCCTTGTGCCCAGGGAAACGTCACAGCAGCTTTTCCTCAGGATTCCATGCACACTCCCGATCCCAAACAAATAGAGAAAAGAGCAGAAAATAGTGAAAATTGGGAAAATATTGAAAGCTGGAGAAGGACTTTGGACAAGGGATGGAGTGACAGGATAAGGGGGAGTGGCATCCCACTGAGGGAGGGCAGGATTAGATGGGATATTGGGAAGGAATTCCTGGCTGGGAGGGTGGGGAGGCCCTGGAACGGATTTCCCAGAGAAGGTGTGGCTGCCGCGTCCCTGGAAACGTCCAAGGCTGGGTTGGAGCACCCTGGGATAGTGGAAGGTGTCCCTGCCCATGGCAGGGGTGGAATGGGATGAGCTGTAAGGTCCCTTCCACCCCAAACCTCCTCTGATTCAAGGGGTGTCCCCCAATTGAACCCAGCATGTTCTGCTCTGACACCGCATTACCACCAGCTCCCTAATTAACTTTCCCTCTCCATTTCCCTGCTTTCCATGCCCAGCTTTCCCTCACCCATCTCCCCGTATTCCACATCCGCAGCGCTTCACCCCAGATCCAGCCCCGCAGCGGAATCGCGGAGTTAATGAGGAGGAAATCAATTAGGAGCCGTGCCACGCGGGCAATTAGCGCTGTCGCGGCGAGGACACGGTGCCGGTGTCACTTTCAGCCCTCCCCTGGCTCGCAGCGCTGCCATTCTGGATGAGGATGACAATTCCCGCTTTCCTGCCGCTGGAAAGCAGCCGAGTGTGGGATCTCCTCCGTGCTGACTTTAATTGGCAGCGATCAGGCCTGAGTGGGGCTGCGGGGCTTCATTTCCAAGGGCTTAAAGCTCCTGGGAAGGATGGAAAAAGGCATCCAAAGGGATGGTTTTGCGTTGTCCCAGGCAACCTTTTGATATCCCTTTAAAATCTACAAATGTATAATTAATATTGAATAATTTATAATAATAATATTTTATATTAGTGTGGGAAATTATAGTGATGATGATGATGATGATGATGATGATGATGATGATGATGGGGCTTGGAGCAACCCGGGATAGTGGAAGGTGTCCCTGCCCATGGCAAGGGGTTAGGATTGGGTTATCTTTAAGGTTCCTTCCAAGCCAAACTATTCTGTGATTATTTATTATTATTATCATCGTCATCATCATCATTATTATCATTATCATCATTATTAGCATTATTATCATTATTTGCAGCAGCTTTTATACAAAGGAGCTGGGATAAAAGTCCCACTGCAGCTCCACTCGAGGCTGTGTAGTTGCTGTGAATTCAGGCTTCGAGCTCCTTTCTTTTTGAGCTAATTTTGGGCTACCAGCCCAAATTCTTCTCTCAGCTCCACAGGGCAGTGATGTCCTGGAAAGAAATAAAAGGACGTGTAACAATCTAGGCAAAAAATCTGGTTTGAAAGAGGACGGAGGAGAGGTTTTGGTGTGCTGAAGCATGTTTGTCCCTAAATTAATTTCCCAATAAATAGACATATTCAGTGCTGTTAAACAGTCCGTGTAACCACCTCCACAAAACCCCCTTAGAAACAGAGAAAAAAAAGGCCTCTTGCAGCATTAACTCCTTCACACAAAACAGCAGCACATTAATAAGCACCAGGCGTGGGGGTTCCCTATTGAGCATTATCCCGGCGCCGCTCATCCCAAATCCGGGATGGGGCAGGTGGGAAGGGCTCCCATTCAGGGAGTGGGTGGCACAGCTCTTAATTAGCTGCTCTGCCAAAAGCAGCCTCCTTTTGTCCATATGCACACGCTGCTTTGCAGCTTCCAAAGGGCAATTCAGGAACTGGGAAAGGCCTGGCAAATTAATAATAATGAGCTAATTTCCACGCCATCTGCTAATCGCTCTCCTCGGCAGCGCTTGGCTCCCGAAACAGGAGTTTTTCCCACTCTCCTTCTGTCTACCAACAGGAAATAATGACATCCAACTCGACTCTTTTGGAAGGGATTCGCTTGGTATTTCGTGCTGCTGCATCAGCACGGAGCTGTTGCACAACCTCTCGCTTCGGTTCCTTGAGGGAAAATTCTCCCCAGGGAAAGGAGGGGTGGGGTTGGAAGTGTGGGGTTGATCCCTGTTCTGTCCTCCTTCCCTAAAGTGACTCTTTTGTTTTATTGGGCTGGATTTTTGTCCACTGGGATTGGGATGAGCAGAGCAGGAGGGGGGTGGTGGTGGGTTGGGATGAAAAGCAGGGTGCTGCATTTATGGGGTGTAGAGACCACGGCCATAAATGCCAGCTGCTGATCCTAAGAGGAGCTGACTTGGCTTCCCTGGAAAGGTCAGGACCATGGGGATGCAGCGTGTGGCTGTGCCCTGCTGAGGGATGCAGGAGGAGGGAGGAATTATCCAGAGCATCCAACAGCCCTTCCCGACCCTCTGAACCTGTGGCCCTGCCGTGATAGTGATAGAATCATGGAATCGTGGAATTCCAGACTGGCTTGGGTTGGAAAGGACCTTAAAACTCATCTGGTTCCACCCCCAACACCTTCCCAGGTTTCTCCAACCTGGCTTTGGACACTTCCAGGGATGGGGCAGCCACAGCTCCCCTGGGAACCTGTGCCAGGGTCTCCCCACCCTCACAGCCAGGAATTCCTTCCCAATCCCTAATCTAAATCTCTCTTTCAGTTTAAAACCATTCCCCCTTGTCCAGTCACCACCTGCCCAGTCACCAAACTTCCTCTCCATATTTTTTAGAAGCTTGCTTTATTTATTACAAGTGTAGTGAAATGATGCCTGAGCACCCCAATGCACGGAGCATCATTCCCATTCCGAGGCTCCAAAATCATCTCCTTTCTCACATGGAGCATCAGCTCTGAGTTCAGAAGTTTCACCACTTGGGCTTGAAACTTGGTTTTAGGACTTGAGCACCACAAAATTCCTGTTGTTCCCTGAATTTCCAGGGTTTTTCTTTCCCTTCCCCTCGCAGCTGCTCACTGATGGGAAGCAGCAATAGGATTTCCCCCTCCTCCCTGACTTATTGCCTGCGTGTGTTTGTAGGCTCAGGATATTACACTGGGGATCTATGGATTGGTTTATTCGCTTTATATGGAATTTGGGAGAGCAGGAAACACATTTAACTCCAATCATCCCGGGAATAGGTCACACAGCCTGTGGAGTCATGAACCTTTCATAACAAATATATGTGGCCAGGTGTGAGGGAAAATGGATTCCATATGTCCCGCATGGATCGGGCCAGGAGAAATTTCCTCGAAGCCATAAACGGGATGTGTGGGGACTTTCTCCACATCCATGGGAAATGAGGGGTAAGCCAAAATGTGGATCCTTTCCTGCCAATTTGGTTTGCCAGGATGAGTTTTGGATTCTCTTTTTCTAACAGCTCCCAGGCCCCCGGGCTCTCCTGGAGACAAAGCTGTGGACTGAAAGATTCCCAGCGGGAGTGGCACTGCCTTTCCCAAGGGTTTGGGCTGTGCCCTTTATTATCTACTGGCTGTCATCATGCCAATGGTCACAAGTGGAAGGGAAGAAGGGTTTGAGGCTCTTCCAGGTTGTTCCAGCATGCAGGAGAAGATCTGAGAGCCAAACTGGGAGCAGAAGGATACGGCTGTTGGAGCTGTGTGGCTCTATCCATGAAAAAGGGGAAACTCCATCAGCTCTTGTGCTTCCAAGCTCAGGTTTTCCCACCAAATATCACCCGTGCTCTAGCCTGAGAGCAGGGCATGAGACAGCCACGTGGGATGAGCCCCTGCCTGGCAGGTTTGGGATGTGGGCAGTGGGAAACACTGGAGCTCCATGTGCGGCCCCAAGCAAAGCCTGGATCTATGGAAACAGCGCCACTGAGGGCTGAGGGATCCCTGAGGGATCATTTCCCACGGATCCCAGGAGCTTCCTGGGCATGGGACAGCCCATGGAGAGGGGACACAGGCTGCAGAGCTATCCCTTCTGAGGCACAGGTGTGAGCAGAGCTCAGAGTGGCACTGGGGACAGAGCCTGGCACTTCCCAGAGTGATCCCAGGAGCCTCCTGAGCCGTGGGGGGCCTTTTCCAGCGCAACCCCCTGGACTGGGGATGCTCAAAATCTCATGGAGACTCAAAATATCCGTGTTTAAAATGGAACCTGGGCTGGGTGCACGTTGGTGAGGGCTGAGATGTTCCTGGGGAACTCTGCCAGGCTTTCCATGAGAGAGAGGTGGAAACCAGTGGTTGTAGCCCCTGTAAATTGGGATGGGCCAACAGCACTTCGCATTCTGTGGATGCAAATGGTAGGGGAGAAGCCATGGATATAGGAATAATAATGTGAAAAGACGACTGGGAACAAACTGTGGCACTGCTGGATCTATTTAATCTTTGAATAAATAAACAGCAGCTTTTGTCTGCAGTGGAGTGACTGAGGTGAAGAAATCAGGTCTGTAAGTAACATCTTAACAACTGGACATGGTCATCTTAAAGGCCCTTCCCAACCTAAAGGATTTTAAGATTCTGTGATTGTAAAATCTTCTCCCCAGCCAGGAGCAGGCCTGAACCATGCTGCAGCAGTTGTGTTTGTCCAAGGAGCTCTGCAAAGCACAGGGCAGAGAGATCATGGAATTCCAGACTGGTTTGGGTTGGACTGGATCTTAAAGCCCATCCAGTGCCACCTCCTGCCATGGGCAGGGACACCTCCCACTATCCCAGGCTGCTCCAACCTGGCCTTGGACACTGACAGGGATCCAGGGGCAGCCACAGCTGCTCTGGGCATCCTGTGCCAGGGCCTCCCCACCCTCCCAGCCAGGAATTCCTCCTTAATCCCAAATCTAATCCTGCCCTGTCAGTGTGAATCCATCCCCTTGTCCTGCCACTCCATGCCCTTGTAAAAACCTTGTTTTACCATGTTTTTTCCCCTGGATTAGCTCTTGCAAGGGGCTTTTTGGTGCTTTTATTTTTCTCTGCCCCACAACGGGTCTGGAAGCAGATGCAGATGTTAAAGTGCTGGCCCAGGTGTGCTGTGCTCACCTGCAGCCGGGGCTGGGACCCCATGGATTGATAGCATCATTCCCACTGACCTCCTGACAAGCAATAAGGGCTTGGGCATTTCCCTTGGGAAAGAAGGAACAATGCCAGAGGAAAAAGATAAAGGTTGAGTATAAAGTGGTTTCAGGAAAAGGTTATTGACTCACTATCACCCTGTGGGCTCCGGGCAGGGAGGAGGAAGTTTGGGCTCCCCAGGGGCTCTGCTTTTCCAGCCCATCCCATCCCGCTGGAACCTGGTGCTGGGAAAAATGGGAACTCGGGGGTGGACCCCACTTTCAGCACCTTCAGAGTGTACAAACCTCACACTATTTATTTTTTCTATTATTGCGTTAATTAGTGGAGAATTTTCCTGTTCTGAGCACGATCCAACAGCAAATTCCAAGAGCTGCCTGTGAAACACTGGCAACATCCAGCAATTCCAGCAATGCCTCATTCACCCAGGGAGCTGCCCAGAGAAGGAATTCAGAAGTGGGGAATTGTTTAGGCTGGAAAAGATCTCCAAGATTATCAAGTCCAATTTCTCCTCAGCACTGCCAAGGCCACCACTAAGCCATGTCCCCAAGTGCCACATCCACGTGGATTTTAAATAGTCTGGAATTTATGGATTAAAGTGACACCAGCTGCACTCTGGGGGCTGAATTCCCCCTGCTTGGCACTAAATAAATTACAGAAGAAGGTGGGAATAACCTCAAGGAATTTATCTACAAGGAACCAGCAATGGGCACAGAGCCTGAACCAGTTGCAGGCAGGGACTGGGATGCTGGACCAGAGAATCGCAACCTGGTTTGGGTTGGAAGGGATCCTAAAGCTCATCCCATACCATGGGCAGGGACCCCTTCCACTATCCCAGGCTGCTCCAGGCTGGCCTTGGGCACTTCCAGGGATCCAGGGGCAGCCCCAGCTGTGCTCTGGGCACCCTGTGCCAGGGCCTGCCCACCCTCCCAGCCAGGAATTCCTTCCCAAAATCCCATCTAAACCCATTCTCCTGCAGCCCCACTTCTCTGACTTCATTTATTATTTCATTTAAAAGGGAAAACAGTCTCTCTGCTTGTCAATTCTCCCGCAGCCCCACTTCTCTGACTTCATTTATTATTACATTTAAAAGGGAAAACAGTCTCTCTGCTTGTCACAGCAACACATATGATATGAAAAGATTCACAATATTCCTGCAAAATGTGCTGTTCACCTCGGGCTGCATCTGCAGCTCAGATTCTGACAGCACCTTTGTCAGCGAGGGTTTTGTTTGGAGCTTTGCAAGGAATTTCCCAAATTTTAACGGCTGAAACCTGTGGAATAGGGATGTCTTGGATGATTTATTTTCAAGGACAGGGCCTCCAAGATAAGAAAATATCTCTGAGGGGAAAGCACCAGGACTGAGCCCAGGGAAAGCCATTCCAGGCTCTTTCCAGGCGCTGCCGGCTCTTCCCTGATCTCTCCAGTTCCAGTCATCCCAGCCAGTTGCAAGAGGGAAATAAACAGATGGGAGAGTTTTTCCACAAAAATGCAGATAGGTTGTAAAAATGTCTGCAAAAATCTAAATACTAGGGGAGAACGTGCCAGTTGGGATGAATATTTTGACAAGGAAAAGGGGAAGAAAGAGGGAGAAGTTAAATGATGTCAGAAGGGATTGTTTGGGTTTCCCTGATAAAATCCTGCAGCAAGAGCTAAAGTTTATTTAATTAAGGCTTTGCACCTTATTTAATAATATAAGAGTCTGTACTGAACTAAATTCACAAGTCAAATTGAAATGGGCTTCAATGCTGCTAAATTAATTTATTTCTTTAACAGAAACCAGGTTTTTTTGGGAGGAGAGGATTGATTTTCCCAGGAAACATGACCATGAAGCTCTGGAGTGTTGTCCCCTGCAGAAGGGGGACTTCCAGATATTTAGATGCTCTGTGAGGGGGAGTGTGGCCAGAAATTCCTGCTCACACTCCCTCCCTCCCTAAATTTTTGTTGTTTTCTCGTCGCTTTTTGCGCGTGTTTTTAAATAATACTTTCTCTCTTTTTTTTTTTTGTTGGGTTTTTTTTGGTTTGTTTTTTTTTTTTTTTTTTTTTTTTTTTTGGCTTTCCCAAGCCCAAATCTTAAAGACCTTTTCCAGCCTAAAGGATCCTCTGGTTCTGTAATGGAGGCACCTTTTTGCAGGCCTTTTCCTGTCCTGCTGGGAAAACCTGGCCAAACTGGGATATGATCCCAGATTTGCTGATTTTTGGGATGGGGATTGCCCACGTGAGGTGGTCTGGATGGATGGAGAACCCCCTAAATCCCCCAGGAGCAGAACTGCAGGAGCACAGGGAGGGTTCTCAGCCCCAAGTGCTCAGCCCGGGTCAAGGGAACTGGAGAAAACACATCCAAATATTTGACTACAAAACCAGCACTTTCTTGCTCAATATATCTGGGACTCCACCACTGCCCTGGGCAGCTGTGCCAGGGCTGGACAACCCTTTCCATGAAGGAATTTTCCCCAGTATCCAACCTCCCCTCCCCTGAGGCTGTTCCCTCTCTCCTGTCCCTGTTCCCTTCGAGCAGAGCCCGACTCCCCCCCTCCTGTCAGAATTCCAGAGAGAGAAAAGATCCCTCTGGATCCTCCTTTGCTCCAGCCTGAGCCCCTTTCCAGCTCCCTCAGGAATTCTCCAGCCCCTTCCCAGCTCCATTCCCTTCCCTGGACTCCTCCAGCCCCTCAGGGTCTCCCTTGCCGTGAGGGGAAAATCAAAAAGTGGGAGAAAACGTGAGGGGAAAGGAAAATGAGGGAAGTTTGGGGAGGGCTCTGGCAGAGCTTTTCCTTCTGCATCCTCCTTTTCTCCAGGCTGAGCCCCCCAAACCCCTCAGCTGCTCCAGGTGCTCCAGACCCTCCCCAGCTCCATTATCCCTCCCTGGACACGTTCCAGCCCCTGAGGGTCTCCTTTGCTTTGAGGGGAAAATCAAAAAGTGGAAGAAAACATGAGGGGAAAGGAAAGTGAGGGAAGTTTGGGGAGGGCTCTGCTGCAGAGCTTTTCCCTTCTGCATCCTCCTTTTCTCCAGGCTGAGCCCCTTTCCAGCTCCCTCAGCTGATCTGGTGCTCCAGACCCTTCCCCAGCTCCATTGTCCGTCTCTGGATGCGGATCCTCCCATGGATATTTATGATACAAATCCTTTGTTCAGCAGTGATGGCATCAGGATCCTGGTCATGAGGAAGGTGAGGGTGTCTGGGGCGGCAGGGTTTGGACAGAAGGAGCTGGAATCTATGAAATCTTCCCTGGAGCACCATCCCCAGGGGCTGCAAGGATGTCAATCCCAACTCCCAACCTCCAGCTGGCACAACTGCTATTTTTCCTACGTAAAAAAATACCAACAATTCCCTAATAAAATCACTTCAAGTGCAAGACATTTTGCCGGGGAAAAAAAACCAAAACAACAACCCCAACCCAAACCAAACCCACTCATTCCAGGGGAAGAGTCAAAACAATTATTAGCACAGATTTCCAAGTCATTATCTCCCAAGGTGACATGGCATGTCAGGCACAGCCATGTCACAACGTGCCATCCCCTGCTGCAGCTAATGGGAGGTGGCAGCCCCTGAGCCGGGCTGGGGACAGGGCCCTGCCCACCCTTGGGGACAAACAGGGAGCTCGGGGGGGTTCATCCCATGGCGAAAGGCTGGAATTTCACGCTGCCCCTGCACACAGCAGCTTTTCCTGGCGGCACTTGGAGCTGCAGCTGCAATTTGGGGGGTGTGTGTGTGTGTGTGCGTAAATCCCAATTAAAACAATCGGGAGGGAGAGACATAAATAAAAAATGGAATTAGGAAGCGCAGCCAATCGCATTTGAACGCCCAATTTCGCCCTTTTTGGTGGTGCAGGCAGCTGGTGCAGCACCCCAGGGCTGGTGGCGTGACCCACATCCCAAAATCCCACCCTGTGGCACGGCGGGACTTTAGAAAGAGGGAAATCATCTGAAAGAAAGTTTAAGAATTAAACAGGGAAGCTTTTCCAGGGGCAGAATTATTGGGAGGACTCAAATCCCCGCAAAAATGATGCCAAGAGATCCCAATCCGATGGCAGCTCTTGGCACCGGGGCTCTCATTCAGAGCAGGAACAATGAATTTGCATCCTAGGAAACAAATGCACTCCACATGCCCCGAAACAAATAAATGGAGATATTCCTTTCTTCCACAGCCAGGAATCTTAATCTTGCTGATAAACAAAGCAGAGGAAAGAAAATGTCTCTGAGCGTGGGGTTTTTCTGTGTTTTCTTTAGTCAGAGACCTGAATGCTGAGGAGAAAATAAAGTGAGCTTTGTGCAGGGAGAGCTGGTGACAAAGGCAGGGCCTTCACTTCGGGGGCTGAGACAGTTTTTTCCCTTCCAGCTTTTGGTTTTCCTGCTGGAAGAGCAGCTGGTGGGACAGGGTGGGATGTCCCCGTGTCCTCAGGGATGAGGGGAGCTTGGAGGTGTCTGTACAACACCCCCCAAACCCACCAAAAGAACCAGCCCTGTCCCCAGCATCCAGCAAAGCACCCAAACCAGCAGGCAGACAGCTTAAGCACATCACGTCCGTTGTCATTTTCCCCTCATTCCCACATTTTCCTTGAAGTCAGGAAAAATGTCTTCACTGGAAGGGTGGCTGGGCTTTGGCACAGGGAGTCTCCATCCCTGGAACTGCTCAAAAAGCGTGTGGATGTAGCACTGCCTGCAGTATCCCAGGATAAATCCCCTCAGGGATCACCAAGATTTTATTCTCCTTCTGCTGGCAGGCAGTTTTCACTTTTCCTTAGGATTCTCCCTATCTCCCCAGATGAAATTCTTCCTTGGTTTTTTTTGTAATTCCTCAAGACTGAGCTATTTCAGGCCACGTTCAGTGGTTTTTAGCCCTTTTAATTCTTATTTTTGTCATGTCATTTTGGCCAGGATGCCACCCACCTTCTGCTGAGCTCTGCTTTGTAATTACAGGGTCAGAAGTTCATCTTCCTCCAATTGCTCCTCCCTTTGAAATTCCAGCCGAATTATCCAATTTCTTGACCCAGCAATAGGAAGGTGCTCACCTCATTATGATCCTATTTCACTTCCCAGAGATCCTTTGGCCCTCATTACAAGGAACAACAATTTGTAAAGTTCCTTTCTCAGGTCTAAAATCCTTTCTCAAGTCTAAAGTCCTTTAGCAACTTTTCCCTTCAGGACAGAAGGTTAAAACCAAGTGAGATCTGAGCTGTCCCAACTCAGGGGCAACCCAGTGGTTTTTCTTTCCCACCACCATAAAAAGGGAAGGCTAAAGCCCTTTCTAATGGAATAAACCTGAATTCTCTCCAAGAAAAACCTCCATCAAGGGGAACAGATTGCTCCCAAGCTCCTGCGCAAAGCCTGGCTGGATTGCGGCAGAGACAGAAATTCCTGGACTGCGGCTCGAGCTTTAATCAGGCAAAAATTCCACTGAACTCGCTGGGAATTTGAAGCCTCAGCTTTGGCCCAGCACTTGCTGGTGGCTGCAGATCCCTCCTGGCCTGTGCTGTGCTGCTGGAAGCTCTCCCTGCTGCTCTCCCGCTGCAGGATTTGATGCCGCAGCGAGAAATCAGCCGCATTAAGATGCTCCACGCCAAATTATTTCCTTATTAATTAAAACACAAACTGTTCTGCTGCTGCTCCTCGTGCAGCTGAAGCAGAGCTTGGATTCTTTCCCCCTGCATATCCCAGCTCAGCCTCCTGCTCCAAGGACCTGGATTTTCTGCTGCGTTTCATCTTCGGATTACAAGCGATGCTTGGTGTCCCCTCATCCCCGCAGGGGACAGACCCACCAGGCTGGGCCAAGGTCACCTGAGCATGGCACACCCAGGCCTCTCCATGAAGCTGGAACCCAAGAAAATAGGAATATTTTCTGTTTGGACAGGTGCAATAAATTAATCTCACATCTGGCTGAGCTCAGGCCGGGGCTCCGTCAGGCGAGGCCATCCATCAGCGCTCGAAGTGCAGCATCCCGGGGTCAGCAGAGGCGGGAGCTGCCCCAGCCCCCTGCCAGCCCTGCTCATTTCCAGCCCCACAGAGCAAGGAATTCCACCCCCCAGGAAGATCCTGGCGTGTGGTGGACTGGAAAACCTCGGCTGACCTCGGGCGTGGTGGGAGGAGGAAAGGTGGGATCCTGCCCCAGGTGGGGAATGCCCCAGGATACTCAGGCAGGGAATGCCCCTGGGATAATTGTGGCAGGATCTGGTCACTCAGCAGAAGTTTTGATCCCTAAAAGAAGCCTTTTGTGCCCAATTATTGCCGTGATATTGTTAATTTGGGCTTCTCAGCGGTCTCTGTGTCAATTCTGCTGATCACGCACCATTAATGGAAGGGATGGATCCCAAAAGTGCTGAAAAACCAGTGCACAGAAAGAATTGTTCCAAAGATCTCATTTTCTTACCCATCCCTGCCTTCTTCCTATGGTGTCTCCCAAATCCTGATGCTGGAGCAGAGCAGCACATGGAATTGTGGATGATGCCTGGAGAAGGGAAGGCTGCAGGGAGAGTTCAGGGCCCCTTGCAGGGCCTAAAGGGGCTCCAGGAGAGCTGGTGAGGGACTGGGGCCAAGGCCTGGAGGG
>NW_008238361.1:1676416-1677755 GCF_000691975.1 Corvus brachyrhynchos
GGCCGAGGTGCCCCAGAGAAGCTGTGGCTGCCCCTGGAAGTGTCCAAGGCCAGGTTGGAGCAGCCTGGGATAGTGGGAGATGTCCCTGTCCCTGTCCCTGGCAGGGATGTTGGGATGAGATGAGCTTTCAGGTCCCTTCCAACCCAAACCATTCTGGAATTCCATGAAGTGCCTGGAGCTGAATCCCAGTCCCCAGCCAGCTCCATTCCCTGCATGGGGGTGGCAGGGCCCATTTGGGTTTGGAGAAGTGATAATTCCTGTTAAAATCCAGCAGGGATGAGCCACCTCCATCGTGACGCAGAGGTTCCACCACCACCCTCCCTCTGTCTCATTGGAATTTGGCTCCAAAGGCTTTTCTCTCTGTAAAATCAAGAGAAAAGAGAGGGTTAAAAATGTTCTCCTTGGATTTTCACAGCCACGTTTTGGACTGGGAACTGCTTTGGAAACGTGGATTTGAACATGTGCTTATCATCAGCTGTGACCCCGTGGAAGCCCAGGATAAAAACCCCCAGTAAATGTGCCCTGACCTTTAATTCTCCACCAGAGCCTGCAGTGCTGAGTAATTGCTCTCCAAGCCCGAGCTCTTCGGGGAGGTAGGAGCCAGATTCCTTCCTCCCTGCAGTCATGGCAAGGAAAAAGGAACAAACAAACAAACAGGAAAGCTGCTCCCAGCTGGAGCACAGGTCCGGAGAGGGGAATCCAGGAGGTTATTTAAAGCTTGGAGAAGTTCCTCCTTCCAGCCACGCTTGCTGGAGGGGAAGCAAGGCCAGTTATTAATAGCTGGAGTGGATGGAGCTGGGATATTGCAGGATATCGCCAGGATATTCCCTCAGGAGTGGCTGTTCCTTCACTTACAAGGGTGTGAGGGGGCTGACGGGTGGCTCTGGCTCCTGGTGAGATCCAGGCTCAGATCAGGTTGTGAAGCGGCTGCCGAAGCTTGAGAGGCATCCCCGGTTTAAAAAACATCTCAGTGAGGATCTGGTCACTCAGCAGAGGTTTTGATCCCTAAAAGAAGCCTTTTGTGCCCAATTATTGCCGTGATATTGTTAATTTGGGCTTCTCAGCGGTCTCTGTGTCAATTCTGCTGATCACTCACCATTAACGGAAGGGATGGATCCCAAAAGTGCTGAAAAACCAGTGCACAGAAAGAATTGTTCCAAAGATCTCAATTTCTTACCCATCCCTGCCTTCTTCCCATGGTGTCTCCCAAATCCTGATGCTGGAGCAGAGCAGCACATGGAATTGTGGATGATGCCTGGAGAAGGGAAGGCTGCAGGGAGAGCTCAGGGCCCCTTGCAGGGCCTAAAGGGGCTCCAGGAGAGCTGGAGAGGGACTGGGG
>NW_008238361.1:1677781-1680571 GCF_000691975.1 Corvus brachyrhynchos
CTGGAAGTGTCCAAGGCCAGGTTGGAGCAGCCTGGGATAGTGGGAGATGTCCCTGTCCCTGTCCCTGGCAGGGATGTTGGGATGAGATGAGCTTTCAGGTCCCTTCCAACCCAAACCATTCTGGAATTCCATGAAGTGCCTGGAGCTGAATCCCAGTCCCCAGCCAGCTCCATTCCCTGCATGGGGGTGGCAGGGTCCATTTGGGTTTGGAGAAGTGATAATTCCTGTTAAAATCCAGCAGGGATGAGCCACCTCCATCCTTTCCTGGAGGTGGCTTTCAGATCCCTCCTGGAGCTCCCCATCTTGCACTTCCCTGTTGCCCTTTGGGATTCTGTTGTCAAACATTCCCAGGAAGGTGTCAGAGGCTCCTGGCTGTGCCCAGGAAGAGATCCCAGTCCTAACCTGCTGTGGGACGCAGGACATGGATTTGCCAGAGGATGGGAATCTGCACATGGATGGGATCCCGCTGTGCTCCCCGTAGTGAGGGAGTCAGTGACTGGACTGGGAAACAACTTTCTCTGGAGGAGACAGATAATTTTCAGGGAGTTTTTTTCCTTTTAAAAAAAGCCATCAATATTTCACAGGCCTGCAGGAAAAAGCAGGATGCCTGAAGAGTTCCTACCCAGGGAACACGGCATGAAATCTCCACACCACGAGCGCTATTTTTACATCTTTTTTTTCTTTTCATATCGCATAAATGGTGACTGATTTTATGCTCCATGATTAATTTAGACACGGAATAATGGAAATCCAGGAGCACTCATCCGGTTCAAAGGGCCAGAGCAGATAAATAATGGATGTTTACATAACTGCAATATCAATCTCAGTAACAAATGATTAGTAGGAAGTCAGCAGAGAATGGGGACAGCTCGGAAATGCTCCTTGGAGGCAGCAGCGTTGCACCAGGAGGGGCTTCAAGCAAAGCATTGCCTTGTGCTGCCCCTTATCCTTGGATAAATCACAGAATCATGGAATGGGTTGGGGTGGAATGAACTTAAATCCCACCCCATTCCAACTCCAACACCTTCCACTATCCCAGGGTGCTCCAAGCCCTGTCCAGCCTGGCCTTGGGCACTGCCAGGGATCCAGGGGAAGCCACAGCTGCGCTGGGCACCTGTGCTGGGGCCTCCCCACCCTCCCAGCCAGGAATTCCTTCCCAATATCCCATCTAAACTTCCTTTTTGAGTCCAAAGTCTCATTTTACATGGGAAAGGTTTTACAAATTCCTTTATGGGAACTCAGTTTCTGAGTATTTGTCAAACACCACTGAATTCCCATTTCAGTTTTCCTGCATCTCAGAGATGTTCCCGGAGAACATCCTGCACTTTCTGAGCTGGAGCAGAAGAATTTGGGCTGGAACAAGAAGTTAAAAAAGCAGCTGCATTGTCCTGCAGAGCAGGACTGCTCCAAAGTCTTCCTCATGGACCCTCAAATCCACAGTTTTCTTTTTTCACCTGTGCACACCCCGAGAGATCATCCCATTCCACCTCCTGCCATGGGCAGGGACACCTTCCACCATCCCAGGCTGCTCCAAGCCCCAATGTCCAGCCTGGCCTTGGACACTGCCAGGGATCCAGGGGCAGCCACAGCTGCTCTGGGCAATCTTTAGATCCTAACAAGAAACACCTTTTAGCAAAGGTCCCTTCCAACCCAAACCATTCCGTGACTGAATTGTCCAGGCCCTGGCTGTCACTGACCTGCCGAAGAACACATCATGCATGATTTATCTGAACCAGAGCAGAAACCACTCTGACTTCCCTCTTGCCTCCAAAGTTGGGACCTCTGCAATTCTTTTTCAGGAAACCAAAATCTGCTAAAACCCTGTGGTGTTTGCATATTTTAATACAGCTGAGCGAGGCTGTTCTGGCCACTTGCTGATGTGAAATGTCAGGGTAGGTGGTTATATAAATGTTATTTTTAGATGTGATTAAAAAACCACATTCCTTTAATGCTAACACATTTTTTCCCCTGCCAGCTCGCTGGAATTAAAAGGCTGTTTAGATATTCCAAGACTGAATTGCATTTTGCTTGTGGCATAACAATTGAGACAGCCTAATTGTACATATGTTAATGGTTTGTTTTTAGAGAGAACCTCACAGGGCTCTGCTCAGCAATAATTTGGGTTTGCCCTGCACAGACCTTTCCCTATAAAACTCTTTTATTACCTGCACAGCAATCAAGGACTAATGGGTTTTGTCCCGCTCTGCTGTGGGGACCGAGTCACGTCCCCGCTTCTCCTGCTGGCAGAGGAAATATTGAATTTGGAATGTTTTATTCAGCTTTAAACCCAGTTCTGGGTGATAAAAGAGAATAATAAATAGAAATTGGGTGGGTGGATAGAGCTGGTTGTAATCTCATGTAGGGAGGTGGAGGGGCAGCTCCTGAAATCCAGAGGGATATGGAGAGGTGGATCCAAGTGAAGCTCCTGAGGTTCAACAAGGCCAAGTGCTGGTCCTGCACGGGGATCAGGGAATCCCAGCACAAATCCAGGCTGGGTGGAGAAGGGATGGAGAGCAGCCCTGAGGAGAAGGACCTGGGGGTGTTGATGGAGGAAATCTGGATATGCCCTGACCATGTGGGACCACGAACCCTCCATGCGCTGGGCTGATCCCACAGCGTGGGCAGCAGGAAGGGGGTTTCTGCCCCTCTGCCCCGCTCAGCTGAGACCCCACCTGCAGAGCTGCCCCAGCCCTGAGGCCCAGCACAGCCCTGGAGCTGCTGGAGAGAATCCAGAGGAGGCCCCGGAGCTGCTCCAAGGCGGGGGGCCCTACGGGGCCCGGCCGGGGGGGC
>NW_008238361.1:1680686-1681836 GCF_000691975.1 Corvus brachyrhynchos
AGGGAATGGCTTCCCAGTGCCAGAGGGCAGGGATGGATGGGAGATTGGGAATTGGGAATTGCTGGCGGGGAGGGTGGGGAGGGGCCCTGGCACAGGGTGCCCAGAGGAGCTGCTGGAGCGAGTCCTGAGGAGGGCACGGAGATGCTCCAAGGGCTGGAGATTCTCTCTCTGGAGAGAAAATGTGAAGCAGCCAGACCAGGCCATAGCAGACTTTCTGTGCCCATCCCGACTGGGATAATTGCATGTTTATTCCCTGTGGAATTTCCAGACAGATTTGGGATTTGCTCTGTGTCGCAGCCCTCTGTTACCCCATATTTCGCATTTCCTTGGTGTGTCCTTTCCTGCAGGGAGGCTGATAAATGCCTATTTTTATTTTTCTCTTTCTCCACTTAATTTTAAGAATTTCTGTGGTTGCTGGACAGCACAATAAATTGGGATGTTGGTAAATAACTTAACGAGGTGTCAGGAGCCAAGAAATCTTCCCATGGCAGTCAGGCCTTTTGGCAATGGAACTTCGATTCCCCCCCACGCCAGACATATTTCTCCTATTTTAACAGTTATTTAGGGGAAAAGGGTGATTGGTTTCTGAGTCTATAATCCATCCTCAGCAGCTTAAGTTAATATTTCAAAATCTTGATGAGATTAGGATATTAATTTCTCCACACTGCTGGCTGTGGGTTTGTGATGCTCTGCGTGTACTGGGGCGTGATCCACCATCCACAGGGTCATTTTAAGAGGGAAAAAAAAGAGGAGATAAAGGGATTTATTGCATGTGGAGTGCTCATTAAGAATGAGGAGGGTGTTAATTGGGATGTTAATTAGTGGGGCTATTTGTAGGATGTGCCTGATTGGCTTAAAACAGAGTGGTCATTGATCACCTGGGGAATCCAGAACTCATCCCAGCAGGTGAACTCACTCTTCCAGGACATGGACTTATCCCTCTGATCCCAACCAGATCCCATGGAAAGCAGGGAGCACAAATTTAAGCTGAGGACTCTCTGAGGCAGCTGCCTGAGCTGGGACCCCTCTGCACCCACAGGGATAAAGCAGGAAGGAATTTGGCCTGCAGAGCCTTGGGGTCACTCAGTCTTTCCCCAGGAGGACACTGGGGAATATTCACCAGAGGCTTTGGAATTGTTTCTGGTCTCAT
>NW_008238361.1:1681900-1704491 GCF_000691975.1 Corvus brachyrhynchos
GGTCTGGGATTTCAGGTGAATGAGGATTTAAAGGAATTAATTCCTGGAGTGAGAGTCCTGTGTTTATGCTTTTATGTGCTGGGATATTATCCCAGGGAAATACAAGGAGTTTGCTTTTCCAAAGTGTTTCAAGCTCCTGGGGCTGTGTTGGCACAAAGTTTGTCCCTGCTGGTGCCATCCCTTGGGGCTGGAGCTGCATAATGAGAATGATCATTGAGCTGTTAATGAAAATAAGGGCAATTAAGGCAAATTCATGGAAAAACTGTGAGGACAACTGGAACAAACAACACCTTCAGCTCGTAATTAAACTGTGAGGACACTGCAAGCTCCCAATCCAACCGTGCAACTGAAATACGGCAGCTCTTGTGCTCCTCTAATTATTTGGCAAATTATTTCTGCTCCTCCTGCCCTGGAAACATCCCTGGCCAAGCAGGTTGGCCCTCGGTTGAAGGGAGGCTTTGACAGCGCCTCGCTGCAGCTGACACATCCCGTTGCTATTAGAGAATGTTTGGGAAGTGTCCCTACATCCCAGCTGGAAGGATGAGTATATTTGGAGTTGACACACAATATGCTCTGTGTTTGCCTTGGCTGAGCCAGCTGGGATGGGAGGAAGATGCTCTCCAAGGCAGGGCTTTACTTTGGGGCTTTTCCTGCTGTTAATTCCAAGCCCATGCTCATCCTGGAGCAAAATTTGTCTCTGTGTAATTAGGGAGAAGACAAGGTACCAACCATGCTTGGGAGGATTATCTGCCACGCTGATAAGAGAAAGGATTAGGCCATTATTGTGGAAAAATAATTTAAACTCTGAGCTTAAAGCCCAGCAAGGAAGGCGGGAATTGTAATGGGATTTTTCACTGGAGCAGGGTGGGAAAGCTTCAGGTGACAGGAAAGGGATGCACAGAGGAACTGTTGGAAAAGGGACACGGGAAGGATTCAAAAAGTTGAGGGATACAATTGCAAAGCTTGGGAAGTGCCTTGGTGGAAGGGATGGCACAAATCAGCTGGGAGGAGCATGGAGCAAATGATGGAGAAAGGGAGGCAAAATAAAGGGAATGGCAGGCCCTAAAAGGAGATTTTAAATTGAATTGAGAAGAGAACAAGCAGCTGCTCCAGGGGGAAATCCCAGCCTCTCATTTTCCCAGTTTTCTCCCCATCACAGCCACAAACACTGCCCATCATGGGTGTCACTGGGGTTCACCAGGAGAGGCCATGAGCTGCTTTGCAGGGAAATGCTTCAACCCTTCAGAAATACACGGAAAAAGAAGGCAAGAATCATCAAAGAAGAGTTTTCCCTCCCCTGATGCCCCGGGTGACATTTCCCTCCTCCCTGGGGTCGAAGACAAGGGGCAGGCAGTGATTTTCTGACAGCTCTGAATCACCTTTGCCTGCCTGTACAACAACAGTGAGCTCTTCCCACCTTTCCCATTATTCCTCTTTTCTCTGCCAGCTTTTCTCATCTCCCAGAAAACGAGGCAGCCTCACACTCCTTCAAATCAAGTATTATTGGAGTCCCTGCAAATAGAAACCCTCTGGCTCTGGCTGGGCTCTTGCAAAACCAGTGGGAGGCTGGGAACCTCCTCACTCTGAAGCGCTTGTAAAATGTTTGAAAAGGAGAATTATAGGGGGGAAAAAAGCCCTGGATGTACTGAAATAGCCACCCGCAGCCTCCCTGAGCACAATAACTGGATGCACTAAGTCACTCCCGAGACAGCTGGGCGAGCTTTGGCTAGGATAACTTGGAGATAAGGGGAAATGATTCAATCACCTGCTTTTTTTCTCATCCCGGCCAAAACAAAGGGAGTAATGCTTTGTCCAAATGATCCAAAAAGGATCAAGGGAAATGCGCAGGGCGGCCTGAAATCCATCGTTTCCTCCAGGGTGAATCACAGCCTGTACACAGCAAGGCTGGAATATTTGGGAGAGGTTCTGCCAGCCAAAGACGCAAATCCCAGTCATGAATTCCTCGCATTCGGATAATTCCAACTATTTTCCAACCTTCCCTATAACAATTCCTGCAGCTCCCTGTTGCTCCATGCCTCACACTGGGCTGGATCATCATGAAAGCATCTTTTGTTTTTTGCCTGCCAGTGCCACAGGACTGGGCTGGGATTTGCCAAGCACTGAGCGGGACAGATAAGAGCAACTAAAATAATTGGGATTTAATTCCCAGAAGGAATGAAGCACCTTGTAAAGAGCAGTGCTTCACAGGATTTTCACATATGGAGACAAGACAAGAGAGACACTGAAGGGCTGGATCGTGTCCAGGGAAAGGAACAGAGCTGGGAAGGGTCTGGAATGCCAGGATTGGCTGAGGGAGCTGGAAAGGGGCTCAGCCTGGAGAAAAGGAGGATGCAGAAGGAAAAGCTCTGCAGCAGAGCCCTTCCCAAACTTCCCTCATTTTCCTTTCCCCTCACATTTTCTCCCACTTTCTGATTTTCCCCTCACAGCAAAGGAGACCCTGAGGGGCTGGAGGAGTCCAGGGAAGGGAATGGAGCTGGGAAGGGGCTGGAGAATTCCTGAGGGAGCTGGAAGGGGGCTCAGGCTGGAGCAAAGGAGGATCCAGAGGGATCTTTTTCCTTTCTGGAATTCCCTGACAGGAGGGGGCAGCCGGGGGGGTCGGGCTCTGCTCGAAGGGAACAGGGACAGGAGAGAGGGAACAGCCTCAGGCTGGGCCAGGGCAGGCTCAGGGTGGCTTTGGTGGGGTTTGGTGCTATTTCCCCAGGAGATTCCTCAGCTGGATTTCAGGATGGTGTGAGGATGGATCTCAGGAGGCCATTCCATGAATCCTTCCCAGGGATTCAGGCTCTTGTCCTCTCCATGCCCAGCCTGAGGGAATGTAGGTCTCTGCAGCAGCTGTGAAACCACTCATTTCTAACATCTCTGTAAATAGAGAGCTCTTTGCTCTCTTTTCATCCTCGATGAAAAGATCTGTGCAGAGCCAACGTGGGAATGACGTGTGAGCAGGGCCGGGAGGAGCCCTTGGAATTAACTGGAGCTTCTCCTGGGGGCCGGCCCCGAATCCCAGCCTGGCCTTGAAAAAACTCCCGTCCCACATACAGATCTGGGCTCTGCCTATTCAGGTCAGCTCTGAGGCCTAAATAATTCTCTGTTTAAAATGACAGATGTTGCCTTTGAGTTACTTCTGGCAGGTTTTTGTCTGAACACAAGGAAAAACATTGATTTTTGCAATATCTTAAACATCAGGAAGGATTTTTTGGCTGAGCTGCCTCTGTGTGCTGGGATATAGGACCTGAGGAGTGATGATCCCATATTTCCGAAGGAAAGGCTGCCCTACACTTCCAGAAGGTGGGATAATCACTCCCTTTCTAAGTGGGGAGTCCTCAAGACAGACAATAATTTTTATTTTCCATATTTTGCTGTTCAGGTATTCTTTGAATCACGGAATCCTGAAATAACCTGGATTGGAATTGGATCCCACAAGGATCGAGTCCAACTCCTGCCCCTGCACAGACAACAGCAAGAATCCTTCCATGTTTAATTCATGTTTTCCCACCCAAATCCTGTCCTTCCCTTTCCTGCATGTCCTGCTTCCCATGAGGCAGCTTTTCCCAACATCCCATCCCAGGAAAAGCTGCATCCTTAACCTATTTAACTTCATTTTCTGCTGGAATTCTCTCTAGCTAAGCAGGGACATGAGGTGATATAACCCAGTTATTGATATAATTGCCCAGAAAATTAAGTCCCAGTAGGAATTTGGGGGTTTTTTTGGGGTCACTCCATAGGATCAAAGACTTGGGGCTGTTCAGGGGATGATTTTGGGTGAGAGTGGAGGAAAGAATCCCTGGGTGTCCCATGAGACATGGAATGAAACCTCTGGCTGGGGAAAGAAGAGCTTCTTCCTCTTCCTCTTCCTCTTCCCAGCACATCTGGCCACTGCTGTAGGATTAAAGCAAATAATTCCTGGGGTTTTTATTGAGCAGATCCATAAAACAGCAATAAATTAATGTCTTGGACCCCCCTGTGAACACCCTCACCACAAGATTCCCAAAGACCCAAAATTTGGGCAAATCAATTCTTTTCTTTCATGTCAACCCCAAAATAATGATCATTTCAGTGTCAAAAATAATCTTGTTTCATCTCCCCTCTTCACCTGGGATCACTGATCTTTCTTCCAAAGGCAGCAGCTCATATTTAGAGAGAAACTGGTTTTAAATAAATGTGTACATGGAAGGTGGGCAAAGATCTTTTCAAAGGCATTTGTACAAAATCCGGGGTTGCTTCACCCCCGGTCAAACCTCACGGACCCATTTGTGTGTATCAGTGCTCCTGACTTGGGAAAAATCAGGAAAAAACAGGAAAAAATGAAAAAGAAAAATCAGAACAATTAGGGAAATTAGAGAAATTAGAAGATTTTCACCTCTGGTGAGGTGTGGGCAGAAAATGAGCTGGAAAATAAGTGCATGGTGTCCCAGATTATGCTCCGTGTCCGTGCCGGGATCCATCGTCTGCCTCTGATGCTGCTGGCTGGGGAAACAACTGGGTTAAACCCACCCTCCCTGTGTTTTCTTCCCTTTCCTAAGGGTAATTCCTGGTTCTGCTTGGGACTGAGAAGCAGCCAGTTGCAAAGAGCAGCTACAAATAAAAGCGAGGCAAAGCAGATCGTTCTTACATGTGGGCCTGGAAAAAAACCCTCCCAGGCTGGGGCTGGAGGAGCAAAGGACGAGCTGGGCTATATTTAAACTGTGCTTAATTAGACTGAAGTGCATCAAAAACAACAACAGAGGGCTTGGAATGTGCTGGGAAAGGTGGATGGATGTTTGGGGTGGATCCTTAACCCTTGGCTGTGGGGGGTTTCCTACTGGTGCTCATCTGAACCAGTTTGTGATGGTTTTTCCCTTAAGGACCAGTTTCCAGCTGTGCCAGGGGAGGTTTAGGTTGGAGATTAGGGAAAGATTTTTGCCCCAGAGGGTGCTGGGCACTGCCCAGGCTCCCCAGGGAATGGTCACATTCCCAAAGCTGCCAGAGCTCCAGGAGTGTTTGGACAACTCTCCCAGGGATGTACAGGGCGGGATTGTTGGGGTGGCTCTGCAGAGCCAGGGGTTGCATTTATGATCCTTGCTCAGGATATTCTGGGATTGTTTGTAATGCTCAACCAGCCTGGAATGGAGCAGGGAATCCCTCATGGATCCCTCAGGATGTGTCCAACCCAGCCCTGGCCCTCTGGAACAGGGCCTGCAGCAGGACACAGGGCCCTGAACCCTCCAGCAGTCCCTGGGCACAAGCAGCAGCTCCAAGGGGCTTCTCCCTGCTCCAAGCTCAGGATTTAACAGAGAGGAGCAAGCAGCACAGTCAGATGGACTCAGGATCACCGTCAGACTTGGGGTTTTTTTCTCTTCACTTTAACCCCTGGGTTCTGCAAGCAGCACTGACAAAATGGATGGCTCCTCTAAGCTCCCCTCTTTTTTTTTTTTTTAGGGTAAAAATAGTGGTTTAATGTCCTTTTGAACCAGAGGAACATCTGGCTCATCTCTGTGACACCTTGAGCCAGGGTTTTTTTGGATGGGACAAGTGCCTGCCTGGATTTTACTCCTCATTTACATGGGAAGCTCTCCCGTGTGATATTGCAGCTCCAGCTCGTTGCCATCTCCTCACCCCTTTGGAGACTGCCTTTCTCTGGAGCAGCCTGGATGGAGCTGAGCTTGAGCCACGTGATTTATCCTCCCTGGTGCTTGCTTTGACAAAGCTAATCTTTGAGAAATGTTTGAGCAATCAAACTGTCTGGGGCTCATGTGCCTCTCAGACTCCAAACCTCTTCGGTTTCCAGCTGCTGCCAGGGGTCTCCGGGCCAACTGGAGAGAGCTGAAAGGAAAACAAGCAAAAAAAAAAAAAAAGAAAAAAAAAAGTCCCTTCTCTGTGTCTGGGTCATTTACAGTTATAATATTTCTTAATAAATGTTTTTCTTTGCTCCAGGCTGCACTCCGCAGTGCTGCTGCACCTTCCCTGCTCTTCCCCAGCTCTGTCACTTCAGGCAGGGGCTGTCCTGGCTCTGCCCAGCACCAGGAGCTGGGGTCCAGGTGGGGGAATTCCTGCTCATTCCCTCCATTAATCCAAGGGCTCTGTCTCAGGAGCTGGGCATGTCCCAGCCATGTCCTCTGGCACCCAGAACTCCCTGAACCCTGGGCTGATCCCAGTGTGGGCAGCAGGAAAGGGGGAATTCTGCCCCTCTGTCCTGCTCACTGGGACCCCACCTGCAGAGCCTCCTCCAGCTCGGGGATCCCAGCACAGGAACAGCGTGGAGCTGCTGGAGAGAGTCCAGAGGAGGCCACGGAGCTGCTCCACGGAGCCCCTCTGGAGCCAGGCTGGGAGAGCTGGGAATGTTCCCCTGGAGAAGGGAAGGACACAGGGAGAGCTCAGACCCCCTTGCAGGGCCTAAAGGGGCTCCAGGAGAGCTGGAGAGGGACTGGGGACAAGGCCTGGAGGGACAGGACACAGGGAATGGCTTCCCAGTGCCAGAGGGCAGGGATGGATGGGAGATTGGGAATTGGGAATTGCTGGCTGGGAGGGTGGGCAGGCCCTGGCACAGGGTGCCCAGAGCAGCATCTCCACATCTCTGGAAAAATTAATCCCAGATTTCTGTGTTCCTCATTCACACACCTTGGAGCTGCCTGGTTTGGGGGGGTTTTGGTTTCAAAACAAATTGAGGGAAACCCCTCCCTGGAGTGCACAGCTTCTAAAAACCCCCATGGAATGGGGATTATTCGGGACAGTCATCAGCATCCCCTGAACACAACCCTGAGCCTTTGAGCTCAGCATCACACGGGTCCCACCCACCCCTTTTCTTTTTTATTCCCCTTTTTCTTTACAACGTGCCTTTTCTCCCCTTTTCTGTTTGTTATTGTTTTCCACTCAGAGCCTTTAATGTTCCCTCACACCCTTACTCCAGCCCAGCTGTGGGAGAGGGATCTGACACCTTCCCCCAGCTTTGTTAAAGTGTGAACACCTCATTATCCCAGATCCTAGCCCACGCAGGCGGGAATGGGCAGGAGTTCCTACCCCTAAATCTTCTTGACTCCCTGGCCGGGGTCTCTGGGTAGGAAGAGCACAGGAAATTGTTGATTTTAGTGCTCTCTTGAAAAATGTAAACTTTGGGTCTTCTCTTGGCTGTTTGGTGAGGGGGGAAGTGATGTGAGGTCTGGGGAGGGAGGCTGGAGGGAAATAAAAGAACTTTAGTGTTGTGGAGCTCCTGGACTCCCTGGAAAAAGAGGATTCCTGGCACATTCAGTCCCTCATGCCATGCACCCATCCTGGCTCCACATCCCCATCCCGGGGGCACACGAGACACAGGATGGTCCCAAAGCCCTCACAGACACGGAAAAACATCCAGAGTCATTCCCACCAATCCTGGGCTCCTGCCAGGCTGAACAGATCCAGGGATCTCAGCTCCACCATGTCCCTGCAGGAGGATCTTCATCCCCTCTTGACCTTCTCATCTTCAGGCTGAGGTCCCCGTGTTCATTGTGTCCACCGGCTCTAAAGATCTGCCAAAAATGATTAATGAATCCTCACATTTTTCAAATTAAATCCGGTAAAAAAGCCACAGTGAAAGCCAAGGGCGTCATCAAAAGACGGAGGAGAAGCAAATGCATCCAGGGAGATTTGTCCATGGAGGTGCTTGGAGCCTTTCTCAACAGCAAATTCATCTCCAGCAGTCAAAGTTGGCTTCTGGGGATAAAATGGGCAGAATAATAAATGGCATTTCCCATGAAAATAACAATAGTAATAATAATAGTAATAGGAGGAGAAGGAGAAGAAGGAGGAGAAGAAGAAGGAGAAGAAGAGGAAGAAGAAGTATAACCTCAAATATAACATTTTCTCTATTGAATTATGGACAAGGCCATGGAGATAAGAGCACCTCTGCTCTCCGGAGAATAAACATGGAGTGGAAAACCTACAGAGCTCAGGTTAACTAGGCTTGGCTCAAAGGCTGGACCTCCAGCAGTTTCCTGGAGCTGGTTTAAGGATCTCTGTCCTTTCAGTTGACTGATCGCAGGATTATTTGACCCAAAGTCAGTATTTGACACTGTCCTTTTTATCCTTGCAGCTGCAATGTTGTTAATTATAATAATCCAAATAAATTAAATAATTTCCAGCCTTGGGCTTTCTCCAGTCCCTGATGGCCAACGACGTCTGTTGACACCAAGTTCTGAGGTGCTGCCACTGCTGGGGTGACATCCAAGCCCTGAAGCCACGTTTCTGTAGGACTTCCCAAGTGTGCAGGAAGAATCCCAGGATCACTGAGGTTGGAAAAGCCCTCCAAGGTCGCTGAGTCCAAGCTGTGCCTGATCCTTGTCACCAGTGCCACGTCCAGTCCTTCCTTGGACACCTCCAGGGATGGGGACTCCAAACCTCCCTGAGCAGTTCCAATGAGAAGACAGGAAGAAATTCCTCCTGGGAAGAGAGGAATCAGGATCTGGATCTTCTGCTTCATCTTCCCCTGCTTTCTGTCACTTGTCTTCAGCATGCAGAGCAAACCCCAAATGGTTAAAAGTTCATTTCAAGAGGAAAACAAACCCCTCTTCCCAAAGGCTTGGGAAGCAGCTCCACAGCCACCCCAGGGGACTCCTGGCCCCGCTCAGAATCCCAACAGCTCCCAGGCAACATCTGCAATCCATAATTCTGTCAGGGCAGCCTCCAGCTGGGGGATGTTTCGCTGACCTGCCAGTTGGACCATTCCGACGACTTCCTATTAAAAAAAAATAAAAATTAAGAAGTGAGTTAAGGTCAAAGCCGAGTGAACTCCGTTTGTTTGCTGGAAAAGGAGCCAGCTGGGCACGGAATGCAGCCCACGGGCTTGGCTGGGTGCCCACTTCCCCCAGCCTTGGGTGAGGATCCCATTGCGACATCGGGAGATGCTGTTGTGTAACATCTCCCTTAATTTTCCTGAACTTCAGAAATGTTACTTTATCACAGCCCCTAGCACAGTCCGGGGCTCTTCTGTCCGGTAAAGAATGAAAAAATATTTAAATATTGAATTTAATCTTTTCATGTACTCCTAGTTTTTAGTATTTTTCTAATTAAATAGCCAGAATTAATTCCTTTCCTCACTTGCTGACTGTCAGCTCTTTCAGCCCTGCCAAAACACCCAGCTCATGGATTTGAGCAGCAGTTGGGTGCATCCTCTGCTTTTTTCGGGATTTTATTTCAAGCTCCTTTCCCGGGCAACTCTCCACACTGGGAAGCATCTCCGGATTCTATAGAATAGTTTGGGGTTGGCCATAAGTTTTGCTTCATGTCTCTTCCAAACACAGATGTAAATAGGAGCTGGTGGCAAATGGAGAAAACACAGAGAGAAAAATGTGGCGACACACGGAGGAGGCAGAGAAAAGCTCCCATTATGGATGAGGTTTAAAATTAGATGGGGAATTAGCAAGGAGGAGGTAGAGAGAAAGTGGCTTGAAATATCAGGAAGAGCTTTGGATGCGGATCACGGGGAGAAACGCGGATGTTGGGAGTGATGAGTGACGAGGGGAAGGAATTGGAGTGGGATGAGAGGCCGGTGCCATCTGCAGCAGCTCTGGATCTCCCACCACCTTCCTAAGGTCCAGGAATATCCTTGGAGCGTTTGGACAATGCCCTCAGGCACATGGTGGGATTTTGGGGTTGTCCTGTGCAGGACTTGATGATCCTTTGGGTCACTTCCAACTCAATTCCATGATTCCATGATAATTCTTGGCTCAATCTGCCCCTGAAAGGACGAGTCATGCAGAAAGCAAAGGTTAAATTTTAATGTTTTCTCGACAAAACCCCCAAACCACCCTCAAAAATCCTTCCCAGCCTTTGGATTCCGAGCCGACCTTGGAAAACCAGGAGGAAATCCGATGGTGGGAGACTCGTGAAGGTCCTGTGGGAGGGAGGGGCAGCTGCACCCCATAAATACCCCCGTGCCACCACCGCGGCTCTCCCGCTGGAAACCCAACCCCAGCTCACTCCGAAACATTTGCACAGCCAAGATAAACTCTGGGGGAGAGTGGCTCTGATTCCTCCCCGGGGATGTGTGGGTTGGGATCCACAAAATCCTTCTGGAAATTCATCTCGTGGCAGAGTAGATATTGCAGAAATTCTTCCTGAGCATCCAACATCTGCTCTGTGCCACGGCTGCGTTTTCCTGCCGCATTCCCAGCCATCCGCGGAATTTATTAATTGGAAAATTGTCTTGGAGTTGGGCTTTTAACACGTGTTTAGCTCAGCACGTGAAGGACATCCCGTTGGATCCGCCTGGAATGTTTTGTCTCCCACAATTCAGCGCTGGAAAATGAATGGATGCCATCAGCAAGGTCGTTTAGGAATGGAGGGGGATATAAATCATTCCTGACCCGTTCCCACGTGGAATTCAGGCTGGCATCTCACACCACATGCTTCCCGGGGATATCACTCCATGGAATGTGTGAACAGCATGAGGGGTTTAGGGATGCATGGAAAAATATCCATGGATGGGACTGGATGCTAATTAGCATCCAGGAGTCACTCATTAGCAACGGGAGCGATTAGAGGCAGAGCCAAAAGCAAATGAACACAGGGATGGTGCCGGAACAATGGGAAAAATCAAGGAATTCTGTGGAGCATGGAGATGAAATGTGGTGCAGAGAAATCCAGCATCCCAGAAAATATTCCAGTGGACTCTGTGGACCTTGGAAATGGCTTTTGGGGTTGGGCTTGTGGGAGAATTTGGGTGCGAGTCCATAATCCCGAGGCTCAGGATTCAGTCAGTGCTGGGTAATGCCCTGGAGCAGCCTGGAACTGTGGGAATCCTGCTGGATTTGGCTCGGGAAAGTTGGATTGGAAAACCAAACAGATCCCTGAGAGTCACCTGGGGGTGGAGAGGGAGCTCAGCCCCATGGAGTGATTGGATCCAAAATCCATGGAGGGATCTGATCCCACATCTGCTGCCTTGCCAAGGTCTTGGGATCACTGGGCATTAATCCCAGGCTGCTCCATGCTCTGCTTTTCCAGGAGCATGCAGCTTCCCACCGACGGGCTGGGATGGGCAGGATGGGCACAGGAAAGTCAAATCTCTCTGTTGGGAGCACCTGAGGCTCCAATTCCTGGAACTCGCACCTGGGATCGCTTCCTACCAACCATTCCTGGCTTCTCACCAACCCCAAAATTCCCTTCCACCAGGCTCCCACTGCCCTCCAGCACCACAAAATGCCCCACAGACACCGAATTCCGCCTGTTTTTTCCCAGAAATTCATTCCTTTTTTTAATATGGATTTGGCACCTTGGCGTGGATGCAACAGCTCCCCAGGGAATCCCAAATTTGGATCTCTCACAGATCCCACAGTCCATGGGGACTCAAAGTTCTTCCCAAACACTTTAACGGTCTTTTCCATGCAAGCCCGATCCCAAATAATTCAGGATCTGGCAGAAACCTATGGATTACCATCTTACAGCATGCTTGGAATGGGATGTTAACCCTCAAGCTGGGAAAACCTCAACGCTCCCATTCCGACGTCGGGCAGGAGAATTTATCCCGAAAGACCTCAAACAACTACAGAACTCCTCAAAATATTCTGGATTAAACCGTTTGTCCTGTTCATCCCTCAGTCCAGGAGAGGACAGAAGCTGAGGAAAGAAGCTGGCGTTTAGGATTTGTTGTGGATAATTAAAAAGCAACTGGAATTAATGCAGGTTTTTCCCTTCTCCCCTCAGCACCACTAAGCTCTGTCTTATCAACAGCCTTAGGCTGCCTTTGGGGTTGAGTTTATAGGAATTGTAGGGTTTATCAGCGCCCCAGCACTTCCAAAGTTTTATCCCGAGGTTAACACTCATTCCCTCCGCTGGATTCTTACATATCAATGGAGCAGCTCTCCCTGGAAGAGTTTCAATTGTTTTTCCACGGAATTTTTTACATAATCAAGCTTGAGGAGGTCACTGTCCAAGAGGCTGAACTTTGAGATGGGATGGAGGAGCTTCTTTGCCTCTCCCTGGATGGGATCCAAGGGAAGGGTTGGGTTGGAGCCGGATTTTACCGGCTCCTTGCTCTGGTGCGAGAGGGCTCAGGGCATAAATTGCCATCAGAGCAGGACAGAGGTGCCCTGGGACAGCCCTTTCCCAACTTCCAGCCCTCTCCAAGCTGCTCCCAAAAGCTTGGCAGATGCCAGGAGATCCGAATGAGCTGCTTGGATTGGAGCATGGACGCTCCAGCCTGAGCGTGGCCACGAGGACTTGAGTTTTAAACACCAATTTCCTTCCTTTTTAAAAAGAAACCCCTGGAAGAGCTTGGCAGCCCCTCCCAGAGCACTTTGCTGCCCTGCCTCACCTCTTCTCGATGGATCTGCTCTCCAAGGATGTTCCTTGTGCTCTGAAAAGCTGGAAAAGGGACATTTCTCCCCTCAGATCTGCCCAGGAGGCAAATCCAGCACAATCAATGGAAAACTCAGCTGTTTGGACAACACTCACTGCAGGTCCCTCTGTATTTTGCTTTTCCTTCACCTCCTTTTTATTTATTTATTTATTTCCTTTATTTCCTTTATTTCCATTTCCTTAATTCCTTGATTTCCTTTTCCCTGCCTTCTCCTTCCTCTTGTCCTCCTCACTCCCTCCAGCCTGGAAGAGCAGCACGCAGGACACTCTGTCCCTCCATCCCATGGCACATTCCTCATCCTCATCCCTGTCCTTCCATCTCTGGGCACTGCTCGGAATTTTACAGAGCTTTGAGCCCTGAAATAGAAACATTTGAAGGCTGGAATCTGATCAATTCCCTATTATTTTATATTATTAGGTGATATTAGATTGTAGATAAAGCTCTGAACACCTCTTGGTTTCTCTCAAGGAAATGGAGGAAAAACCTCAAGATTCTTCCCCTTTTCCAGAGGAAATTCTCCTGGTTGAAATTCCCAGAAAACACTGGTTTGGACAAAAATATTAGTGAAGAGAAGGATTTAATATTTATTATTTAATCATATATTAGAGGCCAGAATCATTTCCTCACACAATGCACTTGGACATTTTTCGGCTTTTCAAGCTTGAAACAAAAAAAACGTTCATTTTTTAATTAAAAACTTCCACTGGAACCTTTCCCCCTCACCTGAACCCAACTCCTTCCAGCACTTCCCACATCCATTTATCCCAGGGAACAGGAGAGGGCTGTGCTTTTCCTACAGGGAATATCTCATGCCCCACGGGGAGCCAGGGATGGCTCTGACGGTGCTGCTGGAGGCTCCTCTGGGTGTTGGCGTTTCCTTCTGCTCAGAAATATTCCTTCAGGGTTTTTATCCACTGCAGGACTTGATCCAAACTCCCATTCCAATCATTCCAAGCTTTCCTCTGGATTTCAGCTGGATGCCCACTGGAGGATAAGAGGAAAGGCTCTGCTTTCAAAGGCTGCTGACCTTTGTGGGGTGAGCAGTACCTGAACTTCTGATCAAGACCAGAACTTCTGATCAATACCAGAAATAAATCCCACCACGTGTACCCTTAATGCGATTTGGGGTGCACAAACACCCCCAGCTCCGAGATAATAAAGGGAAATCAATTAGGGCACGTGTTAATTTCGCTTTATTATCACAGAATCCCAGAGGCAGCACCTAAAAACCTCCCCTTGCACCACCTTAGTGGGATTTGCCTCCAGCCCTAGGAATTTATAAATTTATGGCCCTTTTTTCCCCACTTCTCGCCCAAATTCCATGAGCAGGGCAGGGATCCTCGGCAGCAAAACCCTGCAGCCAAACCTTTCATCACCCACATCCCCCTTTCCCCCCATCCCTGCAGCGGTGCTGGGAAAAATCGGATTCATTCCCAAAAAATAACCCCAACTCTCCAGCTGGAGAGTGTTTTACCACCAAAACACGGCTTTTCCACTCCTTTTATCCCCATTTCTCCCAGCTTTTACCACCAAAACACGGCTTTTCCACTCCTTTTATTCCCATTTCTCCCAGGTTCTACCGCAAAAATATGGCTTTTATATTTTTTGATATTTTATAATTTCTATTTTCTATTTTCCTCTTTTCTATTTTGTATTTTGTATTTCGTATTTTACATTTTATTTCGATATTTTTAATATTCTGTATTTTTATATTTTATATTTTATACTTTATCTTTTGTAATTTTTGTTTTCTATTTTATTTTTATATGCTCTCTTTTATATTTTATTCTTTGAACTTTATACTTTATATTATTTTATATTTTTTAATGTGTTTTATACTCTATACTTTATATTTTGTATTTTCACTTTTCTATTTCTATTTTATATTTTAAATGTTGGCTTTTATATTTTATATTTAATCTTCGAATGCAATATTTTATATTACTTGATATATTTTTTAGTATTTATACTTTATATTTTGTATTTTCTATTTTCTATTTTGCTTTTATATTTTTTATATTCCATATTTTATATTTTTCTAGTTTATATTTTGCCCAATCTCCCATCCAGCCCTGCCCTCTGGCACTGGGAAGCCATTCCCTGGCTCCTGGCCCTCCATGCCTTGGGAATTGTCTCTCTCCAGCTTTCCTGCAGCTCCTTCAGGCCCTGCAAGGCCACACTGAGCTCAGCCCAAAGCTTCTCCTCTCCAGGCTGAACAATCCCAGCTCTCGCAGCCTTTCCTCCCAGCAGAGCTGCTCCATCCCTCTGCTCATCCTGGTGCCTCCTCTGGCCTCTCTCCAGCAGCTCCACGTCCTCCCTGTGCTGGTCCCAGGGCTGGGGCAGCTCTGCAGGTGGGCTCTCACCTGGGCACAGGGGCAGAGTCCCCTCGCTGGCCCTGCTGCAGCCCAGGGTTGGTTTCTGGTCCGCTTCTTCTTGAGACCTGCAGGTTATTTTCCATTTTATTTTATTTTCTATTATATTTTATGTTTTATATTTTATATTTTATATTTTATTTTTATTTTTTATTTTTTACATTTAAATTATACACCTCACATTTTCGTTTTTCTATTTTTTATTTTCTATATTTTATATTTGATTTTTTTATATATTTTTTTAAATGCTTTACACCTCACATTTTCTCTTTTCTATATTTCCTATTTCCTGTTCCTAGTTTCATTTTTAATTTTTTCGATTTTATTGTCAGATTTTCTATTTTATTTTTTACTTTGCTATTTTACACCTCACATCCTCCATTTCCCCTATTTTCTATTTCACGTTCCAGGCTGCTTCTCCCAGTTTGCACCTCCCTGTCCTTGGCAGGTGAAGAGCCCAGAGCTGCCGAGGGGCGGGAATTCGATGGGATCCCGTCTGCCCCTGCCCCCTTTGAGGCCCCTCGTTTGTCACCTCTGGAATTCTCTGGATGGATACGGAATCCAATCCCTGAATCCCTCTAGCAGGAGATGAGCTCCTGGGGCACGAATGGCTTGGCCTGGCCTGGCCAAATTCCTCCTCATTCCCAAAGCTCTCTTGGAAAAAGCCCGCTCAGGAATGTTGGTGGCATGTATGAGAGTGGATATTGATATTGATATTTATGGTTTCAAAGGAAGTCAGTATTTTCATCGGGAATGGGATTTCGGGGTTTGGGTCAGCAGTTTTTATTCCCACCCAGAGAGGATCCTTTGCAGCTCTGTCTCTCCGGGAAGGGAATTGACGGTTTGGATTTGGATCTCTTTTATTCCCACCCGAAGCTGATCCTTTGCAGCTCTGTCCCTCCAGGTCACCCTGACCACAGGCAGAGCCCTCATCCCAGCCACGTCCAAAGGGAAGCAGAGCTGAGCCAGGAAAATCGGGATCTCCCAGCCTGGAGCTGCTCCCAACCCTTCCCTGCTGCCCCACAGTGTTTGCTGCAGCCAGGGTTTTTGGGATGGCTTTTCCTCCTCTCCACCCTCCCTCTCATCCTGCTTCAGGAGTCTACCAGGAATAGGAGGCTCCAAATCCCAACCAAACTCCACATTCCCACTGCTTTTGGGATGAGCATCCCATGGAGCAGATTCCAGCCCGTGGCATCGCTGCTGTGTCTCCCAAACTGGGGGTTTGGATTCCAGGGTTTGGATCAGGAGTTTTTATTGCCACCCATGCAGCTCTGTCTCTCCATGTCACCAGACCCCTCATCCCACCCGTCTCCAAAGGGATGGAGAGCTGAGCCTGGAAAATCGGGATCTCCCAGCCTGGAGCTGCTGCCTGACCCCTTCAGCCCCTCAATCTCTTCCATCCCCACAGCGATTTCAGCGTATTGGGTAAAACTCCTGAGACTCCTCCTCTCCCAGTGCTTTTCCCACTGCTGTTTTGGGTGGAATCAAAGGGTTTCAGAGCTGGAATTATCGTGGCTCGAAAGCCACAGGCTTCAAAATTGGAAGCTCCAACTCAGCCGTTGGGACACAAACACGCGGAAATTCCAGCTCGTTCCCAAACTCAGCCGGGCTCTGCGGGATCTGCATTCCCAGCTCTCGTTCAGAACCACTCACAGCTGGTTTTGAGGTTGTTTTCACACTTCCTGATTCGTTAATGTGTGTTTTGCAAAGGGGACTTTGATTGGCTCCTCTTAATTAGCCCTGCTAACGAAGCTGAGAGATTTCATTGGGCTTTGCATTTTAATGCAGCCACCGGGGTTGGTTTTTCCACCCCGGCCCTGTGGAGAGACAGAGGGATGTGGGAAAACACCCCCTCAGCCACTTTGATGTCTGGGGCAGAGAGAACACGGAGAGGTTGTCTGAGACCCAGCGAGGAGGTTTTGGGGGTTGTGCCAAACTCAGGGAATGCTGGAATGGTTTGGATTGGGAGGGGCCTTAAAGCTCATCCAGTTCCACGGGCAGGGACAGCTCCCACTATCCCAGGCTGCTCCAGCCTGGCCTTGGACACTTCCAGGGATCCAGGGGCAGCCACAGCTTCTCTCCCAGCCAGCAATTCCCAATTCCCAATCTCCCATCCATCCCTGCCCTCTGGCACTGGGAAGCCATTCCCTGTGTCCTGTCCCTCCAGGCCTTGTCCCCAGTCCCTCTCCAGCTCTCCTGGAGCCCCTTCAGGCCCTGCCAGGGGCTCGGAGCTCTCCCTGTGTCCTTCCCTTCTCCGGGTGAACATTCCCAGCTCTCCCAGCCTGGCTCCAGAGCATTGGAGCAGCTCCGTGGCCTCCTCTGGATCTGCTCCAGCAGCTCCACGTCCTTATTTTGGGGTTTCCAGAGCTGGCAGCAGCTCTGCAGGTGGGGTCTCAGGAGAGGGTGAGAATCCTCCCTCTTTTCCTCTGCTCTGATCTGTGGCTGTGGAAAAAACGTGGAAAAAAAGCAAATTATTTATCACCAACACATTCCTCAGTTTTTCCCAGTCTCCAAAATCATCCAGTTACTGAAATCCGCAGCACCTAAAACCCAACTCCTGGGATGCTGCTACAGGAGAAGGAGGGAATTGGCTCAGGAGCCTCAGACACAATTATTATTCCAATTACTCGGTGTTGATCTCATCTGCTCCCAGCTGCCCGTGGGAACAAAGAAATCCTGGCCACCATCCCTCCCTCCCATCCCTCCTCCTGCCCCAGTTATCCCAGAGGGATCAGATCAGCTGCAGGGTGGGTGGCAGCACCTCAGGTTTTTCTGGTCCAACTTGAAGGATCCCGGCTTTATCAGGGCTCTTCTCCTGCAGGCACCACATCAAACCCTCTCCTCCTTCCCGTGGGGACGGAGTCACCCAGGCCTGAGCAGAGGTGGCTCCTCGGTTTCCCAAGTGGCCACCAAAGCAGTGCTGTGGCCTTTGGGACCTCTGGGGTGGTTTGATTGCAGTTCTTGAAGGGTTCCTCCAGTTCCCACTGGGAGAAATTCACCTCTGCCTCACATCTGGCCCTTCAGCATCTTCAGAGATTTTCTCACACATGATTTTCCTGAGATTTTGGTGGATTAAGCACACCGAGTTCCTGGAATCTGTCCTGCACTTGGACAGCTCATTTTTTCTGGATCAGAGCTGTATCCAGCATCTCAGGTCAGTGAGATCCCTGTGCACCTGCTGGGATCTCCTCATCCCCATGGCCAGGCAGAACTCTCCCCCTCCATCCTTTTGAAGCGATTCCCACTCTTCCCACACAGCTCAAATCCTCCCTGTGAGATCCTGAGCGCTTTATTTCCGTCCTTAATATTCTAAATGGTCCATGTTTCCCCTAAAATTGGTGCCTCCAGCAGAATTTATCAGGAAATTTCAGCAGCAAACACCCCCTCCGCAGACTTTTCTCTCTTTTTATGGTCATTAATGGAAATATCCAATGTTGTTTTCCATGTGGATCTGGAAGGAATTGGCTCCTCTGGTTGTCACCTGCCCTTGCCCAATTTCTTACCTGCATTTGTCATCCCCTCCTCGGCCCTGTGCCCTCCTTTTCCTGATATCCAGACAGATCCAATCTCCTGCATTCCCTTTGAATTCCCTAAGAATCCTGTTATCCTCCAAAGCCAGCCCCAATTATCCTTAGTTTCACCTTTGCTCCACTTTTCCATCATTTCCCATTTCCCAGCTCCTTCCCTCACCCACTTTCTTAAATAAAATTGGATTAATCAGCCTTTAATTACCCAATCACCATCTGTAAGTGCCAGCATTCATTTTAATGCTATTCCCCGCTAAAATGCGGAGCAGGCCTTGGAGCAGGGATCAAATTCCCAGTAATTCCCCCCTCCCAAATCACCAGGATAAACCACCAAGAGCCACTCATTCTGCCCTTCCACAGAACACATTTGTGCTTTCTTAAAGCTTTATTGCCATTAATAGGTCATCAATTAGCGGGAATAACTCTGGGAGCTTCATTAATTTCCTTCCTGGGTGCGGATGAATGGGACAGCCTGGATAAATCCATCATTTTCCTGGATGTGCTCATCAATCCTTGGAGATTGGGTGTCTTTTCTGCTCCTCTCAGTGCTGCATTTCCTCCCTGCGGCTTGGGGGAAAACGCTCCATAAACCTCAGCAGGGCCTTAAAATCCTCGGGAATGAGGGGTTCATCTCTGGAACGGGAGTCAAATGGAAGGAAAAATGGGATGTAAACATTGTCCTGAACACCTTGAGAGGTGTCCAGGGAGGTGACACTGCTCAGATGTCCTGAAAACCCTCAGGAATGAGAGGTTCACCTCTGGAATGGGAGTCAAATGGAAGGGAAAAACGGGATGTAAAGCTCCAATTCTGGATCGTCAGATGTCCTGAAAACCCTCAGGAATGAGGGGTTCACCTCTGGAATGGGAGTCAAATGGAAGGAAAAACGGGATGTAAAGCTCCAATTCTGGATCCAGGGTGGTGCTGCTGGTTGGGACACAGGGAAGGAGCTCTGGATTTCTGATGGATCATGAGCAGCACCGGATTCCTGGGACTTTGAGAGGTGCCAGGGAAGTGACAGCAGTCAGATGTCCCAGGCCAGGTGCCTGGCACTGAAACCGTGGCTTGGGGGCTGTTGTCCCCCTTTCCAGAGCCTTTTCCATGTGGCATTCCCAGTTGTGGGAGATGACGCCTTGCTGGGAGGCAGAAAACCCAGGAATTTCACAGCAGGCCATTCCCAAGGGATTAACAAGCAGCGAGTTTGCATTCCTGTGTGGTTTGGACAAGTCCCGAATCCCCCGTGTGTGTCCCCAAACCCAACCCAAACTCTGGATTTCCTGCCAAGCTCCAATTCCCGTGCTGATCCTTAGGGAAGAGGAAATCATTGCCTCACCTTCCCCGCAGGCTGCTGCAGGAGCAGCTTGACCCCCGGCCGTGTCCTGCTGTGCAGATGCCGCTCCTCAAGCTGCAGGATGACATTTTGGGCAGGGAGCTGGATAAAGTAGGTCAGGTGTGTATTTTAAAATGCTGTTCCTGCAGAATGGAGTTATTTTAAAAGTGAAATTCCGGGTCAGGGGAGTGCAGATGAACAGAAGTTGGGAGGGAGCTGGATTTTTCATCCCTGCACCAAAAAAAACCTCAGTGAAGTGAACGGTGCTGGCACTTTCACCGTCAGCAGGGCCACCCCACTGTGGGCTCCCTTCCCAGACTCCACATCTCGCTGGAGTTGTGTGGGAATGAATTTGGGAACATTTGAGACAAGCCAAACGGGAGGGCACAGGGAGCAGGACCCAAACCATCCCCCCTGCAGCGGCAGCACTGGGGGACCCCACGTCCCACCCTGGCAGCGATTTGGGGCTCACGGAGCTGCAAAAACTGGGAATTTGCTGCCGCTGCAGCTGGAAGGGAGATCCAGGATGGAGCCAGCTGGAGTTTGGAGCAATCCCAAACTTACCTTTAGTCACCTTTAGCTCTGGGAGGACGATGCTGTGGAGGCAGGATTAGGAATGTTTTTCCATAGCTCTGTAATGTGCATCCAGGTGTCCCTGGCACCAGGAACACATCCGAGCCTTCAGCAGAGGCTGCCAGGAACAGCAGGCTGTGTCCCATCCCGGATTCCCGAGGAAACGGGACAAATGACCAAAGGTGGCTGCATCCCCAGTGGGTGGCCAGCCTCGGGGAGGCTCAGCAGCCACGGAAATGACTCCAACAAAATAAAACACAAGAAATGCTGCATTCCCTCAGCTGCAGGGGAGCAGGGGTGATGCCTCTCCGTCCCAGTTAGGAGCATCCTCTTCCCAGCAGCAATTTGCTGGGACAGCAGAGGAAGCAGGTTTGCTGGGCAGCGTGCCCAGAGCGAGGGCAGCTCCCCGGCTCGGTGGCATTTGTGGCAGCCTGGGCAGCTCTGCTCCAGCCTGGAAAACATTTGGAAGTGGTTTGGAGCACGTTGTTGAAATGGTTTTGCACAGCTGTCACTGGCAGAGGCCTTTACAGGGAACAGGAAGCTCCACGGGCAGGTTTTCCATGCCTGCATCCCTGTTCTCTGCAGCCTGAGTGAGCCCTGAGTGCGATTCCCTCACCAAAACTCCCTCCCCATCCCACGGCAGCTTGAGACCCCCCAGGAGCGCCTGGGCCTCTGTGCCCCACCTCTCCTGGCAATCCTTGGGATATTTCTCATCCCACAATGGACATGAATGCACATTTTGTGCAACGCTGAGCTCGTGTTTAACCGAGTTTCCAACGCTAAAAAGCTCCGTCAGCGTTTCCTCCCTCACGTTTCATGAGCACGCCCTGCCTGAAGTCACCGATTCTCATTTTCTGCCCCATATTGTCCTCCCAGATGTTTTCCTTCTCCTCTTGTGGGGCTGTCCTGGCCAAGGGACCTGTCCCCTCAATGTCCTGTAATTCTGTTTTAATGGCTATTAAAAATGATTTGCCCCAAAAAAGAGGCACTTAGTAAATGAATAAAAAGCCAAACCCATGAATTATTGATCCAGAGGTTGCCCCAGTGGTGATGCCGCAGTGCAGGGACCCCATCCCTGTCCCCATCCTTGTCCCCATTCCCTGCACATCCCTTTCCTGGGGAGAAATCCACATGAATTGCTTGCTGAATACCCCGAAACCATAAAAAAAGTTCCTCTGGAGCACAAAATATTTATCCTAAAGGCGAGGTGGTGAAGATACCAAAGGCGTGAATAATCTGGTGCTGGCTGCAGAAAACATCCCGGGCTGCAGGGGAGGGGAAGGGCAGAGACTTGGAAAGGCATTTTTCCTTCTCCACCTCTTGTTATTTAAAGAGGGTACTCAGGGCAGAGCACTCAGGTCGTGTTCTGTGCCCATGAAACTCAGTTTAAAATGAATTTCAGCTCCAAATCGACTGAAATCAGCTGGTGGCCCATGGAGCAGCGCAGGGCAGGCTCCCACAGTCCTGCAAGGTGGAAAATAAATCAGTGAAATCATTTGGTACCCCCCAAAAGCGGGCCAGTGAGAAAGCAGCACATCCCTGCTGCCCGGGGCAGTGCTGGGGACTGAGGAGTGCTGGAAATGTGGTGGATTCGGGGATTCAGGTGCCAAATCCCCCGAATTCCGTCCCCCCAGCAGGCAGGGGAAGAGATTTGATGCTTCCCAGGTGTCCCCAACCGGGCAGTGCTGAGCACAGGCTCCTCTGATAAGTGATAAGAGGGCAGCCAAAGGGCGGTGATAAGAGGGCAGAGAATGAGGAGAACCCGCTCCAGGCTGGAAGCACACACAGAAATATGGATGTGCAACATTCCTCACGGCTGCTTTATCCCGGAAAAGTCCCGGGAGCTCCGAGCAGGCACAGCAGGGACATCACCCACCCTCTGCTTCCAAGGATTTTCACGCCGGACTGGAATTTTTAGTGCTTGGATCATTCCTTTTATAAACGTGTTGCGCGGGCTGGTAACGTTCAGCTCAGCATCTCACCCAGACTGATTCAGTCCCCAGGCGGGGATGAACCGAAAATTCTTCAGGGACGCGGATCTGCAGAAAAACACGCGGCTAAAAATATCCCTGGCAGCTTTTCTCCTCCTCAGACACACGCACAGCCACAACTCCGCAGGGTAACAGACACGTATTTTAAATATCAGCAAGCAGGGAGTGGTTCCTGACCAGGAAAAAACTGAATAAATATTGGTTTAGCACCGCTGAATTTGAATAGAAAGGTGAGGCGAACAAAAAGAGCAGCTTTTGGAAGCGCTGGGTGGGGTATGGACACGCTCCTTCCATGGATTTTGGCAGCTCTTCCTGCGTGCCTTGGGCACGGGCAGCCCCCAGGAGCTCCAGGGCTTCCTCCTCCCACGTGGATTCACAGCAGAGCATGAATGGGATCTGACTCTGACAGAAGAAGGGGTTTTTCACTTTATTCCCTGAAATATGTTAAGATTCCTCCCGGTTTTTCCCTCTTTCA
>NW_008238361.1:1704604-1714182 GCF_000691975.1 Corvus brachyrhynchos
GCTGAGATGTGTGGGAGCCCGTAGCCCGAGGGGCTGGCGTGGCGAGGGCCGAATTTATCCAACATTTTGTGCTTCCAGAGCCTTCCCCAGCCCTCCAGAGCAGCGATTTCCACACCGCCAGCAATCCCACGTGGTGGATATTCCGCAAAAAAAAGTTATTTTGGGACAAACTGTGGCCGCGTGGTTTCTCCAGACCGCTTTTGCTGCGTGCGGAGCGGAGCGAGGACACACGCAGGGAGCTCGAAGTTTATCGTTTCTGCTGGAATTTTGGGGTTTTTTTCCATGCAAACCTCCCGTCCCCACGTTGTTCCTGGAGCATTACGAAAGCTGGCCCGGAGCCTGCAGATTTCCGCTTGGCGTTAATGAGTTGTTCCAAGAAAAAAGCGGCCACGGAGTTTCCTGAAAAACTCTGGGAAAATTTCACACCCAAGGGCGTCGGGAACAGCGGGGGCTGCGCTGCCCATCCCGGCACATCCCAGGAACGGGACACCGCCACCTCCCCGCCCCCAATTCCAGCCAGGAGGGGCAGAACGGGGATTTTTCCCAACAAAAGATTCGGGATGTCACAAAAGCCCTGAAGCCTGAGGGATGCTGGGCCGGGAGGGTGTGGATGCTCCGGCTGACTCCAGGCGGGTTCCCAGCTCTCTGGGCTTTTGGGATGACTCCGGGAATGTCCCTGATTTTGAGGATGTGTTTAAAGCGCTCGCCCCTGGCTCCAGGCGCCTTCACAATTCCCAGCGGGCTTTAACACCAGAGAATTGTTCCGTGTCCGTGTGGGAGAGGCTGTGGGAAGACACTGGGGTGAGGGGGGCATCACCTGGGTAGATACCTGATTTTTATTGATTACTGATTATCGATTATATTACTGAGTAGGATTATTCCAAACTGCAGCCCTCACATGCCATCATCTCTCCACAATGGATGGGTTGGGAATTGGCGTGAGGAACGACATCTCTGCCCCTGGATGGGGATTTGAGTGATCCACTCCAAGGATTCCTTATCCCATAGGAGCATCCCTGCCCCTGTTCCTGGAGGAGAGTTCTCCTCCATGAATAAACCCAAGCCAGGATGAAGCTGAGCTCTGCAGCCTCGGAGGAAGCAGCAGTGTTTACCAGCTGGTAGGCGAGGACGGGATCCTTTCCAGGAAAAAAAAAAAAGAAGGAGGAAGGTGAGGCACGTGTTTGGGTCAGGTACTCAGAGTCACGAGCGCTTCCTGCCCGTTGACATTCCTGCCACGGCTCCGGGAACTGCCTTTGGGAACTGTCTGGGCTTCATAAAGAAAAAAAAATAACACTTGAGAATCCCCCACCTTTCGTTTTCGTTTCCTGGCTCGTGTAACCATAGCAAAGGATCCTTGCTGGCCTGGGAGATGGAGAATTCCTGCCATGCTCCGATTAAACCGCTCCAGCTTCGGAGCGTTCCCATCTGTGTGAGTGTCTCCTTAGCTGGGAGAACATCAGGGTTTTGCTCCTGGGCAGAGAAGAGGCCACGTTTTGCTGAGCTTGGGGAATGATTCCTGCTCTTGGATGCGGCCCATTGATGGGAAAATGGGAATTGTAGGGAGAGCCCACGCAGGCAGCTGGCAGAACTCGAGCTTACTATGAGAGCAACATATGCTGAGCTGAGTTCCGAGACCTTCAAATCACTACAAGGGCTTAAAATATTCCGGAATTTAATTACGAGCCTGTCTGTGCTTTAAATGCATGAATGTGAGATGCAGGCTTGGGCTGTGACAAGGGAAACCTCCTTCCATGTGTGGGCAAAGGGCTGGGAGGGAAAATCCTGTCGGGACAGAGAATCGGGACACGTGGAGCCAGGTGGGAGCAGCCAGGATGTCCCCAGGGGTGGGTGACATGGGCTGTGCTCTGTGTCAGGGGCTGCTGAGCCAAACAGGGAATGGTCACACTGAGGGTGGGTGTAAATCATGGAATCCCAGACTGGTTTGGGCTGCAATATTAAAGCCCATCCTATTTTACCCCCTGACTTGGGCAGGGACACCTTCCACTATCCTGGGAGGCTCCAAGCCCCATCCAACCTGGCCTTGAGCACTTCCAGGGATCCAGGGGCAGCCACAGCCTGTTCCAAGACCTCCCCGCCCTCACAGGGAACAATTTTTCCTAACCATAATCCACTCTCTTCCAGTCCTGAGCCATTCCCCCTTGTCCTGTCACCCCACACTGCTGTGAATCTAAATTATCAAAGAATTTGTGTTGAACCCCTCCAAAAATTCCTTTATTCCTAAAAACCTTCCATGTACTGAACAAGTCACCCCTTTTCTCTGTCACCTGTCCCGATCTCCTGTGGTCCCACAAGGAACAAGGGTTCATCCTGGACTAAAAGGGATTTAAATCTTCCCCCAAGTTGAAAGCCTGGGGTGTTGTGCCTCCAAAAATGAAGGTGCCCTTGTAACATTGGGGTTATTAACTTAATGACGGGAAATTTAGGGATGGGAATTAAAGCCCTGCTCTTGCCTATGTCCCTGAGGAAGGATCCCCATGTCCTGGATAGGGAAGGCTACTCATTCCCCAAGATTTCCTGGCAGGCATCCTGCTGGGAATTAGCCTTGCAGCAATCGGGATGTGAGATGGGGAACTCGCAGGGATATCCCACTGATTTTTAGGAGATTATTATTCCTCTCCTACTTTAATTCACCTGGAGAAATCAAACACATTCTGTGGGTTTTCCAAGCAAAGAAACAACAGTTTGGCAAAAGGCTTTGATCCACAAGCAGGGATGCAGGATTGGGCTGGAAAATTGATCACCATGATCCGGAGCGTCCTCCAGCAAAACATTCCCACCCACAGGAAATTAAGGTTGGAAAAGACCTCCAAGATCAAGTCCAACATCAATGGAGAGGCCAGGGTGAGTCTGAGCAGGAAGCCAAGAGTTTTTAGGATGCAGAATAAACCCAGAACCTTCATTCCCACATTTGACAGAGGGATATTTGCTGCTCCGCTGGGATTTTCCATCACTCAGCATTCCCAGCACCGCTTCCCTGGCAGAGACCAGTGCTGGGCTGGAAGTTCCAGTCACCGAGGAGGTGACAGCCAGCCCAGAAATGAGGTGTGTAGTGTCACCACGGGGACAGAGGTGCCAGGTAACCCCGCAGGGACTCACTGGAGCCGTGTCACCTCGGGATCTTCCTGCAGGAAACGCTTTCCATGGAAAGCAGCGGCCACTGCCGGGTTTGGTTTATTTTAAGGCTGGAGAGAAGCCTGGGACAGCTCCTCAGGGCTCACCAGGGCTTTTCACGCTTGGATACTTCCCAAGCTCTCAGGATACGCTTTGGGATCCATAAATTTTGGGAAGAGATGAGGAGAAATTGCAGGAGTGGGGCCGTGTCCCTGCTGTGTCTCACCGGAACAGGGAAGCACTGGTGTCCCAAATCAGACTTGAGGGCACCGAGAAAACCCTGTGGGCAATCAGGCCCCTGCCTCAGACATGGGGCTGGAACAGGGATTTGGGGCTGAAAGAGGAATTTGGGGCTGAAATGGGGATTTGGGGCTGGAACAGGAATTTGGGGCTGAAACAGGAATTTGGGGCTGAATCAGGGATTTGGGGCTGAAATGGGGATTTGGGGCTGAAATGGGAATTTGGGGCTGAAATGGGGATTTGGGGCTGTACCCCATGTCTCACCCATTGTCACGATTCCATGATTCCAGCCAGAAGCTGGGCTCCAGTGCTGGATGTCAACAGCGTTTCCAAAGCACAGGGCCCTTCCTAAGGAGGAGGGACTGAGCCTGCCTAAAACTGCTTTAATTAAACCCAGCAACATCATTAACCCGCCGGAGCTCATCAAATGAGTGTTGAAAAAGAAACTTGCCTTGGCCTCATTTCCAGGAGGCTGTTCCAAGAGGGAAAACAGCACTTTGCCCCTGACCAGGGTGTTTGGTTTGCTGATAAAACAAAACCTCTTCTTGCCCCCCTGGAGCTTTGGCTCCGTTTGGTTCTCGACCAAATATTTGGTTTGGCTTTTCTGGCTTTTTTTGGGGGTACCCATAGTGAAGGTGTTGACGCCACAGGGAGAATGTGGAGAAAGAGGGGGAAATGGGGGACTTTAAAAGGATTTGGAGAGGAAGAGGAGGTGTTGGGATCCTTCCTCGAGCACAGAAATCATTTGTGGAGTTCAGAATAAGCCGGCATCTGCGCAGGCTGGAGGGCTGCCAGTCCTTTCCTTATCTCTGCTCTGCTCAGGGGTGACTCAGTACAAAGCTCCCGAGGTGCCCGCGGCAGCGCTGCCGGGAATGTGCCCATGCCAAGGGCTCCGGGGCTGGGAGGGGGATTCCCACCTGCTGGAGAGGAAGGAAGAGGAGGGGTAGGGATCCCCCCGGCAGCGCCCTGGCTCTCAGCCCAGGGCACTTTCCTCGCTGTGCTTGGGGGAGAGTCTCGTCAAGAAATGGTTTTGTACTCAAGGTCTGGTGTCCTGCTGGCACGGGGACAGTGGGATGTCCCTGATGTCCCTCTGCCCAGTGCTTGTCACAGCTGACTGAAAGCTGGGCTTTTCCTAGGGAAAACCCCGTTTTTTCCATGGCTTATCCCTAATCCCTTGGGTTTATACCCCCTGTGAGCAGCACGGGGGATGGGGTATATCAGGATCCCAAGGATTTCTAAGGATGAAACGCCTGGATTCTGTTGTCCCCACCAGGCTGAGATGATGGGATTCGCTCAGCTTTGGTTCCACATCCCTGTCGATCACCTCTCTCATCCCCTGTGGAAAACTCATGGTGGTTTGGCAAGGCTGAGGAAGATTGAGGCGTGAGGGAGTAAAAATCCCTTCAGGTGGAAATATCTCCAAAGGAGCTGCTCCTCCATTTTTGGCATTGCAGGAGCATCACTAAAACCAGGACCTGAGCTTCCATGAATGGATCCAGAGGAGCCAACCCTAACCAGGCTCCATCAGCAGCTCCTGGAGGGAATGTTGGGGAGGGATGGGCAGTCTGGGAAGGCTCCCATGGATCCAGCCAGCCCCACACTGCTGGAACACCAAGGCCTTAACCCAGGAGCTGAAGCAACCTCATGCTTTTGGGAACACTTGGAACAGTCTCCAAGCTGATTTCTCCACCTGTGGCCCTGCTAAGCTCGAGTGGCCTCAGCTGCAGCGTGGGAGCAGCTCCATCTCCTGAGTGCCTTTATCACCCATGCAGCCCCTCACAGCTGCTCCAGGCACAGGCAGGCTTTAACTCCAGCAAAATCCTCCTGGTTTTCCAGGAATTGGAGATGTTTTCTCCATCAGGAGCTGGTGCTGTGCTGCTCAAAGGCTCTGGATGTGGTGCTGCCCTTTGGCACTGCCACCCTAAGGGTACAGCCCGGAGTCAAGCAAGGAGCTGCTGCCCCCATAAGATGCAGCTCCTCGCTCTCCATGGTGGCCAGGCATTGGATCCCCAAAATTCACACAGCTGGAAAATCCTCCATCGAGGAACAGGGAATCCTCCAGGCTGGATTCATGGAGGCTTTTGGAAAGTCAGGGATGTGAGCCGGCTTGTCTGGACCAACCACAAGCTGCAGGTGTGGCCAAACTGGCAGTGGGGAAGGGATGCCAGCGTGTGAATGCCATCACCCTCCTCGCCCAAGCCCAGGGGGCTGCCTGTGCTCCCTGCTCCCACCTCTTGCCCATTCCCAGCTGCCATTCCTTCTGGAAAAGCACTGGAGAATGCCCCCGGTTTTCCTGGAGCATCCTAGGTTTGCACCGTGACCCTCTGGGGTCACGGATTGGCTTCCCAGATGTTCCCTGCTAAAAAGATCTGGTGTTGGGATCAGCTGGCTTGGGTTTGGAGTCTCCTGATCCTGGGAACAAATGTGGAATGTCAGGCAGCGGGCATGGGAAAGCACCATCTCCTGCCAGCAGCACCCAGGGATCCACCAGGAAGGACATTTTCCAGCTGAATCCCAGGCTCCCAGGAGGCACCAGAGATCTTGGGGAGGTGGTGGTGACGAATTCGCCCTCCCGGTGCCCTTTCGAGCCTGGGAGTTACTGTGAGCCTCAGATAAGGAAAGGCACGGAGACATGAACTGGCTTGCCCCAATCCTGCTGGAAAACTGGCATGAGAACCAGGAACAGAGCAAGGCTCTCTTCTTCTTGGACCAGAAGATTCCAGAAAGATGAAAATCTACCAATTTTAGCGTCTAAAATTAGCGTTTAGTTACCGTCAGCCCTCTCTGTCATCCTCACTTCCGCAGGGGAAAACTGTTGCAGGACCATCCTTCTCATTCCCCAAGTGACAGAATTCCAAAGCTCAATTCCCAATTCCTTTGATTGCAAAAGATTTGTCATCCGTCCTCTGCTGATTTTCACAAGGATGAAAACATGGAGCAGTGCTGTGACCCTGAGCACCGAGCAGGGATGGTGGCCTCCACTGGCATCCCATTCCCACCAGCAATAACCCCTCAAGCCCCCTCAGGAACGCATTTGGCTGCTGGATAATCCTCTCTTCCCATCGTTATTTATTAGCAGGAGGTCAGAAGAGATTCCTGTGCCAGATTTCCCCCCCAGAACTGTGAAAACTCTGGATGACTCCAATTAATTTGGAAAATACAGTGGGAGAAAAGCCGTGTTAACATGGAGAGAACCAGACCTGGCTTCTGCAGGTATCTCTCTTGATGAGGGGTAATTAAATCCTTCTAATTAATTGTTGGCTCATGGTAGTAAAGGTCGGACTTGCAGGGACAAGTCGGAAAGAGGGAAGAAGCCCTGGGATGGGAAGCAGCGACGTGGGAGGATGCAGCATTCTTTTCCCACGTCGAGGAGCAGCAGGACGTGTTAATTCAGCTCTGGAATTTCTCTCCCAACCTTTTATGGTGAAAAAATGAGGCTCTCCTTGGACTTTGCAAATACATGTTCCAGCCGAAATCCAAGCTGTGCGTGAACTCCCGGCCGGCAGCCGCTCACCTGGATGTGCTGAGCACGGGATATGCAAAAGTTTGGGAAGCTCAGCTCCGGGCTCCCAGATTGCCCCATGAGCTGATGTCAGGGTTTTATGTGAGGACAGCTTCTCATGGCTCTGCCTTGCCTTCCAGATGAAATAACTGAGCCAAGGAATTAATTTTTAATGCATCCAATGAGAGTTTTGGAGGGATTTATGCTCACTCCTGCTGCCAGGCTGTTCCTGAAAGCTCAGAAATCCTGGATCCGGCTGCTTTGTAGGGTTTGGAGGTGAAGGGATGGAGCAGCAGTATCCTGCATGCTCCCTCTAACCCTTCCAACAATTCACATCCCACCAAGCTGGGAATAAAGTGAAGCCCTCGTTTTCTGCAGCTTTCCAATAATTCCTTAATTCCTTAATTCAGTAAACAGCAGGGGAGGAAGAAGAGATTTTCCAGCCTTGAATCATTCCTGTGCAAACACCTGACAACAAAAGCAGAGCTAGAATGTGTTAGAAGACCAGTTGGGCTCTTCTGAGTCATTTAATTAGAGCGAGGAACTTTCCCTGCCTATGGAAATCTCAGGCTGGAAAGGGTGTGAAAGCTGCTGCAACCAACACTTGCCTAATTAGCCTCACTCAGAAGGCTGTGTGTGATCCAGGGATGTTCACACTTTTCCAGGAAAATGTGCTTTAGGAGATGCTGGAGTGGGAGAGGCCCAAATTGCTGACCACCACCATCATCCATCTGTCCTTTCTGAGCTCCAGCTCCTGGAAACGTCTCCTTTTTCCACACGCCACAAAGGAAGCAGAGAAAGGGAGCAAAGCTCTGCATTTCATCCTGCTGGCTGCAGGCAGAGCTGCTGAAAATCCAGGCCAGGGCCCCCGTGACCCAGAAATGTCCTGTTTGACCTGGGGCCTTGGTTGAAATCTCATTTTTGTGCAGCCTCCCTCTGAGAGCTCCGGAGAGCGGCTCCTCCCGAAGCCAATCCCTCGCCAGGGCTGTGCAGGAGCTGCCTCCACAGTTTGAGTTAATTAGAAATCTGGGAATCTGGGAGCAAGGACTTGCTGGAGCAGCTTTTGCTTTTGCAGCAATTGGGAGTTTCCTAAAGTGGAACATTTGCTGCTCTTATTTTTTAGCTGCCCCATTCCCATGGATCGTGCATCTCCCAAATCCCGGGAAAACGCTTCTCCCAGAGGATTTCTCCTCTCTGTATTTGCTTTACAGCAGCTCCAGGCTCTGTCCAATCCTCATTTCTCTCCTTGTCTCTGCTTGGAGCTTTCCCCTCATGGATGCCCGTGGCCATCCTGCTTTTCCTCCCCGAAATTCCTGAGGTTTTTCTGCAGCTCAGAGCTGGATTAATCCCAGCCTGGCACCCTCCAAGCTAAAGCTCCCAGCCCCACAAATTGTGAAATCCAGCTCCAAACTCGTCCCCACAACTTTATGGTGGGAAATGTTGTGCCTGAGGGACAGAAAACAATAAAAATCAACACCCCAGCGCGCGAAGAGTTTCAAATGGCTCCCAAAAAATTCCTGCAATGCTTCCAAGGGTCTGTGCTGCTGTTACTCATTCACATGGGCAGGAATTACAAGTATGTGTGTGCAGCCAGGAAAGCTTTGGGTCACCGAATATTTGAGGCTTGGGGTGGAATGAAGGGGTGGGGGGGGGAGAAACCTTCCAGACTTCCTCGGGATAACGAATCCACCTTGGTGGTGCCACAGCCAAAAAGTGACATTTCTCATTCGCTGAGTTTTGTGCTCTTCAGCAATAATTCCAAGCTGCCGTGCCTTCAGGGAAGTGGGAGGGATTCAGAGGAATGGGTGAGGACATGCAGTACTGACCTAATCCGCTGCACTTTTCCCTGGAAGCTGTTCCCAGAGTCTGCCTTTGGCCCCCAGCACCCGCTGGGATCGTTCAGAGCTGGGTGAGGAGTGGGGATTACACAATTGCACTCGTTTTTTCCAGCCCAAAATGGGATTCAAGCAAAAGGATTTCAAAATTCCTTGCGAAATGAACTTTGACTAAAAATGTTCCAAGTTTACTCATTTCCTATCCATCTCCAGAAACTACATTATAAATAAATCTTGGAATTTAATATCTCATTAAAAAAAAAAAAAGGTTAAATCTGAAAGTTGCAACCTTAGCAGAGAATTTCATCTCAGCAAGTTCCTAATACCAAATTCCACTGAAATCCAAGAAGTTCTGCAAAACAAGCTGCCTTCAGCATATCAATATTTCTAATGGAAAACCATCCTGTCAGAACATTTTTATGCAGCTCCAGGCTAGAATTCCCTATAACAATACTTTTCCTGTCTCCCCAGCAACCAGCACTGCTGATCCTCTAGAAGGAATCTCCATAATTAACCTCCAGGAACTGAGAAGGAAATCTTTTTGTCTGCAGGATATTCTCCAACAGCACCTAGAAATCATTTCACTCCAAGCCAAAGCCCAAGAAATTCAATAGGATTTTCTCCATAAATTTCTATGGATCTTCAGATCTAGTTCAGATTGGAGTCCAGACCCAAATCAATGTAACGCAACTCTCTGGCGTTCCTTCAAATTCCAACGGGGCTTTGGGAAAAAAACCCCTCAAAACAATTCTTCCTTGTTGAAATCCAATCCTGTGTTATCATCCCGATTACAGACTCACAGGCTTTGATCCCTGCGGATACAAGTCCTTCCTAAGATGTTTGTGCTGATTTCCAACAAGCCAGGAATG
>NW_008238361.1:1714201-1718117 GCF_000691975.1 Corvus brachyrhynchos
GACAGAACCCTGGAGTTACAGCTGTGGGCTGGGAATGCGGAGTTTTGGCTCCTCACGCACGTTCCTGCTCACTGGAGGCTGTTCCTGCCCCACCATCCCAAGGCAGGGAATGTCCTTGAGCTCCATGTGATTTCATGGATGGCAGAGCACCCCCGACGTGCAATTTGTTCTTCCTGGGAGCGCTAACAAATCACAAATATGGAACAGCCGAGCCGGATCTGCACGAGATCCTTGCGCTGTGTTTATCCAGGAGTTTTCCTGGTCTAGATGCATTTATCCAAAAGGAATAATTCTGCTGCAGGGAAGGTTTGATCTGAGGCAATTCCCCAGCTGGTGGATGAGAAAGTCAAACAGCCAGCTCAAGGCAGTGTGTCTGAACTTGACCCCTCACAAGAATCCCCTTGTCCCATCCCTGGCAGTGTCCAAGGCCAGGTTGGATGGAGCTTGGCTCACCCTGGGACAGTGGGAGGTGTCCCTGCCCATGGCTGGGGGGGAATGGGATGAGCTTTAAGGTCCCTTCCAACCCAAACCATTCTGGGATTCTCTGATTCCAAGAAGTGGCCTCCGAGCATTTCTCTGGCTCCTAAAACACATTTTCCCATTCCCAAACCATGAAGCTTTTCCAGAGGCAGAATTCAGATATATCTGAATAATCCACATAATTTTTGTGGCTTCTACAAGGCTTCCTTGGCTGGGTGGTGTGATGGGAAGGGAGTGACCACCCCCCACATGTCCTTACTCACGGACTCCACATGTGCTCCTCAAAAAATCATTTCTCCACCCTTTATCCCTCTGTAAACGGGAAAGAACCGCACACCTGCCATCCCCCATGTGGATAAACACCTTGGGACAGCCTCTGGATCCAGCCCAGGAGCAGCAGGCCCTGCAGGATGGTTCCCAGGGCTGGCAGCAGGGATGAGATTCCATCCTGCCTCTGAGTAATAACACCACAGCCGGGATCTTTAACCACCTTGGCCTCTGTCTTAATACCCTGCCTTCATTAAGGGCTTTTAAAAGCATTTTAGCTTTGGTAAAGTGTTGCCCTCAGCTCCTGAAGCCGGGACTAGCTGAGCTTAATTCACATCCAAGGCTTAGCACCCAAGGACCTGTCAGTCAGGTGAGGGAGACTCACTGGTGTCTCGAGCTGATTTTATGGATTTATGCAGTTCTCTCCCAGCACTGGAGTCACAGCCGGATTTCAAAATGCCAAAATAGAGATTATGAGAGTGTCAAGCTTCATTTTGTTTTCACTTCACAGCTAATTAGCATTGATTTTCATGCGGCTGTTCCTGCATAGTATTCCACCGACATCACCAAACGGAGGAGGCTCGTTCTCACCCTGCCACCATCAATTTCAAACCCTCCTTGGAACAGAAGGACTTTGGGGTTTGGGTTTGGCAATCTCTGAGCCACACGTGGCAGTCGAGCTCCTTGATCCTGATTTTTCCCGCGGAGAGAATTCCCTATGCATGCAGTGCGGTTTGGGATTTGAAGTCCTAACAGGAAAGTAGCAGGAGCTCCTTTTCCAACATCTGCATAACATTAAGGATTGGGAACGATCCGAGGTGGTTCCTCAGCGGGAATTAGCGGGTACTTGTGACGTCATTGCTTCCCTCCTATCACACAGGCCAGCTCGGCTCCTGGCATCACCCGGTCACAAGGCAGCGGTGAGAAATAATCCCTTTTCATCTGTCAAGAAGTCGACTATGACGTTGATAAGACCCGCCAAAGAGATAACAAATGGGTCAGCGCTCAGAAGAACAGCGGCCCTAAACGAGGCAGGGATTCCACGCGGGCCTGGCAGAGGTGAGGGTGTTCCTCAAGAGCTGCTCCTTAAGGCGACAAAATCGCTCTGAGGGCTCCACGAGTTCTGGAACAAAATAAAAAATCCGACGTGACCGTGGAGTTAATGACCATCCGCACGCATTCCCGAGGGAGCCCACGCTTCCGACACGCAGGAAACGTGCATTTCCTAATCCGCAAGTGTTTGACCTTAAACCCCGATAATGTTCTTTTAATGTGCGTTTAGCTGCACACCAGCAGCGCGGAGGAGGGGTGGGATGTGTAAGATCCATGTTTTATGTATATCGTTCAATATTTTCCGTGGATGCTTCAGTAGTTGGCATTGCAGGGAGAGAGATCTGGAGGGCAATTTTAGATTTAAATCACTGAGCAGTTATTCTGAAACTAAAAGCACTTGTTCTCAGCTGGTTTATTACAGTCATAGAAAGTGCTCGGGCAAATTATTTGTGAGGGGAGAAAAATGTATTTTGATATTCCCATGAAATCTTAGATGGGATCAGGAGCCATTACCACGCCAATCCCAAATTGTGTGTGTGTTATTAATATACACATCATGATTTCTGGGACGGAAAGAGGAGAAACTGTGAAAGGCTACGATCAGATCTGGAGAAAAATGGGGAATTTGAGCAGAGCAAAGCACGAAACTCAGCCCTATAAATCAAAAATCCAGACTGTGTGTGAAAAATCCTGATGGAAACATCAACCCCCACTGCGTTATCCCCGGAGTTATCGAGAGATGGGAAAAGGCATGAAACGTAAGGGTTTGACATGAATAATGGGTTTATGGGGATTACCAGGTCTGGAGCAGCTTCCCCAGGGAACGCCAATGAGCTGGCAGTTTCCAAGGATTGTCCCCGGTGCCCCAAAGCAGCCCAAAATCCCTGGGGATGGGCTGGGTGACGTTGGCAGCAAACAAATCAGGCAAAGATGATATCACCAGGAGCTGCTGATGGAAGCTCTCTGCTCACGATGAGTAAGGGTTCCTTGTACGTTCAGGTTTCCACATTCCAAGCATAGCTGGACGCAGGCGGATTTTCCACGAGAGCTGTGTGAGGAGATGTCTCCTCCAGGATCCCGGAGGAGACCAATTCCTCCTCTGAGGAAGCCAAAGTACCAAGGAACGGCCGGCATCAGCTCTGGCTTTGGTCCATCTTGTGTCCATCTGTGCAGAGGTGCCCGATGGATGGATCAGGAACAGATGTTCCCACCCAGCTCCCATTTGGGATGAACAAAGAGCTCTTTCAGCCCTGTCTTCTTCTCTCCTTAGATCCAAGATATTCCTTGGTTGGTGTGTTGGGCTCCCAAAGAGCCAGAGCTGAAATTCCAGAGCTCGATCCCACCTGCCAGGAGGCTGCCATGTGTTCTGGTGTGGAGTGGAGGGAAAGGCAGAAAAACCAGGATTGGAGAACCCTTTGGAGAGCACCTGAGAGCATTTACACAGCTGTGTTTTTCCGGATTTATCTCTTGTTCCAATATTGAGGAAAAGGAGAAACTCAGCTTCCTGTGAGCATTCATTTTCTTCACTGCTTATTCCTCCCATTCCACCATTTTTCCAAAGAGCTGATGGACAGCAGGGATGGATGGAGACTGCAAAGGAGCAGCTTTTAATTTAAAAACAAAAGAAAGAGTTGGAAACTGTCTGCTCCAAGGCCTTACAAATAAGGCACACGCAGCAAATTTTACTGTTTTGCACACTGTTTCCAAACAGAAACCAATTCTTTGGAAATGAGTAATTTGACCAGCGAAAGATGTGACACGTCAGAACAAACCCCAAGAATATCAGCGCTGAATTTTGAAATGTCATGTTTGGGATTCTCTTGTGTGAGTCAGGGCAGCATCTCCCCATGGTCAAACAGGCACGAGCCAACATCTTTTTTTCAGGATGTTGTTTTAAATCTTGACAAATTGCTCACGTTTCAGCCCAGAACTGACACGGGGCCGGTTCATGACCTGGATGACTCAAGAGATAAGGCCAAGGCCACACCTTCAGGAAGGCCACCCCTGTGTCCGGCTGTTCCAGGCAAAGCCAGAACGTGAGGTTGGAGACAGGAGGGGAGGCAGACTCTGCTCCAGCCCCGCTGCCTGCTGGGAGCCCCTTTTCCAGGGATCCGGC
>NW_008238361.1:1718280-1718968 GCF_000691975.1 Corvus brachyrhynchos
AATAGGAGGATGTTGATGGCGGGGAGGCACCGATCTCTGCTCTCTGTGACAGGGACAGCACCGAGGGAATGGCTGGAGCTGTGTCCGGGCATGTTTAGGGGGGGTGTCAGGAGGGTGCTGGGCACTGCCCAGGCTCCCCAGGGAATGGTCCTGGCCCCGAGGCTGCCAGAGCTCCAGGAGCGCTTGGACAGCGCTGCCAGGGGTGCCCAGGGTGGGGTTGTTGGGGGGTCTGTGCAGGGACAGGGGTTGGACTCTCATCCTTGTGGGTCCCTTCCAACATGGAATATTCCATGATTCCCTATTATTGTGAGATCCTGACACGTTCCTTGTGACCATATTTTGAGGGAAAAGCCCTTTTGCCCGGCATCAGGGGGCAAAGCATCCATCCCTTCTCATCTCTCGTCATCCCTTCTCAGCTCTCCTCATCCTTTTTCAGCCCTTCTTTGTCGTCTCATCCCCCCTTATCTCTCCTCATCCCTCCTCATTCCCCTCAGCGCCCTGCTCTCCTCAGCTCTCCCCAGCATCCCTCATCCCAGCCTGAGGCACTGAGCACCCCCTGAGGGACTCTGGATCACGTCTGGAGGCCGCACAGCCCCACATGCCGCTGTTCCGTCCCACAGCGCTGACACTTACAGATAAATCTGATCAATAACACCACAACCCTCTCCTTTATCGCCCCCATCGCTCT
>NW_008238361.1:1719719-1740078 GCF_000691975.1 Corvus brachyrhynchos
CTTTCGGACAAAAATCTCAGCTATCCTTGAAGGTTCTACTTGGCTGAGGGTGTGGGCAAGGCTCCGGGAAGCGATTTGTCAGCATTGCAGGGGAATGTGTTCTCACCTGCCTGGCTGGAAGGAGCTTTCTGAGGAGCTCTGGGGGTACCTCGGCTCCTCTGCTGCCTGCAAACCCCGCTTTGCTTTGTAGGAGAGGGAAAAGGTGTTTATGTGCTAATGGGGAATTATTTCAGCTCGCTTTGGAGCTCCTGGTAGCCTCATTAATGCCTGCTTGGTTTTTTACAAAATACAGTACTTTTCTTCCCGGTGTTTTATAGTCTTTAAGGCCAGGGAAAGGCTTTTAGGGAAAGCCTTTAGAATTCATCTCTGATTCTCTGGGATAAAGAGGGAACCGTCCTCTCTCCCGTCAGGGCTGAAGGGTCTCCTCATTTTTCCAGTTTTGCCTTCAGTGCCCGTGCCAGAAACCGGCTCAGATGCCTCAAAGGTTGAGGGGTTTGGTGCTTGGCTGGCTGAGCTCACATGTTGAGACAGGAGCTCCTCTAGATCCGCCTGTCGTTGATAATTTGGATAATTGGGCTGCACTTACAGCCAGGGGGGTGTGGGAGCACCCCAAAATTGCTGCCCCAGTGCTGGAGAGGAGTGTGGGGAGCCAGTGTGGCTCTGCCTGTGGAGAACTGAGGATGTCCAGGGGGGAATGACACCGGGAACCATTACCAGAGGTGTGGATCAACATCATCTGCAGAGCTGATCGGAAAAAAAGCCTGGAGGAACTTGGCAGAACACACGATCCCTCTCTTCCTCAGGCAGCCTGTGTAGATGGCTCGGTAATGCTGAATTTGGAGCCGGCAGTTTCTCCTCAATGTGACAGCAGCTCTTTTACCAGGAATGAAAATGTTAATCCCTGTTTAAAAGAGGAGTTTAGGCGGCGGGTTGGCTTCCCTCTTGCTGTTGAGGAAATGATTCCAAATTCTTGCAACACGATTACTGGGAAAAGGCAGCCTCTGCCCACAACCAGTATCAGCTTTGCTCTGAGCTGAATTTTTTTTCTTCATCTTATGCCAAGTGAGACTTGCAGATTTCTGGAGTATGTCTGGTTGGAGCTTTCATGCTGATTACTAAGCTGGCTGGAACTATGGAGCAAGGGCTTATTAAAAATTAATAGTTATTTTGGAAAATGTTATCTTTATTAAAGTACAGCACACTTGCAGGTTGGACGTGGGAAGGTTTGGAATCTGTATGTCAAAGGCTGGAGACACCCATGGATTGAAATATTCCCTAGCACTTCAAAAGACAAAAGCAGTGGAGGAAAAAACACCTGCCAGCCTTTGTCCTCTGTCCTGGAACTCAGAGAAAATGTGGTTGAGTCAGAAGCTTGAGATCAAGTGGGTGATTTGTCTGACATCCCGAAGTGAAGAGGAAATATTTGAAAGATCCAGTGCTTGGTGTTACAAAGTGTTCCCGAGTGGATCCTCTGCCTGTGGGACTCTGTGGATGAGGAATTCTGTCTCCATGAACATGCCTTCTCACCCACTGCAAAAAGCCAGCACTACCCAAGCCCATTAACCCAGGGCAAAATCACATCAGCAGATAAGAGACAGCAGAAGATAAGAGAGTGTTTTAGCCTTATCTGAAAGTCTTGGTAATTTAATTTTTACAGGTCTTTGTCCTGGTCCTCTGCTGAGTTAGAAGAGATGTCTGAATGGCATTTTCAAAGCAGGGATAGATCTAATTAAATTAAAAATCTACCTGATTAACTGCCAGGTACTGATGGAAGATCATTGCAGCACAGGGGAGGTGATGGCTGCAATTTGTGGTGCTGGAATATCTCTGGGGAGGGGGGAAAAGATGCTGTTTAATTGAGTTTATTGCAATGTGCTGCAGATACTTCTGAGATGACTCAATCAGTACTTTATATTCACCTTTAACTCTTTTTTAACTGGGAGCACTAAACAGCCTTGCCAATTAGTCCCTTGAATTAAAATTGATAATTGGGTTCTGCAGTGAACCCTTTGGAAGGAATTACTGCCGCTTCCAACTCTTTTTTGCTCCCTGGGAAAATCAGAAAAGCTGTTGGCATTGGTTAAAATAGTTGTGTTAGGGTGAGAACAGGCCCTGCTGCCACAGTTCTGGTTTATAATTCTTTATATACCAATAACAATAATGCTTTTTTCCTGGAGGACTCTTAGGTGTCGTGCAACTGATAAAAACATTTTAAAGCTGGCTGTAAATTCACTGGGGAGTTGTTGTTGCATCTTGGATGTGCCCACAGGAATATGGGACAAGTAAGAGTGGAATGGAACGGGAAGATTCATTATTCCAATGTTTGCTGGTGCTGTCTAGTCCTGCAAGTCATTAGAAGGATTTAAATTAGCCACAGCATTAAGGGAAGCACTTGCCAAGTTGAATTTCAAAGGGGTTTGGGACTACCAGCCCTCTTTCAAAGCAGGAATGTCTGGTTGCAATCTCAATACACCATAAATTACTGCGCTCTGCGGTAACATGTGGCAGTCTTGAGCTGTTTGGGAGCTCTGTGCTTGTTGTGTGAGATGGAATATTAAAAGTTTCTCCAGGTTAAAGCTTCGTTTTGTACTTTCAGGGCCACTGTGAAGAAAAAAAAACCTATATTAGTTGCCTTTATCGACCATCTAATCTGCATTTATCAAGTTTTTTGGCTCCTTTGATATTTATATTTCTTGCTAGGACAACAGCAGCTGTGGCTTAAAAATACCTTTAATTAGGTGTACATACCTGTGTCTCCCTAAAATGTATTTTAGGAGGTATTTTTATTGTTTGAACCATGGCTACTGCAATAAAATAATTCTCAACAGGGCCAAAAATACTTACAACTGCTGGGGATTAGCAAGTAATTAAATCCAGAAGGGCCTTGGAGCTGTGAGTCGAGTTAGTTTTGCTGTGATTTTGACTGTATGCAGTGTACTCAGTGTCCATACAGACACAGAAATGAGTTGGGAAGTTTCGTGCTGAAACCTTTCAGGAGAGAGCTGAAACCTAGAGGAATTAAAGTTGCTGATTCCCCGAATTCCCTGGCAGTAGGGACTGCAAAGGGAAAGCCCAATTGCTGTCTTTGCCTCCCAGTTCTCTTGCAGCTTGGCTGTGTTGAATTCTGTGATTTTCTTCTTTGAATTGCTCATCTTAGCAGGGTTTTCTTACTACTTTTACAAGGGAATTAATTAGAATTGATAACTGGGAATGCCAAGTGCCCTCCCAGAGTTTTCCCTGTGAAGTGTGATCACAGAAAAAACTGAATATTGTGATATCTGTGTGCTTGGAGATGACCTGCACTGAAAATCCACCTCAGCCATCCCTGGTTTTTGTTTTTTGGAAGGAGGAAAACCATCAGCACTGAATCAGCTCCTTGGAGCAGCCAGTGTTTGATGTGTTTTCTGTGCAGCTGATAATTAGTGGGCCCAAGGGTTTGGGAGTGAGAATGCTGCTGTTCATCTGTTGTTCTTTCAGTTGACTGGACTCCAAAAGGCTCCAAAGCCTAATTCCTGGTGGCTGCTTGCTGGTGTGGAAATAGGAAAGTCTTGCCTGTTACTGAGCTCTCCTTGCCTGGGGATGTGGAGCTGAACCCTCTGGTGCCTTTGCATCTTCCAGCCAAACACCTCTCCCCAATCCAGCACCTTCAAGTAGTGCTAAACCACCAAAAAATTCAACATTCTTCGACTTCTAGTGACGTAACTCTGGTCTTTATTAAGACAGCAATATTGAAGCCTAAGCTTGGCATCCCCCATAGACCAAACCCAAGCATATTGCTTAGGAGGGGTTTTATTTCAGTTTAAAAGCTGACTTTCTGTTGGACTCTGCATGAAACATAAGGTTTCAAAAGCAGATCGTTCTTAATGTTGAAAGTATTTTTGGCTGAAATTACTGAAGCTGCCAAACAAATTTTAAAAAAGGAGGATTGCAGCTGGAATGAATGTCCAGCACAATGGAAAATGAACTTCAGCCTTATCAGCAACTCCTTGATAAAACTGAAAAACCACCCATGTTGTCCTTGCCAAAAATGTTTTATTTTGCAGGAACAGATCCCAAACACAAATAGGTTTTGTTGTTTTTTTTTTTTCCCCCACAAATACCACGGCTCCAATTCCACATTCTCCTTCTGTTTTCGAGGGTTGGCACGGCTTCAGATCTGCAAAGGAACATGAAAAAGAGGGAGCAGCCTCGCTGGGCTGTGCTGGAGTTGTCTGTTCAGACTTGAGTGAGCCTCATTCCTGACATTCCTGCCTTCTGAGGGTTTCTCTGGGCAAAGGGATGAAAATGCCAGCTTGAATAGGCCTGCACAGCGAGGGCTGCAGCCCCTCTTTATTTGCACAGGAATAAAGGTTTGGTTACTGGCTGCTGAATGAGAGCAGGAAATTTCCTTTGTGGATCCTGCAGCTCGAGGAGTTTGAAATGAGCTCTGTTTGTTCTGCCACACACCAGCCTGGAGAAAAGGTGGGGAATATTCCTCCCAAGCTTGCTGAAAGTGCTTTTATTCCACCTCAGCATCTTAAATAGGAGAAATTCAGGGGGGGGGGGAAGAAAAAGCCTCCAAGCAAAGCAGCTCCAGCTGCCAGGGTGGGAAGGAGTCTCGGGGCTGGAGGTGGTGACTCTGTGTATACATAAATACATCTCCTGGACATATATGGGATGCTGAATCCCTGGAGCCTGCTGAGTGAGCCCATAGGTATTTGTCTGAGGAATGAGTTTCTGGGTGAGGCTTTGCCGAGACTCCTTTCTAGCCAGCAACCATTAAGAATCCTCAATCCTGCCCTTACTTGCTGGAGCTCAGCGAGATGTGGCAGCCAGGCAGTGCTTTAATGTCACCCAGGTGGCTCTTGGTGGCACTGGGTGCTGCAGTTCCTCTGTCCAGGGTGAATAACTCAGCCCTGGGGCTCCAGGATGAATAACCTGGCCCTGGGGCTGCAGGACAGGGCTGTAATAGCAGTGCTGGAGATAGTGGGGAGTAATTAGCAGTGGAAAACGCTTATTGATAGCTGCAGTGAGTAGTTAACTCCGGGTCACCTCGCTTAGATTTGTTCCCGACGTGTCATTTGTGCTGAATTCAGCTGAAGTGGGGTGTGAAGAGCCTTTTCTGACAGCTGCCTCTCAGTCAGATTGACATCGTTTACAGAGATGAGCATTCGAATTAAATCCTTCTCGTTCACCAAATTACCTTCTGCTACCTAGTTTGGTAATGCTTCACTCCCCATGTGTTATTCCTCATTTCAAAAACAACATTCCTGGGATTCTTGCCTCCTTCCCGTGCGGGAGAAGCTGGCCAAGTGAAGTCATCTGCGAGCCGTTCACACCATTCCCCACTCGGGGTTCTGCAACAGCCTGAGCTGTCTGTCAGGGGAAAAACTTGAGGAATTCCTCTAATCCAGTTAATAATCAGAGGCCTTACAGCCAGTTCATTCTGGAGAGCTGGGAAATTGATGGGATAATGAGCTGATAACCCCCCAGACTCCTGGGGCTAGCTGAGTTCTTGTGGTGGGTGGTCTGTGCTGCATTTTAGGGTCTGCTGTGTTTTAGGCTCATGAGGAAAATACAGAAATAAGGATGTATGATGGCTAACAAAATGAATGTTAAGTTGCCCAAACCCTTGCCCTGTTGGGCCACTGACCTGGTTTAAATGTCCTTCTAAATCAGAAATCCTCAGGAAGTGAAGCTCAGCACTGTTAAGGCCAAACCAAATGGTGGTTGAGTGACTGCAACTTCTTAGAAAAAACAAAGATTTTTTTTTTCCTTTTTTTTTCCTTTTTTTTTTTCTTTTTTCCCCCCCAAAACCTGTTGCCAGATTCACCAGATGATTAAAATACAATTTTTAACTTTGGATGTATTTTAGCTCTTCACATCATGATTGTTGTTAAGGAAAACAGAATATCCCTTCACAGCCCTGTAAGTAAGACAAGCACAAAGAGCAATACCTACATCTGTTCCCCCAGATTACTAAAGTAGCTTTGATCTTGTTGATAAAAATCTGGTTTATGGGCTAAACATAAACATTTATTGCAAGCTTTATTGGTTTACAGAGTAATGAGGCTTTTTGTGACAGATAAGTTGTGTGCTTGCCTGCGGGATTGGGATTTTTCCCTGCTGGAAATCTGTTTCCTGCAACAAGTTCTTTAATTTGAAGCAAGAGTTTCTTCTAAAAATTGCCAATGTGACAACTGAAGATGCTTTTTGCACTTGGAGCTATTTGTTTTAAATTGGCTGTTAGACAAATCAAAGCTGAGGAATTTCAAATCTGCTTTGGAAGAGCTTTTTGGAGTTCAAGGATTTGTTCCCCTGCAGGTTAATGCTGGGCCTTCAACTTGGGCTGACCCCGTTTCCCTCTCCTTGGGAGCATCCCGAGCTTTTGGTGGGTGACAGATCACTGGGGGGGCATCACTGAAAGCCTCTCTGAGCTTTCTGAATAAGCCTGGATGACTGCAGGAAGAGGAAAAGAGCAATTAATGAAGATGTTGTTTGTGTTCCCTGCAGGGTCCCCTTATTACGACAACGTCCGCCCGCTCTCCTACCCGGACTCCGATGCTGTCCTGATCTGCTTTGACATCAGTCGGCCAGAAACCCTGGATAGTGTCCTAAAAAAGGCAAGTATTTGAGCAGTCCCTGAGCATGGAGCTGCTGGAGAAGCTCATCTTTAAATCCCTGCAGTGGTGCTGTTCCTACACTGGAAACTTCCACTTTGTTTCTTTTAATGGAGCGATGACAGGAGGGTGCTTTAATTTGAGGTCATTTGTTTGAAAGGGCTGGATGTTAATTGGAAACAAGAACTCACTAATGGACACTTGGGGCTGGAGAAAATCCTCAATCCTCAGCCCTGAGACAGCAAGGAATTGTTGAGGGTGGTGTGAGGTGCTGTAAGACATTGTCTGTCACGTGTTCCTGTAGCAGGATTGGGAAACTTTGCTGTGTTGTAGGGGTGGTTAAAAATTGTCTGCCGAGTGTTTGGACTTCTGCCATGGCCTTACATAATTTGTGAGGCTGACATTACAAGGAGCCAGTGACAAATGCCTCTGGAAGCCACCAGCAGTGGCACAGAAATGCAGCCCTGCCCCAAACCTCTCATGAGATCACTGATCCGAGCATGTGTCAGACTTCCCATGAGCTCAAACACGGAGTTTTCATAATCAGGCTCTGTGTTTGCAAGGTGGTCCTGGTCCTCTCCTTGGCTGCTGAGCATGAGTCGACTTCACAATGGGTCTTGGGGCTTAATGACCTGAAGTTCCTTTTTTTTCTGAGGCTGGGGCCAGTGATTCTTGTCTCACTGGGGTAAAGTGGCTTACAATGCTCTGAACAGCCTACAAAAAACACTTCAGAACTGTTCTCTCTGTGCCAAAAAGAGTCCAGAACTGTGTTTTTTGTGCCCCTGCTAATGCTGGTTGCTTAATTCTGCAAGAGTTTTTTCTTAATATGATTTTAAACCCAAATGGTAGCCCTAAATTTTAGGGAATATCATCTGTTTGGTTTATGCTGTGAAGTTTTTTGCTTTGGGTTCTCAACGTAGCCTTGTGGAAAGGGTGAAAGGCAATGAATTTCTCCCAAGTTCTGTCTGAAGGGCTCGTTGCTGGTTCACTTTGGGCAGGTTTGTGTAGTTTTAGGTGTGAGAATGCAGCAGTAAACCCCCATGGAGCCCTGCTGACGTTGTGCTTGTACAGGAGCTGCCTCTGCAGCCGTGTCTTGAGGAGCTGCTGAAGGTGGGGACACCAATTCTGCACCTGGCTGGGGCTGGGTGTGAGAAACAGCAGCTCTGCAAACCTTTGCTCATGTGGGTAAACAATCTCGTTCCCTCCTGATTAGTAAGCCCGTGGAATTCACGAGTGTGTGAGATAGGAAGATTTCATCCTTGGCCAGGTTCTGCTGGAGCCGGTGCCTTCAAAAATTACCTTGAAGGCAAACACAACCATTACATAAAAATACTCCAGCAGGGAATGTCAGGACTTCTCAAACCTCTGCTTGCACCCATTGCTTCTTTGGGTTTAAACCTTCAACAACTTCTGATTTTTCCAGTGGAAAGGTGAAATCCAGGAGTTCTGCCCCAACACCAAGATGCTTCTGGTGGGGTGCAAGTCGGACCTGCGCACCGATGTCAGCACGCTGGTGGAGCTCTCCAACCACAGGCAGACCCCCGTGTCCTACGACCAGGTAGGGGCCACCTCCTTTTTTGTTCTTCAGGGGGGAAGATCAACCTCTTTTCTGTCACTGGAGCCCTCATTGTGGCCAACTTCTCCCTCGTGATGCCACGAGTGCAGCCTGAAAGGCAGATTTGCACCTCTGGTGTGGGTGGAGATGGATTTAGAAGCTATTTAGGGCTAAAGGAAATCCTGCAGCCCCACAAGAAATCATAAAATCATCCCTTTAAACCTCAAAAATTGTTGCCTTTTTGCTTACAAATTGCTTTTTAGGTGAGTTGTAAAAGAACTTCCTGCTTTTCTATGCCTGCATGCACCAAAGATGTGGCTGAAAGGTGACACATCCTGTTTATTCACTGACAAATTGGTAAAATTGCTGTCTGCAGACTTCAGATTTGAATAATGTTGGCTTGACTTTAGAATCATGACATTATATTGGAATCTAATCTGTCCCCAGCTCCTTAAAAAACACCTTGTCCCTCCCTCTGGAGGTGCAGCAAAGCCAGAAGGCATCTTCATTCTTGATGAGTTCTTTGCTCTTGGGGGAGTGAGAAATTCAGAGCCAGGCATGAGAGGAGCTGAGGTGAAAGGGAAAGGAATCAGGTCATGGGAGAGAGAGCAGGATGTAGGGAGCAGGGAAACTGGGCTCTGAGGTGAACTTCCCTTTATTACTCACATGTGTGTGATCATTCATGGCTGCTGAATCATGGTGCTGGTGGCAGCTACACCCTGTGGGAGGGACAGTGGCACCTCCACGAGTCACCTCAGTGTCTTTAGCCTGTGCTGGCAGCCAGTTTGGGATGTTTCATCCCTCGTGTTTTCCAAACCAGCAGCTCCTGATGTGGGGTTGCTAAGGATGCAGCATGTTTACATTGGAAAACGGCAGTACTTCAGTAAAATCCCCAAGTCGTTCCATGAGAGGGATCAAAAATCTGCTGGCAGGTGGATTTTTTTCCCTGGATTCACAGCTCAGCCTGTACCCCCGAGGAGCAGGAGTCAGCTGAACACAAGGGACACACAGCTTCTTCTAAAAATCCCCTGGCCTGGCTAAGCCTCTGTGGGATCAGAGCTTTCCCATTCCTCTGAGCTCCCTCAGGAAGCGCTGGGAGGACGAGGACGTGCTGGTGACACCCTGCTCCAGCCTCCCAGGGAGCTACACCTGAGCAAACATTGCTGAGGCTCAGCTCAGTACGAGCTGAGATGTTTAACTGTGGGGAGGGCTCATCCTACAAGCACCTGCTCCCTTATCAGCCTCTCCCCCTTCCCACTGATAAGGTGGCTGCATCACTGCAGGGCAAACAGGAGGCTGCATCCCCAGGGATTGGTGCCATCAGCCTGGCACTGGAGCAGGCAGCAGCAGCTCAGGGATATGTGAGGAGCAGCACGTCAAGGATGTGGTTGGATTTCGTAACTTAGTAAAGATTCATCCCTCAGAAAGAAAATTCCCTTGGAACAGCTCCCACTTTTGCACATAATGCTGTATTGTGTTCTGGTAGCAAAATCCACCTTGGGGTACTGGGCTGTTGTCATCTGTCACATGTTGGCTTGTTTGCCTTGTGCTGCTGGAGCAAATATCCCTGCTTTGACTTCTTAAAGTCAAAAAAGATGGACTCCTACAACCCCTCGTGTCCTTTCCTGTTTTTTTTTCCCTGTTCCCTATCAGGAAGTTGATAGAACTATCCCAGAGCACATTTCCCTAAGGACTTTGCCCTCTTCCTGGAGCTGTAACAGGGACTCTGCTCCAGGTCAGGAGCAGCTGGATATTCTTTAAGAGCACAGAATACATTTTGTCTTTGGAGATTTCAAGCTTCAGTCTGGAAGCTGCCAGATTTTCCAGGAAATTCCTGGATTCAGGTTATGGTGAAACTGCTGAACAGGCCCCACTCAGCCTCCCCTGGCTTTTCCCAGTTGTTTGCAGTCACTGAGCTGCTCTTCTCTCCCAGTTTGTGCTTATCAGCACAGGAGATAAGGCTTGGACACTCATTTAACTCCTCCTGGAAGGAAAGCTCTGTTTATTTTCCCAAATCAGCTGTGGGAGCTTTGGGTTTTCCAGGGAAACAGCGCTGAGCTGGAATTGTGAGGCTTGCTCAGGCTCTCTGCACAACTTGGTATTGATCACATGTTCTTTTTTCCCCTCAGGGTGCAAATATGGCCAAACAGATTGGAGCAGCCACATACATCGAATGCTCAGCCTTACAGTCAGAAAACAGTGTCAGAGACATTTTTCACGTCGCCACCCTGGCGTGTGTGAACAAAACAAACAAAAATGTGAAACGAAACAAATCTCAGAGGGCCACAAAGCGAATTTCACACATGCCTGGCAGGCCAGAACTGTCCACAGTGGCCACGGACTTGAGAAAGGACAAAGCAAAGAGTTGCACGGTGATGTGAAGGAGCTGGGATTGCCTGGAGGAGGAGGAGGAGGAGGAGGAAGAAGAGGATCCAGGAGGGGTTGGAGCTCAATGAAGTCACAGCCACGGGGTGTTTAATGAGGGCTTTGCCAGTGCTTTCACGGAGGCTTCTCCTGTTGTGTGAGACTGTACTTAAGGACTGAGCAGCAGGAAGAAGAGGCTCTGAGAGAGGCGGCATCAGGAATTTCTGTTGAAGACAATGCCAAAAAAATGATAATAAAAGGGAAAACGTTTGAATGTGCTGAGAGAGGAGAGAGAGAGTGATTGGGAAAAGAACCCTGCAAAGGAGAGATGTCATGGACAGCGCTTGTTTCTTTTAGTAACGCCCTGCTCCTGGATGCCACCACTTTGATTTCATTCAAATAATACTTTAATGGGATTTTTTTTTTTTTTTAATGAAGACGTTATTAATACGCCCTTCTCATTAAGGAACTATCCCCGTGACCTTAGAGTTGGTTTTCCAAAGGATATGATCCCTTTTTTTTTTTTTTTTTTTAAGTAGCTGATTGTGAAAATGGAGAGGATACCGAGGCCTGTGTGTCACCTAGAGGAAAACCGGGGAGAAGTCTGGAGTTTTGCCTTCCTGATCCACGTTGGAGCATGTTGGGAATGAAGACAGCTGTTTGAGGATTCCCAGAATTTCCGTGGAAATGAGATGGATCAAATTTGGGGGGGGGGAGGGGGGGGTACTGGGGGCAAACCAGCCCAGCAGGGCTCTGACTCGGCTGTTCCTCTTTGTGGTTGTGCTGTGGAGTGGAAATGGTGCCCAGTCCTGCTATTCTGTGTGGCCACGTTGCTGTAGGTTCAAGTGGAAGGTGCTGAGAGCTGTGATGGCAAATGATCCGTAGTTTTCCAGCCCTGATCATTCCTTAAGCCTTACTGCCCACCTGGGGAAGCCCCAAAACCCCCTGGGCTTCTCCCAGGAGCTGGAGAGCCCGTGGATCCCGGAGAAAGCTGCAGACAAGTGCTGTTCTGGGATGTGGTTACAAAAGAAAAAAAAGAAAATACCCCTCAAAAACCTGCAAATGAGCCAGCAGAGCCTTTTGTGATGCTCCTCATTTTGGGGAGGAAACGGGGTCTGAGGAACTGTGAGGCCTTAAGGGGTCCCCTGTGGGAATTGGATGCTGCCCTTAGTTTTAGGATAACACGAAAGTGTCCAACCCCCAGCCCTGAAATGGGGTGAACTGGTTCAGTCCAATCCCTTTTTGCTGTTGTTACACTGAATTAAATCAGCTTTTCCAGTGGTTTGCAACTCTTCCTGACCCACCCAACTTCTCCCAGAGGAAGGAGCCCAAAGCTCTGACCGGGCTGGTTGCTGCTTGTGGAGGACAAGCATTTCATTGCCAAGGGTGATGCTTCGTTTTTGAAGTGTTAAAAGCTCTGTTCACTCGTGCAAAGGTAAAGGTGAGCTCAGAATTCAAACTCGGTTCTGTGTGTTGCCAGCACTTTGTTTCATCTGAGAAAAGAAGACAAAAAAAAAAAAAAATCCCATTCCCATTCTGGTTATTTCCCACCAAAAAAAAAAAAAAAAAAGACATTTTTGACCATAATAAGCTTTTAATTGATGCAACAGTGCTCTTAGGGCAGTATTACAAAATAGCTGGTAAGTGCTTCTTTCTGTATTTAAATATTGTGGAAAAAATAAGTTATAACTGTTATAAAGCAGGACATTCATTACTTTTTTTTTTTTTAATTGTTGAAGTCACTTTGTATGTTTGGTTAATGTTTCTGCAGTATTTATTAAAATACCTTTTTTTTTTTTTCCTTTGAATTAAAAAACAACAAAAAAAGGAATTTTCTTGTGGTGGAAATCATTAATAATTGTGTGGTTTTGGGGCTTCACTGTGCTGAGCTCCAGGCCAGGAATGGCTGGGATTTAAACAGGAATCTTTCTCTTGCAACAGCCCCTTTTGGGCATTAAATTTCCCACTTTGCTGTGGGTTCCTTCTCCGAGTTGTTTCCCAAAAATGCCGGAGGCAGAGGAGCAAAGCAAACAAGTGGGGGTTGCTTTGCTTTGCCTCTCAAGCTGAATTTTCACATTTTCAAATTCAGCTTTCAGGTTGTTCTTTGCCAGAAATGCAGCAAAACTCATTCCCAGCCGAGGGATGTTCCCGTTGCTGTCAGCGCTGGGAGTTCCTTGGGATTCCGAGTTGTCCTGCCCGGCGTGAGGCTCCTGTGGGACACAGAAGCTGCAGCTCATCCTCCCCTCCCAAGGGCTTCTTCCGCTGTCAGTCCAGGCAGGAAAGCTTGGAATTGTCTCCCTGTGCCACTCTCCATCTCAGAATTCCCAGCAGTTGTTCCTTGGCACTGCCCTGATGGTTCTTTGCTGCTCCTGACAACCCAGCAGCTCTGCAGGTGCTGTAATTGATGAGTGAGGGGTTAATTAATTAGTTACCCTCCTGCCCAAACCCTCCCTGTCATTGCCACCTTTGGTTTGAGCCTTGGTGTCTCCACCTGTGCCAGGCTGAGGAGCCCTTGGCTGCTGGGTTTAAGCAGCGCTCGTGGGTCACTGGTCCAAGGGCAGGCGGAAAAAAAAAAATTGCTCCTTGGAATCCCTTTCCATAAAGGATAGTTCCCAGTTCGTGGTTCCTCTTGGAGGGTTTTTGGCACCTTTATCAGAGCTGCAAACGCTGGAGGAGCAGTTGGGCCACTCTTCCTTCCTCCTCATGGTGCATTTGTCTTCATCCCCAGCTTCATCCCAGCCCCTGTGGTCCCACCCCAGGCTCCTGCTGCTTTTCCTGGGATTTCAGCCCAGCTTGGCAGGGCAGGAAATCCTGCACGAGCTGCAAACCTCCTCCTGGGCTTTGTGGATCCTCTGCTCCCTCTGAGCTGCTGTTCCCAGGCTCCTGCTGAGACTGAGGAATAGGAATGGTCCTTCCTGCTGCCTCCAGTTTTGCTTTTGAGATCCCCCAAATTCTGTAGGAGTTTTTGACCCTTCTGATGTTTCCTGGTGCTCCTGGGTCACTCCCAAGAGTGGCGTGGTCGCAGCTCAACTGGGATGGATTAGGAAGGTGCTGTTAAAGGACTCTTAAACCGTCTCCAGAAAGGAGATAAAACCAGACTTAATGGTCCAGAGTTGGGCTGTTTGATGGATATTTTGGGGTTGTTCCACCCAGACTGGTGGTGCTTAAAGCTCTGTGGTTATTTTGGGACTCAGTAGTGGAGTTTGGTGGATTTGGGGTCAAGTGCTGGCATTTCTTTGCCTCATCCTCACGTAGCCTCTCCTAAGGGAGGGATTATTTGCTGAAAATCAAGTAAATATTCATTCTCAGCTCATTTGGTTTCTTCCAACCAAACTCCTTTCCTAAAACAAAAGATTAATAACCTTTTTTTCCAGGGATTCTCCATCTCATCCCACTCTTGTGCCAGCCTTCCTGAAAAAGCTCTGGAGAGGCTGAAGCTGCAGCAGTGGCTGCTGCCAATTTAAAAGCTCAAACTGAATATTTTTAGTATTTTTTTTAAGATATATTTTCCTGCAGCTCCTTCAGCTCCTTCATCTTCCCAGCAGGTCCTCAAGTGTCCAAAACGACCTCGGATCCTGATCCTCAGGATCTGGCACGAGAGCCCTGCAGGCATAAAGGAGGAATGTTGTGCCAAGTGGGGTTTTTTTATCCTCCCCTGAATGAGCTTGGAGGATGAGAAGGAAGCTGAGGAGGTGAGAAAAGATTTCACCGAGTTTTCCAAAGGATCTGTGAAGGAGGAATTCCAAGTGGGGAAATGGGTTTTTAGCCTTCCACCCACCTCTCAGCAGCACCAAATCCTGCCAGCTCCGGCTCTTCCCTGGAACTGTGGCACAAACTCTGGGAATTCTGCTCCTAAATCTCCTTCCCTTGCAATTTGGCTGTGGAGGTCGGCAAGGAATTTCCCTGTGGGAAAGGGGTGAATCCTTCCAGGATGCTCCCTGCTCTGCCGTGGTCACCTGTCCTGCTCTGGAGGTGGCACCAGCACCGGGATCCCATGGGAATGAGGGCAGGATGAGCAAAGCCCCCATCAGCCAGACCTGAACCCCACAGCAAGCAGAGATATCCGGGTTTAACCACATTCCTGGGCTTCTTTTCCCAGGAAACAGCCCCTTGGAACCAGTTCTGGTGCCACTTTGGTGTGAAAATGGCCGTTTAACTCATTTTATAGCAAAATACAAAATAATGGGGGTGGGGAAGTAGCAGTAGCCCCCTGTGAGGGGAATAAAGGGGATTTCAGTGTATTTGCAATGAAATAATGGTGGTAATCTTGAATATTATTAAATATTAATATCATTTTAATTATAGTAATATTATATTGATTATGACTGTTTAAATACCTTAATATTAGAATAATATTGAATATTATTGAGTGGGGGGGGGTCAAGTTCTGCCCTGTGGGCCTGGAGATGTGGCCTCAGGCAGGGTCACCTGGCTTTTTTAGGGGAAAAACCCAAAGAAAAGCTTCACCCTCAGCACGGGGCACCTCGACTTGAGCAAAGACCCAAACTGAAGGAGCAGAGGGACAAACAAACACGAGGGCTGGAGTTCCAGGGCTGGAATCCAGGGCAGCAAATGGTGCTGGTGGTCCTGGGGGGGCAGAGGATGCTGATTCAAGTGCTCTGCCCTGAAAAATCAGCAGTGTCCCCGGGCTGTGACACCCCTGGGGCACCTCCTGCTGCTGCTCAGGGAACTGTGACCGTCCCTGGGTGACCTCGGGGCCGGGGACAAGGTGACAGCAACCGCGGAGGGACTGGAAAAGGAAAGAAAAGGGGGATGGCGCTGCGTGGGACCCTCAGCCCCTTTCCCCTACAACCTCCGCTCTGTGCCTCCATGGCCTGATCCGGATCTGGGAACGTGTCCCCCCCTCCTCGGGAATGTTTCCCCCTCCTCGGGAATGCGCTGATGGCATCGAGCTGCACAATTTCCCGGCGAACAAAAGCAGGCTCTGGGGCTGCAGGGCATTTTCTGCCCCCAAAACCGGGACCTCCCAAGTCCAAGGGAGTTGGAGGTGGCTGTGCCGAGTTTCGGGTTACTCCGAGAGGAGCCATTAACCTTATCCTGGCTGGAAGAGCTGCAGATCGGACTCAGGACTCGCCTTAAAGCAGACGTGACTCATTCCTTGTCTGGCGTGTCGGGAAATCTCCTCCCTGTGCTGCTGCCGGGTGGGAGCGGAGCGCCCGTGACGAGGGCGTGGGGCACTGCCCTTCGCCCTGCCCTGTGCCCCGCTCCCGGCTGCCACCGCTTGCCTGGGGCTGCCCTGCTCAGGAGGAGTTTGGTGCCCTCTGTCCTGCTCAGGGTGTGTTTTAGTGCCCTCTGTCCTTCTCAGGATGTGCTTTAGTGCTCTCTGTCCTGCTCAGGAGGACTTTGGTGCTCTCTGTCCTGCTCAGGATGAGTTTTGGTGCTCTCTGTCCTCAGGAGATGTTTGGTGCTCTCTGTCCTGCTCAGGAGGAGTTTGGTGCCCTCTGTCCTGCTCAGGAAGAGTTTGGTGCTCTCTGTCCTGCTCAGGAGGAGTTTGGTGCTCTCTGTCCTGCTCAGGATGTGTTTTGGTGCTCTCTGTCCTGCTCAGGATGTGTTTTAGTGTCCTCTGTCCTTCTCAGGAGGTGTTTGGTGCCCTCTGTCCTGCTCAGGAGTTTGGTGCCCTCTGCCCTGCTCAGGAGGTGTTTGGTGCTCTCTGTCCTGCTCAGGGTGTGTTTTAGTGCCCTCTGTCCTTCTCAGGAGGAGTTTGGTGCCCTCTGTCCTTCTCATTTTCCATGGTCTACAGCAGGAGCTGGATGGATGGATGGATGGCTCTGCCTTTTCCTGCCCAGAGCAGCTGTGGCTGCCCCTGGATCCCTGGAAGTGTCCAAGGCCAGGTTGGACAGGGCTTGGAGCCGCCTGGGATAGTGGAAGGTTTCCCTTCCCATGGCAGAAAGTGGAACTGGATGGGCTTTAAGATTCCAAAGCATCCCGTGGCTCCCAAAGGCCCTTTCTCCACCTTCATTTTCGTCGTTTTGCCCTTCCCTGATAAATCTGGGATCATCCCCCCGTGCGACCACACCGGGCTGAGCTTCTGCAGGTGAACTTGGGCTGACACCGCTGCTCTGCCCCTTTCCTGTGCATTCCCACCCCGAGCTGGGGCACATCCCATCTCCAGAATCCCTCTCTCCGGAACTACCAGAGGCAATTCCATCCCAAACCACCGATGGCTTTTGTCGCCTCGTTCCCTTTGTCCCTTCCTCGTGCGCTCCCACTGTGACCCCAACATCCCCGTGCCGGCTGCTCCGCTCCTTCCCTGCCTGACCCGGGCACGGCTTAGGCAAACACCCACCGGAGAGGACACCAGAGGGAGTTTTGGAGATTTTGGGATGCTGCGGCTGGGGTTTGGTGGCAGTTCTGATGCCTGTGGTGGGGGATGAGGGTGGTGAGGAGGGCAGGGATGCGTTTGGAGTGTGCGATCTGTGTGTCCCTGGGCTCGCTGGCGCTGAAAGGGCTGGGAGGGGGCTCTGGGGGCGCTGCCAGGGGAGCCCAGAAGGCTCAGCTGGTGTCAGCAGCATTCATGTGCAAAGCAGGGAGCCGGGGCAGCGCATTAGCTCCGAGCTGGAATCGCTCTCGCAGGCGAGCCCAGACTTCTCAGCGACGCCGCACGCTCCAAGCTCGGTTATTCGTTCCAAATGCTGCCGGAGCATCTGCTCTCAACTAGCCCGAAATCGTGTTTAATAACAAGAAAACCTACTCCGGCCAAGCCCCCGTTGGGAGGGCTTTAGGCCGAACAAAAGGCCCCGCTAGCCCTGATTTCCATAACAGATGCGGCAGGCGATGCGTGACAGCCCGGCCCGGGGAGCGCCTTTATTCCCCGCATCTCCATCTGCAAGCCCCGGCCCTTTCAGCGCATTAATTACTCTGCCGAGGCTTTGTGCGGCTCGGGAGGAAGGGTTTGCGTTTCATGCTACAGTGCCCGTGGTAATAGCTTGGGTTGGGGGCGCTTTTTTTTCCCTTTTTTTTTTTTTTGCCTTTTCCTTTTCTAATTTGAGTGCTGAAAGCGCGTTCTCCCTGCGCTCCTCCGTTCCTCACATGGCCCAGCCGGGAAAACACCAGCGGCTCCTTGCGGGGCCAAACTTCTCCTCACAGGCAGGGCTGGTCCCGGGCACCCCCAGGAGCCAGCAGGGAATCTGCTCCCTGCCAGGCCGGGGGTGATGCTCAGCCAGGCACCCTCGGGATGCTTCTTCTGGTCCATCCTCAAAATCCCCCCAGCTCCCAGAGTTTTCAACCAGGGCCAAGTCTGTCCTTGGAGCAGCCTGGGATGGTGGGAGGTGTCCCTGTCCATGGAACTGGATGAGTTTTAAGGTCCCTTCCAACCCAGACTTCAAATTCATTGTTTAACTGTTTGTTTGTTTGTTTGCCTTCCTTCCTTCCTTCCTTCCTTCCTTCCTTCCTTCCTTCCTTCCTTCCTTCCTTCCTTCCTTCCTTCCTTCCTTCCTTCCTTCCTTCCTTCCTTCCCCTCTTCTTCCTCTTCTTCCTCTTCTTCCTTCCTCTTCTTCCCTTCCCTTTTACTGACATCCTGACAAAACACCTCAAATTTGACCACTCTGAGTATTTTTCCTGCTCTTAACAAACCCACTCCACTTTCCTATGGAATTCTCTGGGAATTGTCCCTGCTCTACCCCCCAGCTGCTCTTTCCTACTGCTTCCCATGGATCCCACGTGTGTCCTGCCAGGTCTCCCTGGCCCATCCCCACACTCAGCACATTCCCACCCCATGAATTCCATCCTATTTTTGCTGCTCAGGTCACTCATGTGCCATATTCTGATCCTCCTCTGCGCCTCTGCCTTCTCCCCACTGCCAGATTTCCACGGCAGCCTCCGACCATTCCCATCCAGGCTGCCCTTAATCCCCTTTTCCCCTCTTTTCCTAGTTTTTTCCCAATATATTTTGGTTTCTCACCATGACTACAGCTCTGAGCCATCACTTTTTGAAACCCTCGCTGGAGGTTTGAGCGTGAGATTTTTGTGCTCCAGGACTGGATCCTTTCCAGCCTTTCCAAGGCATTTCCAAGATGTTCACATTTCCAGCACTCAGGGATATTAAAAGTAATTCCTTTTTTTTTTTTTTTTTGTTTTTCAATTTATTGGAAGAGGGAAAATCTCAGGATAACTTTGCAGGGATCATTTGTGCCGTTTATATCTGCAGGAGATTAATGATAACTCTGCTTTTATCTCTCACAGCACAAACTCTGTGGGATCCATCCTTCTCCTGCTCCTTGATGCCCAGCAGGAGAATTCCCAGCTGGTTTTGGTGCTGGAGCACATCCAGAGAAGGACAACAGACCTCGGGAAGGGTCTGGAGCAAAGGAATGCCCGAGGAAATCATTTATATATTTATTTTTTAAAGGGATATTCTCTCTGTATGTGATACATTCCATATGCAAAATATCCATCCCAGGAAGGTGCTGCAGCATCCCAAAAAAGTGACAGTCCTGGAATTTACACCCCTGAGGAAAGCAAGGACAAGAAATTCCCCCTACCCTGCAAAGGAGCAGCACAGAAATCCCAGGAATTCCCAGTTTAACACCTTATTTCCCAGCTGAAGGCTCCCAGCACGGCAAATCCACGAGGATTTCACTGGGATATAACTCAGCTCTGTCCACATGTTTCCCCAGAGCTCTCTGATTTTTTTTCCAGTTCGTGGGATGGGAAATCCATGGAATGCTGGGGACCACCCCGGAGCAGGGAGCAGTGCCCATCCCTCTCCTGATTATCCCACCAGGCCCCAGCAGCTCCAGAGCACTTGAGCAGGGATTTCCAAAGGCAGGGAATCGGTTCATTCTCCTAAAATCTCGGAAGTGGGGAGATGAAAGGGAACCCTGGTTGCTTGGGCACGGATGGGAAGAGCTGTGGGATGCTTGGGAAGCTTTTCATGGATTTAAGCCTCCTGTCCAGTTCATTGTGCTCCCCCAGGCTGGAGAGCAGCCATGGAGCCTCCAGCTGAATTCCTGAGGGGAAGGGGCAGGAGCTGGCTCTGGACACAAGGTTCTGGAGGGAATCAGACCACAGAAATTCCTGGTTTTCCAGCGAGACAGAGCAAAAAAGAAGGAAAAAAAGAAGGAACAAAGCTCTTCAAAAGATCAGCATTAGGAACTCAGGAGTTGATTTTTTTCTGGACCTTTTTTCCTCTGAGCAGAGGCTCTGAATTTCCATTAGCAGCTTGCAGAGGGAATTTTTTCTCCCAGATTTTGCCTTGCCCAGGAGAACTGCTGCCTCCCACCTTTCCAGAGGCATCTACTTCCAGGCCTCTCCCAGGTGTCCCTGCCCAGGGCATGGGGTGCAATTAGATTTAAGGTCCTTCCCAACCCAACCAGTCTGTGATCCTGAAGGGATTTTGATGACATTTGTTGGAAAAAACCTTTTCCAGCTGCATTTTTCACTGGAGCACCGAGGGATCCTGCACCAGGGTGTGCTCAGGGATGAGGTGGGAGCAGGGTTGTCCGAAGTGGCATCCCTGAGGAAAAGCAGATGACAATATTCGCCTCTATCCCGAATTCTCTGCCTGTTCCTACCTTGAAAGCGTCTCCCGAGCCAGCTCCCAATGGATACAAGGAATGAGGGAGCCTTTGGAATAAATTCAGCCCTCTAGTCTACCCTGCACGTGTGCTGGGAATTTTAACAGCCTCTGCAAAAGGAGCTCCTTCCCCTCTCCCAGCATGGCCTGGGCCTTTCCCAAGCTCCTTGTGGCACCTTTGCAGCTCCAGGAAAAGCTGGGATTTACATTTCCAACCCTTTTGCAGAGGTCCTTGTGATTTCTTTATTATTTATTTACATCTCTGGGTGTTTTCCCCATGGATTTGTAGCATCCCAGGGAAGCCAG
>NW_008238361.1:1740092-1748735 GCF_000691975.1 Corvus brachyrhynchos
AATAAATGAAGGGCAGGTTGGGCAGGTCCCTGCTAGGAGAGGTGGGAGAGCCGGAGCAGCGGTTTGGGATGGGCTGGGTGAGCACTGAGATAAATCAGAGCCAGTTCCCCCGCTCCCTCCGGAATCTGTTTTGAGGAGCTGCTGAGATGGGGCTTTTCCTCAGCCCCTGATTCCAGCAAAAAGATAGAAGCTGATTCCGGGCCACGGCTGCTCCCCAATCCATCACCCAGCGTTTCCCAGCAGCTCTTTCCCGCTTGGACATTTCTGCTGCGGGAGCAAAAAGGAAAAGCAAGACCCGGCTTTAACCCGAACACGGAGCACGGGGTGAGCGGCTTCACAAAGGGACAGCAGAGCCTCATCCTGCCCCGCCGGGCAGCCGGGAATCCCGCCGGGAATGGGGGGCAGCGCTGGGACGGAGCGATGCGGCGGCAGCAGCCGGAGCGCAGGTGCCGGCGGCTCCCGGGCACCTCTTGGCTCTCTTCTCCAGGCTCCCGGGGCTTTAATCCCCATCAAATATCCCGGGATTGTTTGATCCGGGGGCTGTCGCCATGCCAACCCCGCCCCAGCCGGAGCTGGAGTGGCTTTGGGGACAAATCCTGGGGGAGCGCCTCGGGTGGGGGAGCCCCGGCGCCCGGCACGGCTCGGCCTCCCTCCCTGCGTCCCTCTTCCAGCGGGAAGGATGGAAAGCAGCACGATTCCCTGCGGCCAGATGGTCGCTTTCTTCAATTCCTTGTTTGAAAAGGCTCTGTTTAACATTCCCGGCAGATGAGGCCGGCGCTTCCCCGTGAGTCAGCTCCCAAAGATTGAACAGCGCCCGCCGGGATGGGTGGGACCGGGTGCAGATGCGGGAGAGGGCGGGTGGTCCCCAGGCTGGGATGGATCTTGTCCTGGATGCAGCAGGAGCTCCGGGAGAAGCCTCTCCGGGAGCCTGGAGGTGGAGGGAGTTCATTGGAATAGGAGCAGGCACCGAAACAGGAGAGGGATTTGAAACGGGAGAACGCATTAAGTGGGAAAAATGGAAATAGCTGGATGCGTTCTTGTGGGAAAATGTATGAACATGGAAAAATACCTCGATGTGTTGGATAGGAAAGGAATGAATGGCTCTGACAGGAGGGGGTTTGGGTCCTGCTGGTTTAGGGGAGGTGTCCCTGCCCATAAATGAGATGGGCTTTAAGTCCCTTCCATCCCAAGCCACTCTGGGATTCTGGGATTCTACGATGCGGCCTCAGGAGCAGCACCAAACAACTCTTTGTTTTCCTGTGATGGAGAAGATAAGGAGGATTTATAAAGGTGTTTCATCTTCGGAGCTGTGCAACTCTGCGTTCTTTTCCAGAGCTGGATCTGCTTCCAGGCTGAGCTGGATCCCAGGGATCAAAGTTTCCCATCGGGCAGGATTAGGTCATGGCTTGGAGTGCCTCGGAATGAACCCGAGTACAGCCAGGATTTGTGTCTGATGGCAGAAACAAACACATCTCGCTGGGTTCATGATCCTAAAATCTCCAGAGAAATGGATCTGCTGGAATTCACAGCCCAGGTCTCCTCGAACAAGGACATGGTGGCCAAAGCAGCACATCCCCAGGCTGGAATTTTCTCTGGGAAAGCAGCTCCAAGCCAGGCTCAGCCCCTGGAGCAGCACCCCCTCACTCCGCACTCGCCTTAGGAATTTTCCCAATTTATCAGTGGAATCTCTGAGGATTTGGAGTTGATTTTGGGGCTGTGCATCCTCATGAATTAACCATGGGACTGCAAGTGTTTGGATGCTGCTAAGTCAGTTGTTAAATGAGAGCTGGAAATTAGAGCTGAGATGTGTAATTACATTTCCAGATCTGCATCTCTGCACAACTTTAATGGGCAGATGTCAGGCACGGGCCTGGTCAGGATGCATCTGGCTCTGGAAGCTCCAAGAGGAATTCATCCTGATTTATTTTAGCTCCACAGCAGGGAAAAGCCCCGTTCCTGCTCCAAGGGGTGCTGTCCACATCATTGTCCTGACAGGGATCCCTATTTATATTCCTGGGAGGGTGAGGAGTGCCACACAGTGGGGTTCAATCAATGAACTGATAAATGAACTCCTGAACAGCTGAAATTAAAGCAGCTTTGTGCTGCTCTGCCTGCCAGGCTGCATTTCCCTTTGCACCAGACCTGCAGCTCCTTCTTCTGCCTCTTTTCCCCAGCACAGGTAGGAAGGAGCTGCTCCAGCTGCATTTCCTGGCGGGCTGTGTTTCCCAGGGAGGTGCTGATGGTTTTTATCTCTGTGTTTACTCATGGTTCATACAAAAATCAACATTTCTGGGGCAGCCTGGGCGCCTCCAGCCCCCCAGGCCTGGCTTTGCTGTGTGTGGCCGTGTCCCTGCAGCAGCCACTGAGTGCATTTGGGAAAACCAGACCTTCCCCATCCGTGCTTTTCCTTAAACATCCCTTTTCCAGGCCCAATCTGGTTGGAAATCAGCAGAGGAGCTGGGGGTCTGCTTCCAGCAGCCTCCCAGAGTCATTCCAGACCTTCAGGGATGGGAGGGGATGAGGCAGTGAGGGGAGAAAAGCCCTTCCAGACTTAATTTACTTCCAACTCCTCTCTTAGCAATGCTGGAGGACGATTTTCCCTGCCTGCTCCCGCCTGGCACAGCCCACAGGAGCATCTCTCCTGCCCTCCTGCCACGGAAAACCAGGATAAATCCACCTCCTCATGTGCCAGGACAATAAAATCAGTGCCACCAGCCCTGTGAGGCAGCCCTGCAGCCAGACACATCTCCAGGAGGCAACGCAGGTTTGCTTTATCCTTTATTCCAAGATAATCCCGTGTGCCAGGATTAGCAGGGTTTGGCTGTTGGGGATGAGCTGGGCCTGGGTCAGAGCCTGGCCTGGCTCTGCAGCTTAAAATCAAGCCAAGATTTGGGGAAAATTCATGAGAAGGTTTCCTGTGGCTCTGGGAAGAGGCCCAGCAGTGCCTGGCCTTGGCTTTGGATCTCCCTTCCCGCTGGGATCCGGCTTTAATCCCCTCACGGAGGATCAGAGAAGCGTGGGGTGGTTTGGGGTGGAAGGGACCCCATGGGCAGGGACACTTCCAGCAGCACAGGTTGCTCCAAGCCCCATCCAAGCTGGAATGACACATCCAGGGCACATCCATCATCCTCATTCATTCCATGGAGCCCTGCCATGGATGGATGGGCAGCAGCTGGCCTGGGAGGGGGAAAAACAGGGAAAAAAGAAGATTTCCTTTAAAAAAAGACTTTTGATGTCCTGCTGCTGCTGTTGGAGTGAAAGGAGTCCTCCAGGTACCCTCCAAACTCCTGCTGATCCCCATGGATCCGCTCCGCGCAGGGAAGACACAGATGTTTATGTGTACAAGTGGGTCAGGAAATACCCAAGTGGTTTTTAAAGGATTTCTTTGGAAATGACCTTTCCCTGGTGATTCCCACCCTGCCCAAGCTCCTGGAGAGCACTGAAATAGGGAGGGAAAACCAAATTCCTGGGATCCCCCTCTGAGCTGTTCCCATCCCGGTCCGAAAAGTGCAACTGGGAGTGTCCAAGGCCAGGTCGGACAAGGCTGGGATCAAACTGGGGTAGTGGAAGGTGTCCCTGCCCATGGCAAAGGGGTGGAACGGGATGATCCTCACAGTCCCAATCCAAACCTTTCCATGATCCCATAAATAATTCCCTGTTTCTTACACAAGGCACTGAGTGCTGCTTTTAAATCCCTGCAGGAATGGGGATTCCATTCCAAACTCCACCGCTGCCCTGGGCAGCTGTGCCAAGGCTGGAGAACTCTTTCCATGAAGAAATTCCTCCCAATATCCCACCTGAACCTCCCCTGGCACAACTCGAGGCCATTCCCTCCCTCCTCATTTTCATTTTTATGGACACACAGAGCATCTACAAAGATCCTTTGAAAGACTGAATCTCAATATTCCCCTCTGTTAACCACAAACATTCCCATCCCTCTCTCCCCCTGCATCCCAAATCCCAGTTTGGCTCCTTGCCGGAGCTGATTGAGAAGGAGCTGATCCTCTGGAGATCCAGCACAGCCCCTGTGGCATCACCTTTGGGAGCTGCAGGGCTGAAGGTCGTTATCGAAGGTCGTTATCAAAGGTCGTTATCAATCGCTGATTAATTAATCAGCCAAGCCATGCACGCAGGCAAAGGTGAGCTGAGCACAATTCCCGTCCTAATAAAGCTGCTCTGATTGCACTCAACACCTGCTTTAAGCCCAGCCTCATTAATCTGGGCCTAATGAAAGGGGAATCTTCCAGCAAGGGCAGAGTCAAAGACTCTTCCCTGTGTGGCATTTTTCCGTTCCAGGAGGAAATGCTTGGGAATAATTAATAATTGCCCGCGATGTTTTAATTGGATTTTCAAAGCAAACAAACAAACAGATCGCGGTTGCCTGGGAGGGGGCAGAGGTTGATCAGTCTGGGGGATGGGCTGTGGGGTTTTTCCGGATAATTCCTCTGGTTCCAGCCCTAGGAATTCCAGCCACATGCAGCAGGGAGGAGTGGCTCCAGGATGATGCCAGGAGACCATTCCCTGTTTTCTGACAGGTATCCATCATTCCATCAAACAGAACCCAGGAGGAAGAGTGGGATGGGAATAAAATGGACACTTCTAATGGATATCCTTTGGAGCGTTGATTTTCCATGGGGTCTCTTTTCCACTGGGATTGGAAGAGACTGTAAGGGACACCTTCCACTATCCCAAATTGCTCCAAGCCCCCTCCAACCTGGCCTTGGACAATTCCAGGGATGGGGCAGCCACAGCTTCTCTGGGAATTCCATCCCGGTCCCTCTCCACCCTCACCTTCCCAATATCCCATCTAAATGTCTCCTTTTTAACTTAAAAACTATTCCCCCTCTGTCCACGACCCCGCTGTGATTCCCACCTCCTCCAAATCCCGCTGGGATGGGGCTCACTCGGAGCCAGCAGAGCCTGGTGAGCTGTTCTTTTCCTTTCAGTGGGGATTATTTGTCTTCGTCTTCCTTCTTTATTTCACCCCTGCCTAAATATCCTAATCCCTCGCAGAGCCGGGGATTAACGTTGCCAGGCTGGCAGCAACACCTCGACACGAACCAGAGCGGAGTGTGAGCGATGCCAGAGCTCCAGCAAATCCTCCCCACTTGAGACTTGGCAAAACCAGACCAGACAAAGCCTTGGTGGAAACATTACAGGGGAAAATCCTGCACTTTCTCAGGGAAAAGGGACTGCTGGGTGACCCCTCAGGGCTGGAGTTTCACTGCTTGGAGGGAAAACCTCGTTTTCTCCTCTTTTTCTTTGCCTTCTCGGATAAAATGTGAGAGTTTTGCAGGAAAAGCCAATGGAATCCAAGATTTCATCGTTGCTGGGATAAAACCCCTCTGGCTGGGATGCTCTGGTGGGGAAAGCTCAAGGGATTTGCACATTCCCAGTCCCGTTGTCCATGGGCAAAGGGCAAAACTCTGCTCCTGCATGGCCAGGGAGGAGCTGCCTGACTCACCCTGGACTTTGTTTCCAGGGGAAAGTCAACCCCAGCCTGGGCTCAATCATCCCATTCCCATGCCAAGGACATCCTGGGATGTGTCCTGATGGAGCAAACCCAGCCTTGAACCTGCGGGAATGTTCTGGGGACACTGGAGATTATCCAAACCCTCTGGGGGTTGTGTGAGGAAAAATCCCTGACCCTGAATGTTCAAATATTGGAAAATGAGATGAAATCAAGGGAAATCCATTGTCACCATGCACATCCTCTTGCACCAACTGCTTGGATCCTTTGAGCCATCCTAGAACCAATCCGAAACCCCACAGAGGTGGATAATAAATTGTTGGGACATCATTCCCGGTCTCCTCTATTTTCCAGCTCCAATTTATAACTCTCAATATTTAAAAATAACCCTTAAATTATAAAAAACTCCAACAGGCACAGCCAAGGATTTCATCCTGAATGTTGAGTGGTGCTGGCTGGAGACACCTGGGAATTTTGGCATTCCGCTTTGGGAAAACTCAGGCAGAGGGGTTTTTTCCTTCCCCAGATCACCAGAATTCCCATTTTAAAGTGTTCAAGGACCTTCTGCTGCTGCACTGAGCAAACAGCTTGCCCAGGATAACTCACCTCTGGTACCTGGAGAACTGCAGCCACCAGGAATTGCCTTAGGAGTTGAATCCATAATCAATATGTTTATAATGGTCATTGGAAACAGAAAGTGTTTAAATGTACCTCAAGTCCGGTTTAGCACCAGTTCAGCCACAGAGGGAGTTGTTTAATCAGGATTTTAGGGATGGAATGGGATGCTGGGGGCACTGCAGCAGAGCTGAGCTGAGCTCTGAGAGCTCCAAGAACTGGAAACACAAAATCCTACTTGGAAAAGGCTCCTGAGCCCATCACATCCACCTGAATCCTGTGGGATGGTCCAGCTCTTTCAAACCTCCCCAAAACGGGCTGCTGAGATTTTCCCTGCCGGGCTGGAGCTGCTCTTTGCAAAGCCCCAGCAGAGGCTGTGCCAAGCTGGGCTCAGCTGGGCCAAGCCCAGCCTGGGGAGCTGCTCAGACACACCCCAGTAAAGCTCCCTCATCAAACCAACCAAAGCCAGCCCTGGAGCAGCTGGGTGGGAATTCCAGCGGGGTGGGAGCTCCTGATTAGCATTGGATGAACCTTTCCTATGCCTGCATCAATTCCTCTCTTTTTGGCAGCAACTTTTCCAGCCTTAACCTCCGGCTCAGCCATCACCAGCTGGGTCTTCCACTGAAATTCAGTGTAGGGATATGATATAAAAATCCAGCGGTTTTGCCCCAAACCCATCCCTTTTTTTCCATGGGGAGCACCACAGGGAAACCACCACGAGGGATAAATTCCCTTTTCCTCGGCAGAGATTTCTCCCTGTGTGGAATTGCAGGGGCCCTGCACGGTGTTATCAGGGCACATTATCCCCGTGGGAAGGCTGGAATTATTTTAGTCAGGTTGTTGCCACCTGGTCATTACCTGGGAGAGAATTTGGGGGAATATTTCTGCCGCTGCCAAGGAGAGCTCTGGATTTATGGATCCAAGAACAGCACATAAATGACAGGAACTGGGAGCTGACATTGCTTTTGTTGAATTCTTTCTGGGAAATGCTTTTATTCTGTTTTGGCCCTCAAGTGGAAGTGTTTGTTTTCTATTTCCTGCTGTTTCCCTCCATCACTTTATTCCATTCTGATATTTAAATATGGGTTTGCAGCTCTGCTGTGATTTCCACCTTGAATGAGGTTTTTATTGGCCTCCTCCTCTCAAGTGTTGCTAAATCACCACAATTTGGAGCCTTCAAAGTGCTCGGTCAGGAAATAGATTAAATCCTTCATTCCAAAGCCTTCCCAAAGAGAAGGAATATTCCCATTTCTCTGGTTTCCACCTGCCCTCGAGCTGCAGCAAAGAGACCCCCAGAGATGTTTTGTTTCTAGAGAGGGGTGGGATTGATGTGGAGGTGGAAGTGCTGCCCACGGCCTGAGTGAAGAGCTTTGTTTTTTCCCTCCTCTCCATCCCTGTGATCCCAACTCCTCTCCTCAAGGCCAAACCCTTTAACTGTGAGCAGGGACTGTCATCATCTCCTCGTTAGGAACCAACTGGAGCTGGAAACAGCCAGGGAAAGGGAGAAAGGAAACCCAAGGAGGATTTTAAGGGTGAGATTTAAAATCGGAACGGGTTCTCCACAGAGACATCTCCCCTTGTCAGCATTCCACGAATGGATAAATCCCCTGGAGCAAACTGGGTTGGGAGCTCAAGGAAGGAACATTCTCTTGGATCATTTCCTCAGGACGCCCTGAATGGGAGCCTTTGTGCTGCTGAGCGAGTCTCCATCGGATCCCGGAAATGTGGGAGTTTGGAAGCTCAGCTGAGACAGAGCAAACAAGAGCCATGGAATTCCTGGGAGCAGTCACACGTTTATCTCTGTTTACTGTGGGTTTGGGAGTGCCAGACACCTTTATTCCCAGGAAACCCAATCCAAACAGAGCTGGACACCCTGGAGAAGGCTTTGTCTCCACTGGGAGGTGACCAGGTCAAGATCTGTGCGTGGAGGGTCCTTCAAAAACATCTGGTTTCAGGAAAAGCCAGGATTTCTGCTGGGAAATTATCACTTCCAGCCTGATCCTTATCTGCTTCTCCCTGCAGGAGGTGTCAGCACAGGCGTTTTCCCTCAGCTTTCATCTGGAATGTCATGCTGGGGTGCTTATTCCGACCCGGAGTGTGAGGATGTGCAAGAATTCCATCAATGAGGAGAAGATGTTTGGTGGGAAGCAGCCTGAGGGACTCAGGGGAAGAGCTGGTGGAGTTCCTAGAGCTCAGCTCCCATCCCAGAGTGTTTTCCCATTGGGAAAGGGATTCTGGGGAGCCACTCCCGTCCTCCAAGGCAGAGCACCCGGGGTGGTGCCATTCCTCTTGTTCATCCCCCCCTTCCAATGCTGCATCCTGCAGGAATTGAAAGTCTTCCTTGGAACTTTTATTTATACATTTTTAATTTTATATTATTTGATTCATCTGCCTAAATGTTTTTCCTGTATTTTCCTGTGCTTTCCTGTATTTTCTCCTATGCAGATGAGCTGGGAATGGTTACCTGGAGAAGGGAAGGACACAGGGAGAGCTCAGAGCCCCCCCTGGCAGGGCCTGAAGGGGCTCCAGGAGAGCTGGAGAGGGACTGGGGACAAGGC